>NW_006441071.1:10083990-10130116 GCF_000325575.1 Pteropus alecto
TGTTTTCTTAGTTCACTTTACACCATTTAATTCCACACAATTTCCATTTCACACAGTGCAGGAGAAGGAGTTTGAAATGACATAGTAGTCATTACTCAAAGCAGAAGTTGACATCAAGCCTGACTGTCATTTTTCTCCGCTAGCTAACCGCATTGATTTATAGCACAATAACGCTTTCTTTTACACCAGGAGTGTTAGTTTGGGGATTATGCTTGGTGACTTTTCATTTGGCTACAAAATTCATCCTTCCAGAGCATGTCCTGCTTTGAGTAACCAAACTATCTGCCTGCTTCCTCACATAAAACATCTTTACTACTCACATATTTTCAGGCCATTTCTAACTATAGTATTTTCTATATTTTGAAATACTTAGCATCATTTTTATTTGTTTTCAAATGTGTTTCTTCTTTCCTTTTAATAGGTATGGCTAGTCATCCTCCAATACCTATCTTGGAACTTGCAGATCACATTGAAAGGTTGAAAGCAAACGACAACTTGAAGTTTTCCCAGGAATATGAGGTAATTCAGTGTGTTTATACTCGACAGTAATTTTAAAAGTTGTCCCCCTCGTTGTTTTGACTTTATTCTTGAAAATTAACTTTATCAGTGCTTTTTCTTTTAAATGTGACTCAGAATCAGATATAAATACCTGCATAATCAGCATAGTAGTTGCACATTTAAATGGTGTTGAATGTTTTACATTTGTTCAGTGTTACTTAATGAGATTGATTATCTTTTCTAGTTTGAAGTTCATAGAATATACTGAATTAATAAGCTTCCCAGTGTACAAATGGGTGCCAAATACACTATTCATGGTGAGAATCCTCACTGAAAAAGAGATTATAGGGGACAAGTAGATTTCTCAGTATTCTTAATTTTACACTGCCTGAAAACTCTATAATGCTTGAGTACCTATACATGATTTTACCCTTCAGTCTAAAATGATACTAGAGCTAATATTAAGATAGTCATATGTTCTCAGAAAGTTACCTGTTTCGGAGCAATGTGAACTGGTGCTGTAAAATTGCAGAATCTGTAAAGGTGCTGTGTGAATTCTTGATAAATGTGGAAAAAAAGTCTCCATAAATGTGCATGTGTTTGGATATTGTGGCATTTATCAAGCAGAAAGTTTTAAAATTATTTATTTCTGATATTTCCCAAGAACAAGAGTACATAGTGAATTATTGATAACTGAACCATTATTATTCTTTTAGGCCAAGTTTAACTTAGCATAAGATTGAAATGTACAACTAAAATCTTGCAGTTGTTCTAAACAGCAAAGGTTGTTGAGTGACTGTGTAGTCCAAATTCTACCATACAGAATTTCTACTTATTTACTTAATAAGAATCTGTTACCTTTCGTGGTTTCTGTTATATCAACATTAAATGAGGCTGTTGTACTAGAAGATCTCTTAATCCCTACCAGCTCGAACATTCTGTCCTATCACATTTGGTAAAAATTCTCTAAGAGGAGCCCCAATTTCATGTGACTAAAGGGGTATCGACTATATGAAGAAGCTCCATGTGAGAAAACATAGAGCAATGGAGCCCGTGGCACTCTGGATATTTGCATGAACTTTGTAATGTCTTCAAATCTTCAAATTTTCATTATTTTAAATCACCGTGGTGGGTAAGCAAAACATATATGTAGCTCCATACCCCTCCACCCTTGACAGCCGAATACTCTTTTATTTAATTTGCATACTCCATCTTTGTAAAAGACTTGATATAACCCAAGGGATTTTGTCTGGTGTTTGTTGTTGTTGTTGTTGTTGTTTTGGCATGAGTGGGGGGTAGGTTTGGATTCCCCCCCACACACCCAATTGGTTAAGTTAGATTTTCATTTATTCTATTCCAAGCATTCAGGAGAATATTTTCAATTTTATGAAGCTCACATTGGTTTATGAAATGTCTTGCTTTATCAAATGCTCAGCTTCTTATTTTTTTCCTGTTCTTCCTCTTGGTTATAATGGCTCTTTTTATATTATGTAGTATTCTTTAAAACAATTTCAGTAGTTTCTGGTTTGGAGCTTGAGGCAGCAAATTGAGTTTTAAGAAAGAAAACAAGGCATATGAGGAATGTCACCTGGGGCAACATGAAAACCTCTTAGTTAAATGTCAGTTTTCACCAACCAGAAATCTTTCACCTCTCCAGCCCGCTCTTTATCTTTATCATGATTCTTCTTATTGTTTTACTGAGATATTTTTTTCATAGCCCTACTTTAATACTATATTAATGATCATGGATGACAATGGGTCACAAAAATTAAAATTTGATAGTTCAATCTGTTAATAAGCCATTAATTCACTCTACCATTATGATTTTAAACCACTGACAGTATTTGCATCACTCAAGCAATCTTGGTTGTATGCACTGACTACAATAACTAGCTTCCTTTAAATATGGAATTTCTTCAGAAATGCTGCATTTGAAGATGCTCTAATGATACTCATTTAGCCATTTTAGCCATTAGGTCAGAAGTGCTCTTTGAAAGTAGTTACAAAATGCATGCTGGCAATGTGCCATTAAAAACTCCCCCAGTAGCCATTGACGTGATAGCCCACACTGACTCTTTACCATTGATCATGACCGTGATCTGTGATTAAAACTCCCTGGGCATGAATTGACTCTACTGTGCCCTAACAGCCATGAAGGAGATATTTAAGTGTAGTATTCATCTGTGATAATAGGATAAAGGCCTCCACCTAATATTTTAGGCCACAGAGCAACACTTGGAAAAAATGTGTTTTTGTATATTATTACTCATATAAATATAAATATATTTTTTTACTGGTTTTCAGTGAAGAAAATGGAGAAAAGACAAGTCAAATTACTTTCAAACATTTTATTATTTTGTCATAATCACTATGGATTAATGTTTACTCGGACCTTTCAAAATGCATGAAGCTAAATTTGTTACTCTGATTCTAAGACTCAAACAGAGGTTAAGGCATGAAACTGCACTTATCTTGAGATCAGAATAGAAGGGAGTAATAGGCTGAAATAGTAGCACAGCATTATTAGATCATGTGAGAGATTTCTTTTACCATAAATCGCCCTGGGCTCGGACGTTGGATTCAATGACAGCTGGAAGAAGAGTCTCGAGAAATTAGTATAACTGCATCTTGAAGGTCTTTACAAATACTTTAGGTTTTCATTAAGTGATATGAGACAGCAAAGTCTTACTAAAATTTAAGTAGCCAGAATTTGGGGATGGCATCTAGAATGCAGGGGATAAAGTCCTCCTTAAAGTCGATGTTACTGTCAAGGCCAATGCTTTAGGCAGTGAATCTTCAAATTGATTCAGAGTAGTATGTGTAGGCCTTGCCAAACCAAGTCTTAGCTAATGCCTGTGGAACATTCAGAAGCCAAATTAAAATTCAAATTTCTATTCCCAGCTGGTACAGTAGATCAGCCATGGCAACCAGTAACACTCATTGTATTTTCCCCAGTTTTATTGTAGCATAATTGACATATAACATTGTATTAGTTTGCAGTGTACAACATAATGATTTGCCATAGTATATATTGCAAAATGGTTACCACAGTAAGTTTAGTTAATATCTATCACCTCACATAGTTAAATTTTTTTTTCTTGCATTGAGAACTTTTAAGATATACTCACCTAGCAATTTTCAAGTATACAATATCGTATTGTTAACTATAGTCATTATATCATACATTACACCCCCAGGACTTATTTATCTTATCACTATAAGTTGATATCTTTTGACCACCTTCACTCATTCTCCCATCCCCCACCCCTGCCTCTAGCAACCACCAATCTGTTCTGTTTCTATGAGTTCAGGTGTTTTTTTGTTTTTGTTTTTAATTCCACATATAAGCGAGATCATACAGTATTTCTTTTCCCTGTCTGGCTTATTTCATTTAGCATAATGGCCTCAAGGTCCATCCATGTTGTTGTAAATGGCAGAATTTTCTTCTTTTTATAATTGAATGATATTCCATTGTACATGCACACACCATATTTTCTTGATCCATTTATCCATAGATAGACACTTAAGTTGGTTCTATGTCTTGGCTTATGAATAATGCTATAGTGAACATGGAGGTACAGATATCTCTGTGAGATACTGATGTTGGTTGCTTTGGATATATACCCATAAATTGAATTGCTAAATCATAAATAATTCTAGTTTTAATTTCTTGAGGAACCTTCACACTGTTTTCCACAGGGGCAGTACCAATTTAGATTTCTACCAACAGTGCTCAAGGGTTTCCTTTTCTCCACATCCTTGCTAACACTTATTTCTCATCTTTATGATAACAGCCATTCTAACAGGTGTGAGCTGATTTCTCATTGTACTTTCAATGTGCATTTCTCTGAAGATTAATGATGCTGAGCACCTTTTCATGTACCTTTTGGACATTTGTATGTCTTCTTTCGAAAAATTCAGTTCAGTTCCTCAGCCCATTTTTTAATTGAATTGTTCAGGTTATTTTTTGCTATTGAGTTGCATGGGTTCTTTATAAAATTTGGACAGTAATTCCTTATTAAATATATAATTTGAAAATATTTTCTCTCAGAAAATGTCTATTTTAAAAGAGCACTTCAGGTGACTTTGAAGTACGTGTTCTAAAGACTTCAATTTGAGAAACATCATTGGTTTAGGATAATAAATTACAGAATATGACCCTTTGGCCTTCATTTCACCATTTTCTGGCATGGCAGATAAACCAGTATATGATATTTATTTGACAGGTATCACAGCTAGCATCATCATTACTAATATTATATACATAAGTCCTATTTATATTAGATGGGTCATAAGTAACTACAGCCCATAGCGTTTGCTTAAGAGAAAACTAAGGGAAGTTTGTTTTATTTATTATGAATTATTTATTATGCATTTATTTATAAATTACCTATTTATTATAGAGCCAAAGACTAGCAATGCAAGTCTGTTTCAAGAACTGTTACCTGGTACTAGAGGACTGTAGAGATTTCCAGATATCTTCTCTGGAACTGTCATCTTAGTGTTTTTCTGGGCTAGCTTTAGTCTTCCCTCTGTACAGGCCAGCTTCTTGTTTCTCCCAGTCAGATATAGAAAATACAGCCTTTGATCATACTTTCATTTACATAGAGGCCCCCTCAGAAAAGAGAAAACATTTCTCTTGCCAGTCAAATTCCAAATGCCAGAGAACAAACTCTGAACTCCAGTTAACTCATTTGTTATGGAGACACAATTAGGACATAGCTATTAACAACCAATTCATGTAGATCTGGCTCCTTCCTTGGATTGGAAAGTGGGGGATTACTATGGAAGGGGGCTTTTGAACCTGAAAGATTAACTGATAATTATATACCATATGACTACAGAAAACCATGATACTAAGTGCTGAGAAGAATATAGAAGTTATAAGAAACCTATACTTCCAGGATGCCTAGTAGGCAAAGATAGATGTGTATAAACAAGAAGAATCCCAAGGAGCTAATCCTAAATACTAGGGGGATCCTGCTAGGATTTAGTAAGGATCAAGTGTAATGAAGAACTGAGAAAGGTATTGAAGAAAAGGTGATACTGGTAGTGGGAGTAGGAAGAGAAAGGTGAGGAGTATTTTGTCAAGAGAAAGGTCAAAGACGCACAGGAAAAGAATGCTCTGGTACTTTCCTGTTCAAAGTATGAAGTACAGACTAGCCACATTGGTATCTCCTGAGAGCTTGCTGGAAATGCAGAACTTTTGCCACTATCCCAAATCTACTGGGTCTGTATCTGCATTTTAACGCGATCTCCTCATGATAGCTTTGCATAATAATGCATATGTGGAGGTGGGGGGAGCACTAAGTAGACTCGTTATGATAGAACAAATTGCTTATGGTAGAAAGCTGGGTGAAATTAGGTTGGATAATAAAGGCCAAAAATTATAATGAGCTTTCAGTGCCAGGCTCATCCGTGGGTGGTGGGGGCGGACAGTCATTGTTGGAAAGGATATGGGATTTGGACCCAGGGAAATTTATATTTTGATTGGAACACATTGTATGGTATAGTCTTGCACAATTAGATAATCCTACGAGTTTCTCATTTGTAAAATGTGTCACCATGAGAATTAGAGATTATGGAATATGTGTTTGTATGTGTATAAATTCTAGGACACACATATGATTTATGTATATTTTATATATATGTACATTACATGTGTATACACACATATATGTATATAGGGCTTAATAACTGGTACTTTAAAGGTTGGATTATTTTATATAGAAAGCCCAAGAAAGATTTTTGAAGTATCACATACTTATAATAAACTAATAAAGTATTTATTAAGCTCCTACATGCCTACCCTCGAGTAATTTACTCTTTTATTGAACAGACATGTCAATGAAAAATTATAATAAAATCAATTCTATGATAAAAGCTTTTTTAGAGTATGATGAGAATATGGAGCATACTTACAAGTTGGTTTCTTAAGAAGTTAATCTGTCATCAGTGCGTATAATGAAAAGAACGAGGAAGAAACTGGGGAGAAGAAGAATTAGGGGATTATAAAGCATTTCTTAGTTTAAGAACACATGTGTCCAAATTACCTTAAGCATACAAACAGTGCTGTTTGAAGCAGAGATACTCTGACTTCTGCACATTTGTCCAACTGTGCTTTGTAATGTGAGGAGTGAATGAGATGGAAGCAACCTTCTCTCTTAGTTATGTAGATAAGTTTCTTCTTTTCTAGAGACAGGATTAATTAACTCTTGACTGTATGTATTCACTCCACTCCCATTGGTCAAGACCCTGACACAAAGGCATCCTTATGGTCACCAGCAAGAAAAGCTACAAAGTCAGAGAAGATATGAAACTAGCTCCCAGTTGGGTTTTCAAGATACAGTTTTTCATGGAAATAATCTCCTAGATCGCATACTCAACATCAAGTACATTACAGATTTTATGCATTTTGTGGTCTAGATTGAGAAAATAACTCCCTTTTTAAACATAGTTCCGATAGCAAATTTTCTTCCAAGATCCTAAAATCTAACTTACAAGTTACCTTTGGACTACAGTCTATTCTGCCATGGCAGTTACACTGGCATGAATAGTCATCCAACATCTAGTTTCAAATTTGTCATCATTAGCATATTTAGTAGTATTAAAACTACTCTGAAAAGCAGTCTTTTTTGTTGTGATCCTCCAGGGAGGGGCAAGAAACTGTGGTTCCCAGAAACCCTACAAAAAGGACACTCTTGACCTATTTTGTTCCCAGTCACAACTCAATCCCCGTGTCTTTGCTGCCATCTCTGGAGTTGTATTGTCTTTGATCTCAGCACTCACATGTCCTCCACCATTTAGCATCCAAATGTGCTGAGGTTTCTTTCTGTACTCATGGCAGTGCTCTCACATCTCCAGTCTGTGCAGGTGATAATGAGCCTCTTTCTGAAATATTTCAGATAGCATTGTCCTGTCCTTCTCTTTTAATAACAGCATGTATGTAGCACCTTTATCCAGTGAGCTAAAATCTTCACAACAGTCTAGGTAAAGAAACAGATAGGTAAAGAAAAAAGATACATTATTTCTTTCACAAATAATTAAGTATATTGAGGCAGTGCAAAGACATATAGAGACATTTAAAAACATTGCATAGACCGTATTTTTAAATGTTTGGAGCTGGAATAGGTCTCGAAGATCATAAGGAACAAGAGGTAGAGAAGAGAGTGACTTTCTCAAGGTCACATACCTAGTTATAGTTGAACCAGGTCATAGATTTATGCCTTCTTGTTGTTAGAAGAACACTGTACCTTAACTCACCTGCCCTAGACACCTAAATGTTTTACTGTTTGAGTCTTACTATGCCCTGATTATAGAGTCCATAAACCTAAGTCTTGAACTAGAATGATATTTATATTAAAAGTTTCTGTGAAAATGTCATACTTCCCAATTTGGATTGCATGACTATACCTGGGAAAACCCAGTGGTTTTCCTATGACATGCTAACAATGCATTTCTTTGCTCCATAGACAGTTTCTTCATTCCCAGTGGTAAACACTATAATTTTCCGTAGAAGGGACAGAGTTTTCTGTCATCAAAGCAGTGGCCACAAAAGAAAACATTTCTATTTTCCTTAAGAAAAGGCTCTTGGAATATTTGACCATGTATGCCAAAGTACATTTGTACACATAAAGCTTTCATTACTAAATGTTGTATAAACTTGCGAGCTTTTGTAATGTGAAACCGCTTGTCATATCTGCTTTCAATTAGTTTATAATGCATGTGTAAACTCATGAGGGTAAACCTTCATCAGGGCACTACACAGACACAGACAAGAAACCGAACACACACGTGAGTACATGTGCGCGCACACACACACCCCTGACTTTTTGCCAGCTTTCAGTGCACTAGATTTTTCTTGGAGGTAGCTCCTCCATCTTTCTGAAGCAAGCAAGTGGAGGATGAGAGAGATCTAGGTTCATATTTATGCAAAATTGAAGAATGCAGTACATCAGGAAAAAGTCTCCATTTTTTAACATTTTTGACACAAGAGCCGCAAAAGATAGAAATTTTTTTTTTTTTTTTAGTTTTGAACAAATTATGGTGGTTTGTGTAATGCGATGATAAAAAAAGTCAGTGATTTCATGAAACGAAAAGTAATAACAACTTTTTTTATTCCTGAGCCGGTTAAACCAAGTCGATTCCAGTAGAGAGGATCAAATGGCTAAATTTACCATTCTGAAGTAGAATCTCCTGATAATCTAACATTGGGAATGCCGGTGGGGGATTCATTACCCAGTTCCTTAAGAACATAGCAGTCAGTTTTCTTGCTTCGAATTGGGACAAGCCTGCCTGCCTGCCATTTAGGGCCCTTTGCTTATTGATCCGACAATGGGAATAATATAGAAGAGGGAGATAGATGCACAGGGCTAAGCACACAGGCCTGGAGTTAGGCTGCCTAAATTTGGCACCTGGCTTAAGCTGTGTGACCTTAAGGAAATATCTGAACCTATCTCTATTTTAGTTTCTTCATTTTTTCCTAAGGAAGCATTCACAGTACTTACCTCATAGATAATTTAAAATAAATTAATACATATAAAATGCTTAGCAGAGTCCCTGATATGCTGTTACGTTAGTAGCTATTATTTCATCAAATAGATACCATCAGTTTTATGATGCACATCAATGTAATAAAGATGTTAAAATGTGGCAAAAAAAAAAAAAATGTTTGTCTTAGAATCAATGAAACCCCAGCCTCTTTCCATCCTCTCATTGGTCAAATGCCTAGGGCTTTGCTGAACTCAGAAAAAAAAAAAGAAGAAGAAAGGAAAAAGAAAACTTGCTAGTTTAAACCAATGCAATTAACACTTACTATGTTGCACATTCTTTTATTTAATCATTTTCTGTGTTCAAATATAATCTGCTAATTAGATGTTACGCCTTCTCTGTTTGCCGTTGGCCACATGACAGTAAGCTCACCAATGGATACACAGCAGATGATTAACCAAAGTGTGTGTCTGTATCGATTTCTAACTAAATTTACAGTTCACAGAAACTCTTTGTTGTGATCAAAATTGCCTGTACCAACAACAGGAGTGAAGAGAACAAAGAATGTCTTTCAGTAAAAAGAGCAGCTTTCCTCAGTCAACATGCCCACCTGATCCATCAGCAGCGAAGCCTTATTTTCAGGCCCTTTTCTCTCAGAAAATAGACTGTTATTATATTTCCACAGTACAGAAGTGAATACATTTTAATGCAGACTCCTCAGCTTTAACTCAAAAGTACCTACTGATTAATCTCCCAGTGTAGTTTTTATAGTAAAGATGGGCCTGCTAGTTGGCAATTTGAGAAGATGCTTGCTTTCTTTGTAGCTAAGGACCAGCCTCACCAAGTAAGATATAAAGGTACACAGAGTCCCTTCCCAGCTGGCTGCCATTCTGCATCTTGTAAACAAATCTAGTAGTACACAAAGACCCAGCAGCTCGCCCTAAGAAGAAACATTGCATCCAAAGCCAGGATGTGTGTGTCTGTGTTTATAGCCTTTTATTCTTTTTGAATTTGTTTAGTTGTCAGAACTCAAACTGCAACCAAATTCTCAATTTTCAAAGCTTATTTCTTTTGTACTTTTTAATGTTTGTTCTTGTACCCACTTCTTTTCAACCTCAAACATTTTCCTTACCAACATTAAGTTCCATATCTTTTACACTTGATCCTTTTTTTATTTTCTTGGAGTTATACTCGTCCTGCGGGAATCTCATATAACTCTGGGTTTCTCTTTCTCAATCCTTATTCTCATATAAGTACACCATAACAAACTGGCCCTTGACCATCACTGGACGTTGTTTAAATTGTCTTTCCATTTGTTCCCATGTAGAGCCCAACACTCTAAAGACATGATCTTGAAGTATCTCTGGTTCCAAAGTAAACTTTCAACTTCAAAGAGACTATAGCAAGAATTTTTAAAGTGGCCACTTTTTGAGTTTTATTTTTATTTTTAAATGAAGTTGAGATTTTAGAGCCAGAGCGATGTGTGCATTTAGAGAAGTGTAATAGCGGATGCCAAAGAAAGTTTTGAAGTCAGAGAAAATAAAGTTCATATTTTAATGGTGCCAATTAGTAGCTGTGCTGCTTGACCCTGAACCAGTTACTTCACCTTGTGTAGCTTTGGTTATCTTATTTAAGATAAGAATATCAGTGTCTACTTATGAGCTTGTAATGAAGATGAATATATGTTAGGCACCTGGCCTCTTGCCTTTCTGTACAAAGGCAAGCACAAAGTAAATCGAAGTGGCCCTCGATGTGGTGAACTTTTAATGCACATGACCTGCCTATTAGTCACTCAATAACACTAAATTTTTCTTACGAGTCATATTATCTTCTATAACATTCCCTTCTCCTTCTTCCAAAAAGAATCTCTATGAAAGCCATTAAGAGAAGGTGGAGAGGTGATGAAGATGGAGGGTGGTTATGATGTCTGCAAAGTTCTTTTCATATTTTGTACATAATGGAATTTCTTGAAATTAAATACATATTAAGTATTCAGAAAAAAAATCCTTCTCACTGATGAGTAGAACCTGTCCTTGTGTCTCTGCTTTGAATTTTAATGCCCCTAGACAAGTTGTTTACCTCTCTTGGTTTCGGTTTCCTTATTTATAAGAAGAACCATTCGAATGCCTTCATCTGTTTGACATTTACTGGAGAATAAAAATGATCAAGAAATAAGCTCTGCCCTGGATGAGACCATAGTCTCCTAGGAAAAAATAGAAAAAAAGAACCAATAATTATAAAAACATGGTATGTATGGGTAGGGAATAGTTGAAGAAAAGGCAGTACTAAGGAGAGGCTTCTCAGAGAACATCTGTGTTGAAGAGTCACTGAAATTTGCTAGCCCAAGAGAGATGCACACACAAAGACATTGAGATGAGAAGGGTCATGGCTTATGCAGGGTATTCTGATCTCTTCTGTGCCTGTCACTGAAACATAGGGGTCATGATGCTGAGTGATGATCTGGGAAAGATGATTGCCCTCGTGAAAGGTTGTGACAACATGCCACAAAAATATTCTCAAGACCTGGAAATGATTTCCTGCTTCTCCTAAAGGGGAGAGTACCTCAGAGACCAACCGAATACATCTATGTTTATGTCACTTGTGAGGACAGCTCTTGGGCAGAATTTTAACAATGCTGCAACAAGAGATTGGAGCAAGGAGAGCCTGTTGCCGCCCGACACAATAGGGATGTCTTTGCTTATTTATATATTTCTTTTTAAATTTAATAAATGGTAGTGGCAGTATCATTTGCCATGGTTTTTCTACCATGGCTAAACAGTTCGTCATATTTGAAAAATAATTGTCGGACACACCACTATGTCGGGAGTACAGAGAGGATAAAAGAGAACGACGTAAGCACTAAGACATTACATGAACTTGTGGATTTAACAATGCCTTGGGAAACATTTAGTCATCACGGATGCAGCAACTGGAGTGTTGGGCTTCTACTAAGAAGTTCATGCATGCGGCATAATCAGAGCTGCATTACTTCTCACTTATTAAGTAAGATTCCTTAGGAGTGGGCATTCATTAGTCATCCATACTTCATCTCATGGAGATCTTTGAGTTAATCCATTCTTCCTTCTCTTCCCTTCTCCCCCAACCCACTTTCTTCTCTCTCCTCTCTCCCTCCCTCTTCCTTCTTCCTCCCGTTTTTCAGAATGTTTCTTTATATCTTCTTCTTCGGTTTCAAAGTGCATAATATTTTAATATCATGATAATAATAATACTTTTCTACAGAGTTTTATAGTCTAGAAAGTTTTGCAGCTGTAATTATGATAGTAAAGGTTTGTATAGCACATACCTTGTGCCAGGCACTCCTCACAACACATTACATATATTAACTCATTCAATCCTTGCAAGTAGGTACTATTAATATCCCCATGTTACAGAAGAGAGTATAGGAAATTTAAGTAACTTATTTAACTTGTCACATAGATAGTAAGGGACAGAGCACAGATGTGAACCCACATGCGTTGGTGTCAGGGTGATATTCAGACCACAGCGATGACTGCATTTGTCTTCTGACCCTAACTAACTCACTAGGAAAATAGAGTGGAGAGAGGAAACAGAAGTAGGTATTTGAAGGATGGGAAGGCATAAAGAGTAAGTGTTCACTCTCAGAGAAGGTAGTCCTGACTTGTTCATGTCTTGACATTTTAAACTGTAGACCAGCATCTACTTACTAGTTTAGTCCTGACAATTAAAAAAAGTGAAGACATATACTGGCAAAATGCCCTCTTCTTCACATATCACCAAATTCTACCTTCATTTAGATAAGACACGTGACGAAAGAAGAACTCGTTCACTACAATAAATTAAGCTTCGTAAATCTGTTAAAATGATATGAAGCGACATTTATCCTTAAGATTTTTAAAGCATTCTTTCATATATGCAAAATCCTCTTTTAAGTTCCTACAACTTAATGTCATATAAAAGCTGCTAAATGACTTGAAAAGATAGAAGCTGTTACTTCACAATTAGAAGTTTGCCATATTTCAAGATGGTGAGAGTGTACAAACTCATTGCCTACTTATATTTATTTCCATTAGCTTCAGGGTTCATTGTTATCGTTTTGTTTTAGCTCCAGCTTTTATTTCTGTTAAAGTGAACAGTATGTCAAGTGGCATATAACTGAAAAAGCTGGATTGAGGAGGCAGAAGTTTAGCGTGATACCTGGCGATTTCACTGGGTGACCTTTATAGATTCTCTCTCTAACCTTGGACTTCTGTTTGTCTCATTATTATAATACAAGATTAAAAGTAGATATTATAAAGATGACATTCTTTCTGATGCCAGGTGTCCCTTTTTGTTTTCTCTTTGTAGTGATGTCTCCCCCTCCCCGCCGCAACCCACCTCCTGCCCCCACCCCAACCCCATCACTTGCTGGCAGGCTTAGGTTGAATCTCTTGGTGTTTTGTAACTCCAGAGTGCAGACATGGCTGAAGTGATTGAGAAACCATAATTAGCATAGTTAATGAACAGTGAAATGCCTCCCTTTGTATTAAGAGCAGTTAGGGAGCCGCATTAGGGAAGGCAAGAGGACTTGGTCTCCTTCTCCCCCCACAGTAATTAATTGACCTCCTCATCATCAGTGAAGACACCAGGAGAATAAAAATTTTCAGTCTGAGCATTGGCGTTTGTGGGCGTAGCTGTGCATTTGGGCATTGATTTCCTTTTTCTTTCCTTTTCTATTTCTTCCATATTGATCCTTCCTGTCACAGCTCAAGGGTTCTCCCAATATCTTAAAAATAAAAACTTTCCTAAAATTTCACAGTTTTGAATCAGTGTCATGAAGTTTCCACTACAGAATTATATTTGAGGATCCTTAAGTCTTCTACTCTAGTCCACTCATGTTGTCTTATTAAAGAGAAGACATTTTCGGGGAGGTTAAGTGGCGTGGCCGACATCCCTCAGCCATTTACCCATCTGACATGATGCAACAGCTGACGTTTTCTAGGCAAGCTCTCCCTGTCAAAACAAACTCATGGATAAAGGGAAATGTTTTCTGAAAATAAAATGAAACTTTAATATGTTTTAAAGTCAAGGTATCTGGAAACATTACAGAAGTTTTGCTTCCTATATGAGAACCCAAATTACAAACAGGACTAGAAATTTAGGTAGCTATCAAGAATTGTGATAAGAGGTGATTTTTATTGAAAGAAACAAAAGTGATTTTCAGCAAAAGGTTTGACAGGATATGTATTTTTCTTTATCATTTCATGTATTTTTCTGTATTTTTCTTTATCATTTTTATGTATTTTTCTTTATCATTTCATTATTGAGATATAAAACTATTATAAAATTTACATTTTTAAACTGTACAGTTCAGTGGATATACTTTGTATTTGAATAGTTAGTGGGTATATTATATTCAAGGAGTTGTTCGAAAATGCTTAATTTCAAAATCTGAAGGAAGCATGAGTATAGAACAAATATTAAGGTGAGACAGGTGCTGTTCACTGTATTTATGGCAGATTTGATTTACTCTGTCGCAGTTGAATCCATGATATTGCGTGGGACTTCATCGTTTTACTTGTGTATCTTCCACTAGAATTGGAGCTTCTACAGGGTAGGGAAACAATCATATTTATTGAGGTATCCCGGTGACTAGCATGGTAAATATCTCTGGATTGAATGTCGAAATGTTTTAAAAATGAAACAGAAACCTTTTTGCTCTTTGTATCTCCCACTTCACAAACATAGTCATATGATATTAATTATCAGGTAATGAATAAAGGTGGTTTCTTAGGTTATAATATTACTGAACTGCAGCAGAGGTCCTATGGGGACAGAGGAGCAGCAATTATATGGGCAATGGTCTTCTATCTAGGTGGAGAATCCACTTTCGACTTTCTTTGGTGAACCTCCCTTGGGCAGTATATTATTAGGTCAGTGTGGGAGATCAACCTCCCTGACAGTGATTGTGTACACGAGTAGGGAAGACATTCAGTGCCTTGCCTGAAATAAAGCAGCATAAGAATGCTACTTACAAAACTCGCTTTTTTCTACTCTCCCAGTGTCTGTAAAGAAAAATGATCTGGAGTATTCATGTCTCAAGGTCAATTCTAAGGGGAAAAATCATCTTTCCTCAAAGCTAGAAATCTGCCAGCATGTTTCACAAAGACTAGTAGTTTCAGTATTTATCTCTCTGCAGTTTTATCATTAAAATATTTGCATGAAAAGAACATCTTTGTTTCCTTAAGACTCCATCCGCTCTTGCTACTCATTTGCTCTTGAAAAGGGATATAATCTTTTTGTTTTTGATCTATAATCATTCCCACAGCAACCAATTGTGATGCCACAGAGCAAGGATTATAATTTTCGTTAGAGAATAAACAAATGAATTCTGTGAAACAAAGCTGCTCATTTCTTCCAAATACCCCTGAGAACAATGGAAGACCAATTCTAAAAATATTGGCTGCCTCTAAAAAATTTCCAAGACTAAGAATGCCTGTTTCTTTAGAGGTCTTTATTCCTTTTCCAGCTTTATGTTCAGTTCATCTCATGCAGCAGACATTTACTGAGTTCTTACTACGTGCCAGGTACTTTGCTAGACTCTGAGAGTACAAAGATGAATAATACAGAGTCCTTGCTCTTGAATTCTGAGTCTAAAGTTTCTTTCAGAATGTTAGCCAAATTTTAGGCCAAAGCATCAATAACTGGATTTTGTCTGGATTCCAGTATCGTGAAGCTATAAGTTTTACTTCAACATAGTATAGCTTGGATTTTTTTCTATGTTTGTTAGATTCACCATGTGAAGGGCGATGGGATTTTTTTTTTTTTTTTTTGGTTTTCTAACATTCAGTAAATTCAGGGATTTAGAAATCCAATTAGAGTGCTAGCGCTATCTAAAATCTGTTCTTCAAAGTCTATATTTGCTAATTTCTTGGACAGAAAAATAAATGCTTCAAACTCTTAGGTTTTTGGATCCCTTTTAGAGAAAACTCATATTTCCCTTCTCATATTCTGTTACTTGAATGTATAAGTAAGATTATGGACCAGCATTTGTTCTTTATTATGTTTCTGTGGCAGAACTTATTTTTTCTCTAAGTTTTGAGGGAAGTTATCAAGCATAGAATTTTGTGTTATAATATCAATCAAAATTCCTATAACTGGATGAAATATATACCTCCATAAAGAAATAGGAGTTGATAAAGTATAATATAGATATCTCTCTCTCTTCTTTCTTTATAAACTCCTGACGAAGGTAACCTACCTGTATTTTATATCTCTGTTGGTAAAAAATGGGTCCATTTATTAGAATATGTTCTTTATGTTTGTTACTTTAACCATATTACTATTTATAAGATTGTTTAGCTTCTTTAGGTTTTATTTACTATCTTGTTAAATTATCAAAGCATACCCTCAAATTGGAATAAATAAGACCTATGCTGTGTAATAAAGAACAATCTGAAATCTAATGTTTTTTCCTTAATAAACAAGTGGTATTTTAAATGAACTCAAAATAGTTATTTTTGTTTTCCAGCATAAAATTTTACTTTGATCGAGTGGCTTGACTGATAATACTTTCAGTTTTGGAAAAGGGAGTCAGTTTTATAGTAACATTACTTATAAATAGATATATACAGATCCCCTAGCAAAAGTATGTCTCTTTAACTTTTTCCATCATTGGATCTGAGAAGGGAAATTTTTATTACTTTAACATATGCTAGGCCTTGTTGAATTTATGCAACTTTCATGAACTATTGCTTAGCCAATGTGTATTTTCAGTAGTCTTGATAATCAGTATAGATTGCTGTAAAGTCAGTGAATTTACAGCTATGAATTTACAGCATTGATGGGGAAGATATTCTGAAGAATGCATCAGTCTGTGACCTTTGGGTTCAAAATCTTTGTATACATTTTAAGACTCAGCATTATAAATCAGGAGGTAAAAGTATAATTACAAAAAAAAGTTCCAAATTTTAAAAGACCAGCATAGAACTTGAGACAATAATCTGATATTGTCAAATTGTGTCAGTATTTTTACCTGTACCTCAACTGGGCTAGCCATTTTATAGACTACAAGGATATATAGTAGACTGTGTTTTGTTCAAGAACTTATAATAGAGGTAAGGAATAAAGAAATATCAAATTAAAAGGTAAGTTATAATAATTTAAGCAACTTAAAAAGAAGAAATCCTATAAGGCTAAGCATAACTAAGTGTCAAATAGATGATCCACACTGTGATGTATAGTGGTAGGTGCATGTGATTAAGTGTGTGGGAGAGCACTCGAGGCAGGAGCAGATTGGGACAGTGGGATTGGACTTGAACCTTGAAAGAAAGGTAGGATTTGGAAAAACAGAAAGGATCAGAAAGTACTCTCCAGACAAGAAGTATTCCGACATGAAAAGTCAGAATTGAGAAGCCCTGACATGGACAGAGAAAAACTAGGCTAGAATTTAGGATTCTTCACTAGGACTGATTATAACCAATTCAACATATATGTTGAGCTGGTGTGCACACTGAGGAACACAGCATGGCAACTTGATGTAATGAACTATAACTCAGTACAGTAAATAAGATAATATAAAATAATATGAGACAAATGTAGAATCAATGCTGTAGGAAGTCATAAACTAATCACCCAAAGAATTCAATAAGCGGTTTCTAAAAGAACTCCATTGAATCTTTCAAGTTTCAATGTTCACACATCTATGTTACTATTTTTACTTTTGTCCTCATACACATAATGACAATTGTGAGCTTTCTGCTGTATTTTGTTTAATTTCTACTGCATCCTCTTAGTATAAATGCACCTTTTTCACTGGCAGCCTACATTTTGAGCATGTAGCTGTCTCTCTCACAATAGTTAACAAAATACGTGAGACCAAGATGGTAATATAGGATGACAACTGCCGTATTTTTGTGTGTGTTCAGATTCAGTAAATTACAGTTATGTGGTGAAGCAACCTAGTTCTTTGTTAATGACAGATTTATTGAAGACAAGCTTTCAGGGTTGTACTAGAAATCCTATTAAAGTGCCATCTATTAAACCATTAGAATAGTCATTAAAACTGTACAGACTTGTTATTCATGAGTTATTGGTCTCTCACCATTCTCAGTGGCTTTTGCCAATACTGCGTTACCCTTTGCTCCATTGCAGCTATTCAATTCCAAAGAACGCATGTGTATCAGCTTTCTCCCTTTGCCTGCACAATTTGTGGGGTGTGGGGTGAGGAGTGGGGGAAAGGAAGAGAGAGAGAGAAAGAGACAGAGGAAGAGAGAAGGAGGGAGAGGGAGGAAGAGGGAAAAAGAAGGGGAGAGAGAAAGAAAGGAAAGAAGAAAGAGAAGGGAAATGGAGTATGGTTGGGAGGGTAAAAATGAGGTTAAAATCCTGTATCTTTGTTTATAATTATATAGGATAAAGATTATACTTAATATTCCACTCTTTTTAATATGATAAGAATCATGTTCAAATCTAACAATGTAGAAAGCTATAACAGGTCTTTTATCTTCAAAAACATTTGGAAGTAAAAAGTACTGTTAAGCCAAACTGACAGAGACATCTGTTATTGAATGTTTTTCTTACTGTCCACAGTTTAAAATAAAGAATTGAACTTTATGTTAGTAAATTTAAAGTTATAACTTAAATATATGCATTATAATGTAGTAGTTAAGAGCTCAGACTTCAAAGTTAGAAAACTCTGGATTCATATTTCAGCTTCACTTCTTTGTGGACTATCATGGGGAATTATGGAAAGAGTCTTAACTCCTCTAAGCCTCAATTTCTTTATTCATAATATGGAGATAACAATATCTACCTCAATTTGTTTTAAGAAATTACATTGAGGTTGAGTGCATAATGGTGTTGTAATAATCGTTATCATTATCATCAAAATAGCTTCACACTTTTTTCACACTGTAAGTCATTTAACCAATCTGCTATTATAATAAGGCTATTTTCTATTTTTTTCACTGTTGTAAATGATTCTATAATGACCGTCCTATATATTTATTTGTTCAGGAGAAAGACATAGTTTTCACTTTCAAGGCTTTTAGGCAGAGTTAATGCCTAACACTGTGTCTCAGTCTAACCCTAGGAGATAATGGATAAGCGACTAGTTTAGCTTGACAGAGGTGCATAGTGGGATGAATGTGAATCAGATGGGCAAGGCAAAGTGACCCCAAGCCAGGCCTCCAAACCATGAAAGTCCCTTGATAAGGTCACTTTACTCCAGAACTTCATCCTTAGTTTTATAAACTTGAGAGGTAATCGTGTTCTGGGGACCTCACTTTCACTAGTTGTGTGATCTAATGGCCATTTCATCAGCTTTGATGACTGGAGTCCTCTATTTTCTTTGTGTCTATGACTTTTTGCTCCTCCTTCCTTTAGATATGGTGCTGCAGGTAGATTTTTTTAAGGGAGTGTTTATACATGTTGTAATCGTTTAGAACTTGCTATATTTGAAGATGTGTATGATGGCTGAATTGGGTAATACTTAAGCAATAGAATAATTCCGTGGTTCCATTTCTAGAGCAGCTAAAAAAGAAAGAAATCATACCATAATTACACCTAATTTTTCAATAATAGGTTTTAAATATTTTAAAATATATTAGACACAAAAGATTAAAAATTATTTCTGTGAAATGATTAATGTATAAAAACAGTTCTTTAACATTCTTCTTTTCCTTTTCAATTGAACATACCAACCAGCTCATGTACCATCTCATTCTTCTCATCCAGCACCCTGCCCCAGACGGGAAAAATTATAATCTAAATAGGCTAAATTGATGGTTTAGTACAGTGCAGGGTAAATGTGTGTTCAGAATCACACGTTCTATTATTTTACTTTTTCTCTCTTCTATGCAACTGCATAGAAAACTGAACAAGGGTGAATCGTGGGGTCCACACCAGCCACCTTCTCTCATTCTGGTTTAATATCCCACTCTTACATCAGCAGAGTAGATAAGTTGAGTCAAGTGTCATTCTGCTGAAATTGTTCTTTTCTTATCTCCACTTACCTGTCCACGTGATGGAGTGTGTAAGGGAACTCAGTATTTAGCAGAACCTACCATCTGTCTCTCTCTCTCCACATGTATGTATTCACCTGGCTATGATGGTTGTGACACTGTATCATGAAGCTCACTGAGAACCCAAGATACAGATATGGATATGATTAAGTGAGAGCCCGCTCTAATCTTACAATTTATTGCCCAAACTGGGATACCTTGAGAGTGAAAGATGGTCCTATGAATAATTAAACTGGGACAGCAGATGTAAACTGGGATATTAATCTCCCCTAACTCAAACTCAGCCTATACCAGAGCTTGTTATCCATCTGTCTGATCAGGGCCCTTGCACTCTCCCCGCAGCTCCCAACATGGTGGCCTTGAGACCTCTTAGGAGCACAATCATTGAAACAAAATATGAAGGCAAAAACACCACTATGTTAAAATGGTTAATTAATTTTACAAATATATACTGCTGTATGAAAAATTTAGTAATATGCTCTATATAGAATCATCACCTGGATAGCAACCACTAAGTGATACTTCAGCATATTGAGTGGATGTACAAAAGTTGGAAATCATGGTATGAGAGGCTGTTACAGATGTTCACTAAGAATGAATTTCAAATGTGCCAAAGTCAAGGATTTCTCTTACCATCAGGTTACCACCAAGTGTGAGCCTGGGAGCCATTCTGTTTATTTAAAATGATTTTACATATCATTGGTTTATTCCAATATATGTTTACTTTACAGTTATATCTTCAGAGGGGAAACTAATTTATCTATTTCTAATGTTCTGGGGTAAAAGTCATTGTTGCCATATATCCTGCCTATAATGCATTTCAGGCATTTATTCTACAAATGCATTTTAAAATCAACTATATACTAAACATTTTATATCCAATATCAGATAAATTAGAACCCCTATGCTGGTATTTACTCTCAGGTGATTCCAATTTTTTTCCAAAGGACTAATCTGTAAAATTATCAATGTACTGACATTTTTCTAATATATTTTGCCTGAAATAATCTTTAATTTTATATTATAAAACCAGTATACATTTTAAACAGAACAAATTAATCTTGAAATTATCTTTTAGTTTAGAAAGAAATTAAACTCTAGAATTCTAGATCATGTTAGTTGGTCCTAGTCTTTCTAATGTGTTTGTCATATGAGAGAAGAAAGTATACATGACGCTTAAGATTGTAAATACTTTCTGAGATACTGGAGCATTAGGAGTATAAATAGTTATGATCTACCTTCTTTAATTAGAAGCCTATATTCAGTACGGTGTACTATTATTACCTTACCCATAAGGAATAATGACATTAACAGCAAGTCATTCTTGGTATATATACTATGCCATAAGGGCGCAAATGGAAGCACATGTTTCAACTAGATAGCTGTGCTAAATACATTTGGGGATGGAATGGTGGGGCGCTGGGGACAGTTTTTAAAGTGTTTGTTTAGGATTTTCTGTATTCTATTGCAGACTTGGAGGAGGCATCATATTTTCTCGTTTCATTTCAGATGTAGGATTTTTATTTTTCTGAACCAGGAAAAAGATATGAAAGGCATTGACTGAACATCAACAGAAAAACGTATTCATACATATTTCGGTTTGAAAATTCATATGTTTTCCCTTTCACATCTGAAAAATAAATACGGGAAAAGAAAAGATTTAACAAACTTTTTATTAAATGGCAAGCGAAGCAATGCTGAAAGCCTAAAATGTATCTGTCTACAGGATGCAAAGTAAAATAAGAGAGAAAAAATAGTATGTTTTCAAATTAGGTTAGAAATTTCTACATTTGATAAAGAGGAATTAGTGTTATCACTTAAAACTCAACTATAATCAAGCTTTCAAAAACAAATGATAATTTAGCTCCCGTTTTCCTTATACTGTTGTTTATAAAATGGTGTTGTAATGTGAGTCACAACAATTGAAAAAAACAAGCTATTCATTTACCAATTGATTTTTCTTTTGACTCTACTTTTGCACTCAGTTTCTGAATGGTCAGCTCTCCAGTGTCAAGCGAAATAGAAATAATGAGGAATATGTGGCTACTTGTGGGTGTTTTGTTTGTTTGTTTGTTTGTTTGTTTGGTATCTCTGCCAGAAAAGTATCTCTGCCAATTTGGAATCTGGTGGACATATTGGTACATAGCATGAAGGAGGGCAGAAATGGATTTTTTTTTTTAAAAGCTAAGTTAATTGGGTAATTGTCTCAATTTTATGTGTCATTGTTAAAGAAGATACAGTTAGCATCAGGGAGAAAGCAGATGTTCCTTGGCTGCTAAGATTGTCTTAAATCAGGATATTCTTACCTGAGTAAGTGGGTAGAGGCAGGGAAAAGTAAAATGTCTACCATTCTATTAGTTATAATGCTGCATCAGGTATTTCACATGTAATACTTCTCATAATCCTTTTGGATCTATACAGATGCATCAACGTTTACAAAGAGTGGTGAGGAATTTATGCATTCATCTTAATTCAGTGCCAAAAACTAGTATGCTGCTATTCATGGAAAAGAAAGGATGCCATTGTGAATTATTCAGTTAAATGCAACACATCAATTTCATTTAACTTTTATTTGTTACCTCTACGTAATTCTTTTTTATAAACATTGCAATTACTTTCTATCAATTCAGTCAACTTTGTCTCTTTAGAGCAGTTTAATAAAATTTTAGTAACTTTTTATTTTGCCTCAAACTATCTGCAAAATGTTTAATTTCTTTTGCTTTTCCAAATAACATCAGAAATTACATTCTGTGAATTATATGTATAAAACAATTCTCCACAAAGCTCTAGTCTTTAAGAACATCAACTATAATTCTATCTATTCCTTTCTTATTATCCACTTTAATTTGCTATAAGAGATGAATAACTAAAACTAAAACATTAAGATTAAAATGTATCACTGCCATCATTCCTCTAGAATACTACTTTTGGGAACTAGGAATGTCTGTCTTCTGTATTCAATAGCATCCAGGAAAATGTTGGGGTATATTACAAAAAGAGCATGATAAAAATAAAAAATCTAGACTTTTACATCTTCGGATCTTAAAGTTTTCTCTTTATTGAACTCTTATTTGAAAAGATTTCTCAGAAATAATCTTTTTCACAGTCACATATAAAGCAGTAAAATAGCTTATCTGAATTCTAGAGTTCAGGTGGCATTGTCCTACTGAGTCAAAAAGAATCCAGTTTTTGTTGTTGGTTTGTTGTTGTTGTTGTTGTTGTTGTCATTTTGAATCCATAGTAAATTAAGATAAGTTAAATGTGGCCGTAAATGGTATCCTCATAGAAATAAGCTAAGTTATCCTTGGTGCCAAGATATAATTTAGAAGAAAATGTTTATCAGAGAGTTCTCTAAAATATTTACTCACCTCATATGGCTAGATGCTTTACTATGAATATAATTTCTCTTCTCTACATATAAATTCTAATAATGTAAGTAAATAAACTGTTACTTTAAGTAATTTTCTATAAGTACTTGTTACATAATATTTTGTAATCAGACTTTCAAATTATACCATTAGACAACATATGAAGTTGGTGCAAATTTGTCATTTATCTGAAGAAAAAAATTAACTGCTTACAAAAATATCTGATTGAAACATTTTTGATATCTTTGACGAGTGTGGTACATTTGTAAAATGTACATCTTTCTATATTAAAGGTGGTAGACTGTCACATCCATTCATTAGTTAACACTGAGTCTTAAAAAGTCCCTATTTCAATCCTTCAGATGCAAATGGTGGCCTAGATCAGATGTTTTTTATAGAAAGTTTATACGGGAAGTTTTGATGACAGATTAGATAAAAGGAGATAAGAGAAAATGAGAGCGCGAACCTAACACTGAGATGACAGTGATAGGAAAAGGAACACAGAGAAAACAGACCCAAGTTACATGACCTGCCAAAGCTAACCAGGAGCAAAGAGAAAGCCAGCACCCTGGGCTCTGACTGCAAGACTTTTCTCATCACCATACTTTCCAACCCTTCCTCACATTCCAGTTTTTAAAGTATCATTGGATTCAACTGAACTCATGCTCTTCTCTTTGAAGAAAGTACTCATTATGCCAATTGCAGGCTTTTGCTAATTGTGCAAAAATATAGCCCTTCCCAACTATGCAAACGTTGGTCTTTTTCAAATGGATACATATTAATTTACCATCTTCAAACTGAGAGAGAGAGAATATGAACAAATGAAAATGAATAAAAAGGCTTCATTGCAGATATACGCAGTACATGGCAGTTTACTCTTCTAAACCTCAGAAAAGACTTGAGAATATCTGGGGGCAAACCACTCTAAGGACAAAATGAGCCTATTGATGGGGAATTATGTGGAAAGATAGTATTTCTCTGGAGAATAGGTCACTGGAAGTTCAATTCCCTATCAAAAGGGTGGTTAGTCTGACCCATAGTTTGGCTAGTCATGTAGCTGGTCTATTCCTTCTATGTAATTTAATTTCAGTTAGTTGTTTTAAAATACAGACAAAAACAGGATGTATCTTTTTTGTGGTTTTTCTTTGATGAGTTTCTAAAGGGAATATTTTGAGGTTTTTCTCTTGGGAGGATGGGGGGAATGGAATACAGAGCAGCTGGTATTATCTGATGTTTTGCACATATAAATTACATTTTTCTTCTGGGTAGGGAAGTTGAAATTTTGCAGAATTATATTTAAAGGACATTGTTTTAGGATGATGACATTAGCTTTATCCAAAGAAAGGTCACTATCAAATTAGGATGTAATTTTACTCGGTGACACTAAACTGATATATGAATTTATGAACATCCTTTTGTTTTGAGTTTATAAAGATTTTTGTTCCCAACCCTCCTTGCATTGCATTTTAAGAGAACAATTGAAGAACAATATCAAAAAATATTGTCCAGCTTGTCCAGAGACGAAGCATAGCATGGCAGTTAGATACTCAGACTTGGGGAATAGGATCCCTGGTACCCAAACCTGGCTTCTCTACCTACTAGCATCTTGACCCCAAGAGAGTTAACTTCTCTGCACCTTGGTTTCCTCTTCTATAGAATTGTGATAATAATAGTAACTACTTCTAGGGTTTTTGTAGGATAATATGAGTTAATACATGTGAAACATAAAGGAAACAGTAAACGTTACGTGTTATAACTATTGGATGTAAATATATTTTAATTCTAGCTTTTTATCAAGAATATATATACATCAGTTATATGTAGGAAGATTATAAATCCATCAGTTATATGTAGGTCTTTTTCTACTTATTTGAAAACAAAGTTCTAGTTGATTTAAAAAAATCAGACCATCAAGCTAAAGACTACATAAGTATAAAATATTCGATATTAGCAAGTGTCTACTTGAGGTTTTCCCTTTCTTCTTTAAGTCCCAGGAGGACTTTTTTTTTTTTTTTCTATTTGGTTACTTTTTTTTTCTGTAAGGCAAAGCTATTGCAATTAAGCTGATTGTTGTTATCATTGAAATGATTATAACATTAGAATGATTTGGTCAACAGCTATGACAAGAAGGGAGGGTGTGTATGTCAGGTACCCAAGAGTGAAGATAAAGAATCAATGTAAAATGGTTCGGCATCTTAGTAAAGTTTTGGATGCTGCATAAAGTTTATCCAGTACCTATCTTTCAAGGGCATTGTTGTTTAGCTGGAAAAACTACATATGATTAGTAGCATTCTTGTTTATGAACTCTGTGATAATATAATCTAAAAATTTTATATGACTTATTTTAAAAAGGTCATTAATCAACTTATGGTTAAATAAATCTACTTACTTTATTTCCAACTTGCAAAATTCCCCTCAGGGGAGACGAAAGAAAACCTGGCCACGATTCTTGCTCAGGAGGTAGAACTTTGGATTAAATACTGAGAAGGAGGGAATATCATACCAAAATTTGGATAAACAGAGCTAGAAGGATGAATAGAGATATCCGAGAGTCAAGCTCAGGAAAACCAAATACCAACAGCAGAGAGGAGTTGACTCCATTAGGAACAAGGGTACTTATTTCAA
Organism: Pteropus alecto; assembly: GCF_000325575.1. NCBI lineage: Eukaryota > Metazoa > Chordata > Mammalia > Chiroptera > Pteropodidae > Pteropus > Pteropus alecto. The sequence goes on from NW_006441071.1 coordinate 10,109,951, forward strand.
TATTTTTGAATAATATTGGGGTGGCCTCGGCTATAACTTTATAGTTGGAAGATACGTAACTATCATAGTCACCGTGGGCTGGCCAAAACTATGATGTTGAAGTGGAAATCAGCTTCTATATCACTGAAGTCCTGTGTTGCTCTTTCTCCATGTTGATCATTCCATTCTTCCTGAAGAGAATCTCAGCAAGAGAAGGCAGAAAACAAAGAAAGAAAGCAACTGTGTCATCACCAGCACTAAGAAAAGCCTGGAAAGTGGGTTTTGAGAATTAGGGTCTTACTCATCCATGATATCTTTGCTTCATTAACATGGATAATTAAAATTTGATTTCCTCAACCATTTTTGTTTTTTTTGTTTTTTGTAAATATGAAAGGTCTTCTTATACCATAACTACTAGTAGTTATTCTTCTTTACTAAGTTTACTGCTCTCAGCATTCTGACAAGCTCTAAAATAATGGCCTATGCTGTGTATTGTTAAATGTTCAGTCAGATAGATAGATACAGATGGATGAGTATGTGTTGTGCAAAGACAAGTCAGCATTATTTAATCAATGTTTGTTTGATCCGTGTAAAACAAGTATTAATGTAAGCTGCATCCCATCTGTTTTATCATCCATGTGAAGTCAACCTCATTTTTAAAACTTGATTTCTTATGTAATTACCCCAGAATGACACAGGATGATCAGTTGGGAAGAAATATCATTCGGACTGGTAAGATAAAGGATGGTTATGTTTAGGTGTGTTTTACATGTCAGGTTTCTTCATTTTTGCAGTGGCTCTTCTAATAGTTAAGTAATGTCATGGCTAGTAATTACTAGCTATTAATCATCAGCTGGGCTTTCAAATCACACAGAACTGGGTTTGAGAGTAAATGTATGATTCTAGAGGTGTGAGCAAATTAACCACAAAATAGTGCAGTGCCTGCCACAGAGAAAGCCTTCAGGAAGATTTATTGAATTAATCTTTTTTTACTTCAATTTCTCTGTCCATAAAATAAAGAAAGTAACAAGACCTACCTCATAACACTTGTGAAAATTAAACAGAGTACTGCATGTAAAGCATAATGACCTGGCAGCTATTATAATAATTATCCTGTTATTTACAGGTCTTCTCTTCATGGGTCATACTTTAAGAATAAGCATATTAACATATGTTACATATAACTCATGTTTTCATTATCAGATTTTAAACTTGTTAACCTAAAATGAAAAAGCCAAAATGAGAAGCAACAAGCGTTTATTTGAGATTAAAGAATTGCAATTTGGGGAGCATAGATTCAGGTGGAAACTCAGATATGTGTCCCAATTACAGAGTGAAGGAAAGATGTTTTTAAGAGAAAAGAAAAATAATTACATTAAAAGAAGAAAGAATTCCTATAGGTGGTAACAAGCTGAGCTACTTTGACTATACGTGATAGTTTACTGATTCTATCTTTTAGATAGAGAGCCCATAATCATTAGCCCTTGTGATCAGGATGTCTGCTTTCCTGCTGGCTTTACAAATAGTGGTTTGTAAAACACCTGTAGTTTGGTCTAGTCCAAAGATTTGGAAAACAGGGCACACAAGGCAGTTCCTCTGGATTGGCTGCTCCGGCTCTATTTTAAAATGGTTCCACTTATGTCAGTTTTCACACTCTTCAATGTAGTATCAAATCATGCAGATGGCTGAGAATATGTGTAAAAGTAAGAATGTATATGAGTTAACAGTCTTGGAGTTGATAGATGCAATTTCATCAGTCTAATTAAATTTACGTCATTTTATACATATCTGTGAGTGATCGTAGTCTGAGTAACAAAGCCATCAGATGGAGTAACTCTTCCATCAAAGGACTATACCTCAGTAAGCTTAAGAGCTTCTTGGCATATTTTAGAGAATGATGTGCAAGAAGCTTATGTACTAAATAATGCTCACTGGTGTAAATCTATACTGCTGAGAATTTTAGTGTCTTTGGAGGCTATTCATGATTGTTAATGGACTTGACTTTTTACATTGGTGAGTTTTATTCATGATGAACTCTGTCATTAACATGAAATGTGCACCTTTAATATTGTAATAGCCATTGGATATGTTTTACTTTTGAGTTATACATATACACATAAAAGAATGAAAAATACCCATCATCAAAGATTATTGCTAAAAATTCTGTTAACATAGTATCTTTACTTTTTTTTAAAAAGTCACCTGTACATAAACCTAATTTATCATTAATTTTTCTAAAAACTTGAATTCGATCATTTAAAATCATATTTTATATAATTATTGAACTTATGTTTTCATATACCATGAAATTATAAGTGTTAAAAAAATTTCAGTATTCTTTGGTAAAATAAAAGATGTTTTGATTTTGAAAATATTGCAGGAAATTAAAAAGCCTCCCAGAGTTTTATAATCAAAGCCTGAATGCACTTTTAAAACAATGGTTTTATTCTAATTTAAAAATATATATATATTATTCTATACCTGCAAAATACTTATTTTAGATCATTGATTAACTTTGTTTCAACTAAGGCATCAAAGAAAAGTGTTAAAAATCAGAGAAAATAAGTTTAAAATAAAGAATAAAATGAAGCAACCTTTGTAAACACGATAATACATAATGAAAAATAGAAAACAATAATAAATAGAAAAGCAATTATATTTTATCTGCATTATTATAAATTAATATTCTGACTAAGATGATTATTACATTTAACTGAGCTTCCTTTACTGTTATTCTCAACTGTTTGAAGTGTACTAATAGTCTTGTGATACTGGTCATAGTGTGTTTTAGAAAAACAGACAAAATGTTAAGTTGCCATCAAAACATAAGCCTATAGATGAAGAAAGAATAGTGAACCTGTGCTCAATGAAGCCAGTGAAAAACCAGTCAATTTGAAGAGAGAGGTTAGGTCCAGACAGGAAAGAATAGGGGAGAGTAATCAAGATAAAATAATGTTCATAGAACTGGAAGGAATATTGAACCAAGGTAACTTGTAAACTGCAACAGCAGAGAAGGAAATGGAAAAGTAAAAAAAAAAAAAAAATTAAATTTAAAATCCTGTCTTTCCAGTATTAACAGAACATCTATATTGATTTTCTTCCTATTTGAATCAATGTTGGCAACTATCACTGTTTTTGCTATGATTAATCATTTCATGTTATTCTGGTTATATTAGTGTTCAGCTTCACAAGTAGGATCAAGTGCACCTTGATAAAGTGCACCTTCAGAATTTTTTTTTAAATCATGTTTATTACTTGTGATAAATGCCTATAATCCAATGTAATTTGGTATTGATTTTGTGTGTGTGTGCTGTTTTTCTTTAAAAGTCAATTGACCCCGGCCAGCAGTTCACATGGGAACATTCAAACTTGGAAGTAAACAAACCAAAGAATAGATATGCAAATGTAATTGCATATGATCATTCCCGGGTTCTCCTATCAGCAATAGAAGGTAAGGAAATTCCGATGTTATTTATACCTTTATTTTCATGGGTTTAAGTATGTGCATAAAATATAGTTTTAACTAGGTGTTCAGCCATCTATGAAAGTAGTTAAGATTCAGGCATTGCTTATTCTCACTTTTCTTTTCTCATACAGGTATATTTATACATGGGCAAACAGTATCCCACATATCAAATAACATAAGAATATCCCTCATTTCCTTCTTGCCTCTACCCTAGATGAAAGACTTGATAACATAGTTGATGTTTATATAAGGGAAGCAAGTTGGGGTTGCCTATTTACTGATGGTTGCTGATGATTATAAACAAAAAGGTGATTGTTAGAAGATGCTCCTAAGTTGTTATTTAAGAACAGCTGAGGGGTTTATTTTTTAGTGATTAAATCTGGTTAGCCACTAGAGACAATCTAAAGGTTAGGAGTTGGTGATGTGGTGATTAATACTAATTAAGCACCTTGGAAATGTCTGGTACATCTAATGTGTGGACTGCTTGGTAATCTCTCTCACAATTTTAAGGAGTACCTTCCAGAAGGAATGCATGTGCCTAAAAAATGAGAATTACTCCTCAAATATATCTAGTTTCTCTTAACAATTCTTGAGGAGAGTATTTTCCATTCATTCCTTTCCAATACTACATCCCCGTCACATGGCATATTAAAAACAATCAGGAGTTCATGTTGAACACTCAGCATTTTTTAGTCTTTTTGGCCATGATAGCACATTGGATTGCTGTCCTTAGAAGATAGTTTACAATGTCACTTAAATCTGTTCCTCTGTCATAGCAGCTAACCTGGCCCACAAACTGCTACATTCCACTTGTATCCTCATTGGCATCCAGAAGAGCATTGCAGCTTTTACATACTTGAGAGTTTACTGCTTACCCTCTTCCAGGTGTTTTATGAAACATTAAATAATACCAGCTTCAGACTCAGGCTTTTTGAGAACTTGCAGTTCAAACATGTTCATCTATAGGTGTTTAAATATCTTTCCTTTTTTTCTGCTTCTGAAATCTATGATGACCACCATTTTATTTCATAATTCTGACCAAGTCATACCTGCCTCCTTAGTGCCCAGTGTTAATCTGAAAGTGAGACCATTTAACAGCTTTCCTAGTAAGCATCAAAGGCAACCATTCGTTTCTCATTTTTAGGGAACAAGACCTGTCTTTCAGCGTTTGAGCAAGCTCTTACCTATAGCCCCTTTCATCAAAATGGCATTATTTTTCATAGATATATTTTGTAAAATTCCCACAATTAATTTTACTTTTGATGTTGGAAACGTTATAGTCCCTTCTTGCGGTGATTAAAAATACTGTAAGTTCAAGAGTTAGCCTTTTTTCCATGTTGAAAAAAACTGTTTGGATTTATCAAAATTTCACCAATGCTAGTTCAAGCAGGGTAGTGTCAAACTAGTAATTGCATTTTTCAAGTCCTATTTAGAAACTGTAATTGGTATATGTTGTCGATTAACAAAGGGTTTATATTTATCTCTGTATTTCCCATTTTAAAATGTAAAATTAAGAATAGCGATTTCATATCTCAAGTCTCTTAAATCATCTCCATAGTAAATGAGAAATTAACAAGTCTCAAATAATAGAGAAATCTTATTTTTTTTATTATTAAAGCGAGATATAGAAATAAAATAAATGAATGTAAATTGAGAATGCATTTGTCATAATCTTGGCTGGAGAGCCTGTCAGTCTGCCTTTGCTGTACTATAGCATTGTTTTCACTCAGAATTAGGTCATTCAATACTACTACCTCTCTGTACTTTTTCCTACTTTGTCGTTGTTTTCCTTAACCTGCTATTTTTTACAGTCTTAACAATAAAGTATGTCAAAAAACAAGGAATATTCCTCCTTGTACCTTTATTATGATAGTTTGAAACTATGTACATTTCATTCCTATGCTATTTTTACAGTATAAAAGCCAAAACACTTGAATCAAACTAAAACCTACCTTTTTATAGCTCCATGTCCACAAATACACCCTAAATCTAGAGCTGACCTAGAAACCAAAAGTCTTTCAATCCTAAGTGTTATGCAAAAGGTTAGAAGCATTTAATTGAAGTTTATGGGCTATACAGAGAGCTTTTAATCTAGATTACAACCACTGAACGGCATTTTATCTCAGACTAAGCTCTAACTAGCAAATATTTAAAGGGGCAAGCAATTATCCTATGTCTTAAGCACAAAGAGAAAATGCTAGCAACTGGAGCCCAGAACCACTAACTGAGGCTTCTCCTATAAAGTGTTCTTTGATAACAGAGCCAGATTTTTCAAATGTATTAACATGTTAAGTGACTTCATGTACAATTTATAAAATTTAACTTGGTTGTTTTGAGTCCAGTGGCAATAACTTAAAAGACTTTGGTAGAGAGTTTCATTTTGCGTATTTTTGTTGTTCTCTCAGTGGTACTGGCTACTTTATTTTACTTTGCAGAGTTATGTGACGAACATTAAAGAAAACACTGGAAGTTGCCAAAGTGATTTAGATTGTCTCTATCTTTGTTTAATAGAGCAAAACTTTTACACTATTTGCATTGAGAGATGGCAGGGGGTAAAAAATGAAAAGAATCAGGAATTCTGTATGGGCACCAATGTGCTTACCAAATTCCTTGAAAAGAGTGACACTTCTTGACATGTTTCCAAATTACAGTCATTTTATTTATGCTGGGAAAACTGCGGAATAAATTCAAGAGAGCCCTAATTATAAAATGCGTATAATCGTTGAATTATAGAGTAATTAGTATGTGAACAAATTGAATTTTTGACCAGTCCAGTTACCATTGGGGTCCCCTCCATGTTTAGGCAGTTTTTAAAAGAAAATAGTGATTCCTGAAGAAGACAGGTGATAGAATTTTAGTGATTCATAATAAATATTGTCAAATTAAGTCTAAATGGAAACTAATATTTATATGTACATAAAAATAATATATAATTATATGCCTAATCTTAAAAAATTCAAAGTTTCTCAGTAAGTATAATTTTATTAAAGTAGTACAAGAGAAATGGACAACCCAAAAGATGAAGAACAAGGAAATCTGGGTTTGAGTCACAGCTCTGTCACTAACTAGTCATGTAACTCTCTCTTCTCTGAGTATGTTTCCTTAGTTGTAACTTCTTTCATTCGGACTTCCAAGAATTAGCTCTATGTAATTTTCTTATCAATTATTTTATTTACAGTATGCCCAACAGTCTGATGAAGCAACAGCTATTTTACTATGTATAGGTATTCATATTTAGAGATGAGAAAACAAGTTCAGAAGAAGGACTGGCCTCGAGTAGCACAGGATATAAGCAATACAGCTCAAATTAGAATTGAACTCTTCTAATTCCTCAGCTTCGGCTTCCACAGCACACGTTATCCTCACCACTTTCCTTCTGATACAGGTTGTGACTGTGACTAAGTAATTTGGCATGGATCCAAAGACTCAACCTTTTTGCTTAACATCCACTTTGTTACAGGCATTAACCTGTGGATAACACAAACATTACATTTTAGTATTTAATTTCCTATCTTATGACATAACTTATCTGAGGCAGTGACACCATATGGGAATCATCAGTGATCGAGATGCATCACAGGCCTAATTGCAGTAGATTGAGTATGTCTATGCCTACCTGGTTCCACAGGTGATTTACTTACCTCAAATATCTTTTTATGTATCTTCAACTTCTTGTAAACTCAGAAATATCAATTAGTAGTACAATATTGTAATGCCTTATAACTGACAAAAATTCACTCTTCTTATTATAGTCCTGGATAAAAAGGGTTTTTTTTGTTTTGTTTTTGTTTCTGTTTTTTAATAAAATGCCCTTCACGCTGCCAGTACTATATTTCTTTTAGTAGGATTATAATTAACATTTCACTTTAAAAATCATATTGACATGGAGTTTTTTAAATTGTTGGCCAGGTCAAAATGTATAGTAAATTTAAACCCTACTTATTTAATTCAACAACAAAGACAAGAAGTTATAATAGATACGATTATCTGCGTACCTACTGTGTAGCATGTACCATGTGATTGATTTGATATACGGTATATAAAAACATGCATAAATTTTATCTATAGTGTTCAGAACAGTCTTGAAAGCCAGTTGTTATCTTCAGTTTTATAGATGAAGAAACTGTTAAATTTTAAAAAGTCAAGTAACTTGTTTATAATCAATAGCTAGTAAGGACCAGAGCCAAAATTCTAATACATGAATCAGTCAGACTCAAGAGTGCTGTTCTCTCCTGTAGACCACTCAGATCTATAGCCCCTTTGGAATTCATAATGGCTAAGCCTATACATGCCACATCTAATTCAAAAATGGTCCATTGTTGGCTGGAGAAACTGTCTAGGAAATTTGAAATATAAATTTGAAACATGATAGAAATCTTAGAGCTAGAGGTCTTCAATTGTGTTCTTAGACTCTAAAGTGAATTTTTCCAAAGAACAAATGACATATAAATAGCTTTCAGGTGTTTTGTTTTTTTTTTTAATATTACGTTTTAAGGTATATTACGAAGATGATCGGATAAGAAGACAGATAACTAAAAGCAAAATCCCAATTTAAGCAGCCATGTGATCTTTGTCACATCACTTAGTACGATTAATGTAGACACATTGTGGGAGCTGGATCCTTTTGTGAATCTGATGAACATTTTAAACCCCACTTGAAAACAAAAGGCACCTACACACATTATACACTAACTTCAGAGAGTTCATAGACACACAAGCCTTTTGCAGGCCCATTCTCCAATTTAGGAATCCCTGATTTAGTGCCTTGTTCTGTTTCCTCGTAAAATGAGGATGCGTAAGACTCTTCCTGCCATTCTTAGTACTCTGAAAGTTGATTCTAAATCTGGAGATCAATAGATAATGTAAATAGTCAGATAAATATTAAATCTTGGACTTTAAAAGATTATCTCTTTCAAAGGAAAACAGACAAATACTTAAACCAGAGAGTTTACCCCAAATAGAATTATTGGCTGGTGTGCGTCTCTACTACCAAGCCAGGTTTAAGTGGTTTTATCTATGAGAGTTAGAAATGACAAAGAATAAACCACGTCATGTCATATGCATTCTTTAACATTAGTGTTAGTTAATTGATAAAAGAAGCTTAGTAAAATATGGATTTCTTTTATTTTTTCTAGTTTGGGGATATATATTTAAAGTTTCAAAACATAAATATATTTATTTACTTCATCTCTTTAATGGCTACATTCTTACAAGGGCCCATATGCCTCTCAAGAACTTATTTCCTATTAAAGTGTCCTAGGCTCTTCTTGCTTCTGAAAAAGCTTATTTGGAGAAGTTATTCTTCCTCTGTTTTCTCATATGTGCAATATGATTAATAATAGTACCTGTCTCCTAGAATTATTAGAATTTAATGAATTAATGCATGTAAAGCCTTTAGAGGGGTGCTTGGCATGCAAAGAAAATGCCTAGTAAATATTAGGAACTATTAAAATTATCATTGCTGGTATTATAAATTTTATTACTACCAAGAATAGGTCCTTTTATCCTCAGATGGAATTTCTTTGCTATGTGATCTATGGAAAAATTAATAATATCCAAATGAGAAAGCTGCATATATTTGGAGTACTCTGTGAAGCAGAAGAAAATATTGGTGCTTGATAAATGAAAACCAGACCCATAATAGCATTACGAATTTCAACCAAGGGAAGAATATGTTCCTTTAAATGGAAATCCAAAATATATCATCTGCTGTTTGATTTGCATAACATGAGCAATTCAGAAAAACCCAACTGTAAATAATACAGATGATGTTACAACAACTTGATTGTTTGTGAGATGGGCAATTTAGCACCTTTAAAATGAGAAAGTGGCTCATAGGAATCACTACCCCTAAGATAAATCTAATTTTAAAAAGTAAAGAGAAGAAACTACTGATATTCTCCTGTACTTTGCTTCACCATATGCTATCACACTAGTGTTCTATGTTAATATTGTGTCTTAGTATCTCCTCTGCAGGATTCATTACTGTCTCTACCTATTCATTGAAAACAGCTATCCACCCACAGTAATACACTCTCCGATTTCACATCATACCCATGCTGTGAATCTTTTTTTTACAGGCCAGATCTAGTAACCTGTGATTTTTTTAAATATGTAAAAACAAACAAAAGCAGCAAAATCAGTTAATTACATTATAGTGACTGAAAATGTCCCATATGAAACTATAACATCAAAGAATTATTTTTCCCAGTAAAGAATTCCTTTAATGGCTGACGTACTATTTCCAGAATCAACTCACTGAATATGTTACATTTGCCTCCCTCTAGGTTCTCTTTCTCTCCTCTTTTCATCTATCATCTGTCTGTCTGTCTGTCTTCCTCTTTCTCTCTTGTTATCCTAGTCACTGGTGAATAGTTTGTGAGCACCCACTGTTTATTTTATCTTGTTCTTGAAATTCTGTCGAACAAACTGAAGAAAATCTGTTAGAATATATGCCCCATCTGAAAAAAATTTTTTTTTTCTAATTCTCGTCTAATTATTGGTTGAGTTTATTTTTCTCATATTGTTCAGAACATTGGTCATTGACTTAGTACAGTTTCTTCAACATTTTTGGTCTTTTCATTTTTCAGGTTGCTTACAAGCATGACAGAGTTTAATCTTATTGCAGAGTGATTTTTAAAAATAAATAAAAACATCTCTTGGGGAAATTGCGCAATTTTTTTCTAGCTTAATTTGTCTTAAATGAAAGGCTAGATGGAACTTAGCGTTTGGAAACATGGGACAATGTCACAAGGTTCTTGCAGCCTGCGTAAAGATTAATTGGAGCTGTTTAAATAGCTTCTTTCTCCTGCATGCAGCCCAGCAAGTGCTATGGGATCTGGTATACAGCTCCTGCCTCAGCCTGTACCTGAGCTGTTTCTTACCTGGAAAACAGAATAAACATTTTTAAGAGATGGCTGGTTGTATTGGGTTTTGTCTTTACTCTTGTTCCCAGAAGCTAATCAAAGAGTAAATCTGAAAGCTGTTAGTTTATTTTTATCTCCATTGTCTTTAGTTCAGTTATCGGGATTTTTTTTTATTGTACATTTATGCAGATTGCGCTAATGAATGTATGCTCCATTACTCCGAGGCTGTAGAGAAACATGGGTATTCTGTGGTTAGACTCATTTCTTAGAATAAAGGCACAGGCTATTGATTACTGGGAAGACTATAAGCACAGATTGTACCTTGCTGGGAAGTTACAATTATTTTTGTGTTCTCCATTGATTTTTTTAATATGGAAACTCAAAAGGGGCCTTTCAGATATAAAATTACTTTTCATCAGTGGGGTATTTAGGAATGAATAGGTTTATTTTATTTCTGTTTAGTATATCAATCATAAGAATAACTAATATTTAGAAGTTTCAAATGTATTGACTTATTTGATTCTCACAGAGGTGTTGGGTAGGGACAGTGTGATAATGCTGCTCATATATTAGGATATATATATGGATACTGAGGCTCTGAGAGTTTTATACAGACAGAGCTCCAGTCATATACCTTGTTTGATTCTGACTACCTCATTGTCGAATGAAGCCCTGTAATAACTTCATATTTATTAACATACACTAAGTAGACCAAAACTCTGATATGGCTGTAAAGGTATGTTAAACTAACCCAAGCTCTGCTTTATTCCAGGGCAAGGGCTCTCTAACAAGTAATAAGGGGCTGATAATTCTCCAACACTTGTAGCTCACCTTGAAATATATTCAAAGAATTCAATCACCCACATCCTTCCCTGGGGCCACTCTCATAACCCAGCCTCCTAAGGAGTACAGCGGTTTAGAGAACCATGGAGAAGACACAGAACATTGAGAGGGTGGAGGGTGGGTTCACAAACTCTTTGAAAGTTATTTATTGCCCCATCAATATTCACTGTGGTGATGAGCTGCAGTACCCACAGAGCACGACACACTTCTAAGATTATTGTCTTGTATGCTGTAGCAACATGGAGGGTAACTTGCCAAACTGTGGTCGCATACGGGGATGCCATGGCAGATAATGCACTGTGCCCTTGCAAGAAGCATTTGTTTTCTCTGGTATGTGGTAAAGAGAATCCTTCAATTTGGCTAGTTCTGATATAGCCGTGGGTGGCTGCCGCAGTGCAAGTGAAGGGGAAAGAAAACCTGTGTTCTTTGGAATTAAATAAATTTACTCGTAATAATTTTTATTGGATTTCATTTTTCTATTTTCTATCCTCTAGTTTTGCCACTGTCAGCCAACAAAGTAAACATTTTTTTCTGCATTGTAGGTTGTAAAAATTGCAATCTAGGTCTTAACTAACAATTTGTTGTTGTTAGTTAGGTTTTTTGTTTTGTTTTGTTTTGTTCATGTATTGAAGTAGAGGAGGAGACATTTACTAAATAAAAGTTAGCTTTTGTGCTCTATTGGAACTTGAGTACTTCTATCTTACAACAGAGAATAAACTAGCTTACCAAAAAACAATTTATTTTTGACACAAACTTTACTAGGGATTTGTAGATGTGAAAGGAAATAAAAGTACCTGGGTTTTGATGCCACACTGAGTTAGAGCAGAATCAGCTGCTCAAGTAGAGGGTCCCTCTCCAGCTCTGCACAGCAGGTCCTCGAATAACATCCTCCTTTCCGTATACAACTGATGATATAAACTTAACTCTTGTTTATATCAATTAGCTTGTAGTAGACTTGGTTCTGTTGTACATCATTTCACTTAAAGTCACAAAACCTATGGACAACGATAAGTGAGGACTTACTGTACTACGGTAGCATTTTGTCCCCTGGAGCCACGGGTGGGATTCTGTCTTCCCCCACAGGCTTCCTCTTACTCATTCTCACCTCCACAATTCAAGGAAAGCTTCTTTCTCTGAACAGACCACCTACTAGCCTAGTCCCACCACCTCCTCTTGTTTTTGAATTTATGTGTTTTTTATCCCACCAGGGTCTAATCAAAGATCTGAAGTATCAGTCACAAGGAAAAATCTCAGCACATCAAAGGTGGAAACAGTCAGAATCAGCTTGAAAGAGAATCAGAGCATGTTTCAACATAATCTGAGAGACACGAAACCTCTATCTTAAGATAACTTCACAGAGATTTCCAAATCCAAGAAGGTTAAGAATACCACAGAGAGACATCTTATTTTAAAACTCAGAAAGACTTGCGGGAATCGATTTGTCCAACATGCCTCGTTTAGTAGATAAGCAATCAGAGGTATGGACAAGTTGAACAACTGCCCAAATGGCAAAAAGCAAACTGCCAGCAGCCCTAGACAGGAGTCCCCATTTCCTTGTCAAATTCTCTAAATTTTCAGCAGTGCTTAATGTCCCGAGACTTCAACAGGCACATGTTACTTTTCCTACAGTGTAGGGTGATACAGAACTATACACATTCTCCTTATGATTACTTAATTTAACATCGATAAAATAATTCATGTATATTTTAGGTCCTGCTTTTTCTGTTAACATCAAGGCATAAGGCCTTATTATAAAATATGTATATTTATAAGCACCCCTCAACAAGAGAAATCTTTTCAAATCAACTTATCTGCTGACCTGCAAGATCAAATGCAAAGCAAGTCTTTATTTTAAATAGACCCACCTGGCCCAATTAGGCCTCCTACTCAAATTAACAGTAAAAAAACAAACAAACAAGAAAAAAAACTTAACCCAGTCATGACAAAGCAGTTCAGATATTCTTTAAAATTATAACATGCTTTCAAGGTCTTAAAGCATTCCTCAGTAATTATTTATAGCAAATATTCTTTTGAACAGAGTAGCTTCATCTTTCCAAGGATTCTTCCCTTCTGTTAATATTCAAACACATGTAGGAACAATGTCATGAAACCCTATCCTATTCATTTCATGCTTAGATGAAGAAAAAGGGTGTTTTCCTTGCATTTTGAACTCATAACTTTTTCAGAGTACAACAGGTAATTAAAAGAACAGAGGATCCCAAAGTCCATGCCCAGTCTTATTTTTCCACTAAAAGCTATAACTAGCTATTCCCAGCAAAAACAAAGAGATTGTAAAACAGGCCTAATTCTGTTTGAATAGCTATTTGCTATGGCTTGCTATGCATGAAGAACACAAACACAGCTCTACCAATTATTCACTTCATCACAACCTCCATTAGTCTTAAAGGCTTAAGTTTTACAGCTCAAAGTTTAGTTTGCCCCAAAACACAAAGACCCAGTATAAATCATGTAAATAATATTTTTAAGTACCACTAAATAGAAGTTCATTCACTGATGAAATATACTCTGATACAGGAAGGGGGCATACTGGTATAATATGAAGTCAAGATCCAGCCTAGATCTTCTCACTTATAAGATTGGAATGACAAACATTATTAGTGTGGGAACTATTTACATGACTATGATTAATTGGAGAGGACACATGAAACAATATATGGGAATTTATGAAATTTATAAATAAAACTACAGATTTCTAGGAAAGAGCAAGTTTTAGACCTAAATTACTCTTCTTGAACAATGACATTAAAACTGACTTCAATAGACAGTTCCTGCAGCAGTGCCAGTACAAAGATTTTGCCTATGACAGGCAAAAGGCAGACATCTTTGTTATGTTCTTGTTGTTTTAATAATTTTTCAACACTACCATCCCCAGTGAAAGACAAGCACCATTGTTAAAATACTGTACAAAGGTCTCCTTGACTTTCAAAAATAAAAGTAGTCAGCTAATTCATAGTAATTCTATATTCTCTCAGTACTGCATTTTAAGTTAGATTTCCATCCATCATAGCCCCAGAGGAATTCAATTAATTCTCACACACTTCTCTTAGATTAGTAGTGCACTCTGATTAGTGTTGCATTAGCAAATGAAATCATTGTCTGGTTAAGACAGGGGATTGAAAAATAAGCAAATATGCATTACTTGGAGAAAGTCACCCCCCAAAAAAGTGAAAGAATGTTGTAGATCCAGCCTCTCAGCAGAAATATCACAATCAATAGCTACTGAAGAAGCATTTCATGGCACAAGAACACTTGGAAAACCAGCAGGTTATGTTTCCCACCTCCTCCACCCCACCCCGCCACACACACACGCCCACAGGGTTAAAAATCTTTCTAAATGTGTCTTATTGAAAACTGAGGTCTCATTGAATTGAAACACTGCCGTTTAACTTTAGCTTCCAGTCTAGGGTTAATATGTTTAGAAGGGCAAGCCACCACCCTTTCTTAAATCTTTTCTCATTCATCTTTCTACGTAACTCGTTATGCTGCATTGTATGAATATGGACACATTAGATCTTAGAGCTTCTAGAGAACATAGCCCTGTCTCATATCTCCACGTTGCAAAGGACACATGAGAGAGAACTTAACCTGAAAAGCCTTTTTGCTAGAGTAAGGTAAGGGATTTGCTAGAAAGAGGCTTTCCTTCCAGGTGCAACCTCTTTACAGAGAAGTGTCAAAATAGAAGAGGACCCTCGGCATTATTTTCAAGATGTAAACATTAGCCTAATAATTAGCTCTACTATGTTTTGAACTTTTAATTCTTTTCTTTTCAAAATATCAAGTCCCAAATTCTTACAGCATTTGGTGATATAGTATTGATCCTAGGTGCCTAGTAGTTTTCAGGCAGAAATTTTATTTTTATTACTAGGAAGTACAACTATTATTCAGTAGCAACCTAATAATAACAATAATTTATTATTTAAACTTGAGGAGTATGTCTAAAAGCAACTTATTATGTAATAACTGTTTAAAATTTATACAAGAATGTTAGATGGCTTAATTCCTTTGCTTTAGATATAAGTCTCATGTCCACTGCCTCTGTCCTCACACACATAGTTCAGACACATTTGTTACCCTTGATCAGGAGGAAATGGCACAGTGCCCATTTGATATGTAGTCTGAGTCATTAACCCAGTTTTTCCATCTTGAATTTTCTTGGGAAAAAGTTTTCTTTATATTGGTAGCTGAGTGGGGCCCATGGCCAGAAGCCCTTAAAAAAAAAAAAAAAATCAATTCTTTAATGTTGCTAAATGCTAAATTAAAATTTTGAAAGCGGGCTTTTCTCGTGTTGTAAAATAGATTTATTGTTGGCTCAGAAACAAATCCTGTGGACATGTAGATGTGCTGCTTCCCAGTGGCTGTAACCTGAGGACTTTATTTAAACTGTCCTTTGAATCTACAGTAATTTGATGTCAGGGAGGAATAGGATCTTTATCAACAAAGGGCTGCCAGAACCCCAACTGTTTCTTGAGTAGCTGTAATAGATGAATAATGTTACAACCAACTGTGCATTTCAGTTTTTGCTCAAAAGGCTTTTCACTAATGCTGGTGGTATTCCATATCCATGTGTTCATCTCGGAGCCCAGTAGTTTCCATCTGACTTTCATTAGTTTTCTTGAGAGGATCAGTTTTACAACTGGAATCAGAAAAGCAGTCAAAGTAATTACAAGTGGCAATCAGTGAAATATAATAATTTTAGCTTGGAAACATATGTTCCTTTATAAAGAAGATATTTTTTTCCATAAATCCAGCACCTATATTTTCCCAGGACAAAAACAGTCCATGTACCGCTTCTTATGCTACCTCCCAGATCACAGTGATATCCCTGTAAACTGATTGTTCCCCTCCAGGGATAGGCAACTCATTACCTCCCAAGGAAATCTTTTCCTTTTTTGATTCCGACAATTTGAAAATACTTTACCAAATTGGAGATGAAATCCATATCTCTGTAGTGACATCTTTCAGAATTGAAAACTGGGGTCTTAACAGAGTAAACCCAAACCTCTTTTCAGTTACTCATGGGCAGCTCTTTTCTCCAACCCCTACCTTTTCCTTTCTTATGTTGAATACCATTGATTTCCTTAATCACTTTGGCCACTCTCTTTGGAAGAAGCTCAAACTTGCCTATATTTCTCTTAAAGACATCATCCCGATGGAAAATTAGACTTTCATTTATAATATTTACATTAATTACAGCTCTGCTATTTATTAAATATTGGAACCAGGGCAAATTATTCACTGTTTTTGTCACTAGAGATAGCAAAGATGAATAAAACAGGCATGGTTTAAAGGGCAAAACAGGCAATAAGCAAATTAGCCAACAAATATATAATTACAGAATTGCCAAATAGTATAAAGAATTGCCAAGAGAGTTCTGAGGTCCCATGGTATGAAGGGCAGGCCTTCTGAGATGGAAGCTGAACGTTTTGTGATGGGAAGGTGACAGTATGTTCTAGGATGTGGGGTGGCGATAAGGTAGGAGATTATTGTTTTCTAACAATTGAAGCAAAGTCTAGAGTTTAGAAGTTTAAGAGTGGAGTGGAACTAAATGAGTTTGGAGAAATGTAAAGCTTAGTGGCCATTGTTGAGGGTTTGGGTTTTATATGAAGTATAAGGAGAAGCCATTATTGGATTTGAAGAAGTTACGGTGTCTGAAATAAATAAATAAACTGTTTAAAAAATTGTCGTCATGCTAGATGGAGAACAGACTGAAAAGGATAAAACTAGAAGTGGGACAATCAATTATGAGGCAACTGTCATAATCCAAAAAGAGGTTCATGTGATACAACAACCCTGTGAGGTTTAAACATGAAGCTTAAACTCTACAGAGGTTAAGACAGTCATAGCAGACTGCCTGCCTATAATTAAACTTGACCCACCCCCCGCCCCAGCTTGAGCAAGTTCTTCAATCTCTTGTATATCTCAATTTGCTCTCTTGTGAAAGGCAGATTGTCATAGGACTTACTTCATAGAGTTTCTATGAGGATTAAATGAGTTCTCTGTTAGCTAAATCCGCAAAGAATTTTTCACCATTATACACGATCCACCATATATTGCATTTTTTGGACTCAGGCATTATTTTTAGTTTTGTCTGTAAATGAGAAAGATAGTGAGTGAAGAATGTGACCAAATAATTATTTATCCTCCATTGCAAGCTATATTTGCTGATGCAATTGAGAAAATGTAATGTGTGAGAGAAGACAGTCTATGGACAATTAGTTGTGTTTTCCTTTCTTTGGTAGTCTACCTTGTTATTTTATAAAGATCCAACACTTTGAGCATTGCATTTCTTTAACCCCATAAGACCTGTTTTTAATCTTGCTTAAAACCCAAATTCTACTCTATCACTGTGACGCTAGCATAGTGTGGAACAATAGTACAACAGTGCCACTAGGCTGTATCCCAGGCTGTTTCCTCTTGTGATATATTCACCTAGTTGAATGACACTCATTGTTTTATAGGCATCCCAGGAAGTGACTATGTGAATGCCAACTACATAGATGGCTATCGGAAACAAAACGCCTATATTGCAACACAGGGATCTCTCCCCGAAACATTTGGGGACTTTTGGAGAATGATATGGGAGCAACGGAGTGCCACAGTTGTTATGATGACAAAACTAGAAGAGCGATCCAGGGTAAGAATAAATATCTACCTCTTCCCTCTCAAAATCTCCCCTCAGCTCCTATGTTGCATACTTTATTCTGTTTATACTCTAATCTTAAGCTTTAATGTTATAACATTCATTGTGAGTGGGCATCAGCAACCCTGACTAAACCATTCTTCTAAGTCTTTTCAAAAACGAAATTCTCTCATGTTACAATGTATATGATTGCCAAAAGAAAAAAAAGTAGTACTCAAAAAAGGAGAGAAAATGTTAGAGAAAATACATTTTAGCTCGAACCAATTCTTTCTGAAACACACATTGAAGAACACACAGACTTTGAGATTTTCACCAACATGTACTTCCCAGTATTTTCGCAGTTTGCAGTGTGAGATCTAAAATTCTGAGATAAAGGCTGTTGTTTAAATTATTCAAATTAGCATAAATTAAGTCAGGCAGCCTGAAAAATGATGTGGGTTAATACAAAGCTGAGAAAACACATAAATGTATGGAAGGCACTTTGCTAGTTTAGCGTTCTCCAAAATAAATAGAGTTTAATAAGAAAGTCATTGCTTAATAAGGTCTGAAAAGGAAGTTTTATTCATCATATGGGTCCAATGTTACGGTGCATGGCACATTAGTTAAACGCTGTTGGTTAGAAAACTAAAGCGTAATGGGTAAGCTATATTCCCAAGAAAATATGCATATATTATAGCAATCTGATGAAAGTCGATCTTTAACCTTAAGAATTTAATGAAGGAGTCTCCAAAAAATCACTAAAGACAGCTCAGACTCCCACTGAAGAGTGGGACATTCAGGGTAGAGTTTGAAACCACCCAAGAGAGGCCTCTCACTGTGGCCACAATAGCCTCAAAAATGATATTTAGACAGCAGCCAAAGCCCAATTCTCCATTCGTTGTGTGACAGCTGAGGGTTTTTAAATGGTCATCTAAGCTAAATTCATGGCAGTTTCTCTTAGCCCAGGTGTATATAAGAGGGAAGATTTGAAAGCTGCTCAGAGGATTTATAAGGGAAAAACTCAGATATAGGAAAATACAAAAAGCCCCAGCTGTTGTTACCTGACAAATAAGGAGGTAAGAAATCAAAAGATATGGTTCACAACTGGTCTAGCAAACCTAAAAAAGGAATCAGATCTTTTTAAAACATGTGAATTCTACAGAATTATTGAAATATTGTCTGAAATGAATTTAGATGAAAACTGTTAAGACTATAAAGACAAATATCTGTCCTACCTTACATGCAAACTCCATTCAGAAGGTGTAAATGCGTCTATTTTGATTTGTACTCAGGGTATAACAGCTATATCTCAAGTCCTTTCTTTAAGAACAGCCTCCCCACTTACATGATTCTTGAATATACCTGTTAATAATTATAGCATTATCTAACACATATTAGGTGTATGGATATTTCACAACAACCCTGTGATATGAACACTACCATAATCTCTACTTTGCATATGAGTAAACTAAGTCCAGACATCCCAGAAGGTCACCCAAGGTCATTTAGCTACCACGGTTAGAGTTTAAAATTGAAGACAGCCAGTCTGACTCCAAAACACCTATGCTTAACCATCAGACCATACTGTTAACACTTCTGTGACTCTGAGACAGCTGAACTATTATATTATGGCATGCATGTAAATCTAGCCTACCTGGACCACTCTGCTTGGCGATACCAGCTGGTAACAAGCAGTCATTTGCAAAAGCTGTTTTCTGTAAAACACACATTTTTATCTTGACACTGCAGGCCTTCATTAAACCATGCACAGAAACTTGTTTTGAAATAACTAAATGAAATTCTGCCCCTTTTCTCCCTAATTGCTTCTAATAATAAAGTTAGTTCTAACTGGCCCCACCGCCACTGCAACATCTGATGGTAATGAGCAGTTCTTGGCGGAAGGCATTGTGACTTAAATACCTACAGTTTATCTTTATGTTGCAGGCTACCTTTTTTCGCTACCTCAGACAGAGAAACTTATTTGGAAGTTACTAAATGAACCTCTGTTTGCTCCCTTCATTAATTACTCTTTGCTCTTGCAAGCTAGCTTTCTCTTTGTTAAATGACCTAAAGGAGGCCAATTAAAATGCTGTCTTGTGATTTGCATTCAGTGATGATTCAGCCTGTACCCAAACTTGCAATGATCTGCATAAGCCAACATTGAGGAGTCTCAACTATTATTAATCTGACCATACAAATGAGCTCTGACCACCCCCCAAGGCCCAAAAGTCTTTTGTTCCCCAGTCTGGAACACTTGAGAATAAATGACTAAATGCAATGGAGAAATCTAACCAAACGCTGGTCCCCAAAATTATTTCACCTGCTCTTTCATCTTTCTACTTCACATCTACCCACCTTATCTGTTATTTTTT
>NW_006441071.1:10130224-10150635 GCF_000325575.1 Pteropus alecto
AAAAACAATATTGTGAATAGTGGTTAGTTGTTACTGAAATATATAGTTCCATACTTTAGGAACTTTGTGGGTAATGTGGCCTGACCTGGGGACTCAATACATTCTCATTCCCAGCAGCCAACTTCAAGGCAGTTGAACTAGCTTGGTTTTAGTTAGGAATTGCCTATAGTCTCCCTCATAAAGGGAGGTGGTCCAAGTAGTTTAAATATATCACGTCTCCAAGGGCTGCAGCCTAAAAGCTCATTATTTTGATTAAGACTCAGGTTTTTGAAATAATTAATATTCATCCCCTTGGTATATGGGGGGTAAAATGTGTGTGTATGTAAACACTTACATGCATTAGAAGTACGTCAGGGTACCTGTTGACTAGAGATTTGGGGTAGGAAAGAGAGAAGAAAAGGAAAAGGAAGAGTAGACAACATGGTATTACACAAGACTATGGGAAAACTAACATCAGAGAGAAGAGGTGGTGACATAGTGACGTGATATAGTTCCAAGTAGGGGTGCCTTACAGTCAAATGTCTGGATTTAGATTCCAGCTCTAATGCTTACTGTAGTGCTTTGTGACAGTTAGCAAGTTACTGGATCCCTCAAAGTCTCATTTCTTACATGGAAGGGTTATTGTGGGTATTGACTGAGATAAGGAATGTGACAAGGTGGCTCAATGAGTCTCAATTATTATTGTTTGGTTAGAGAGAGAGAAGTTGGAGGCTTTACCATTGCAACTTCGCTTTCCCCTGAAGCTGTCTTCCGAATGATTCAATTTTTTGTTTCCAAATGAAATGAGTTTGTTTTTCTGTGGCTGACAGTGAATCTTGACCAAGTTTATAGAGTCTCTGCACATGGCGAATCCTGCCCACTGTCCCCAGTGTAGGATACCTATGCGTTATGGTCAAAATGAGAGTGTAGCTCAGAACATGGGGTTCTTTTGCACTTGTCTTTTCCTAGGACAGAATCTCGAGAATGGAGACCCTGTTGCAGAAACTTCTTAATCAGTCTGCAAATAGACCTTGGCTATTTTGGCTGCTACTTTTATTGCAGCCATATCACGAAGCAACACGATATGAAAATAGCTATATTGACATGAGTTACATGTAGTAATAATTGTCACTGAAGATAATGTATTCTCGATATCACATTTCTTTTTGGTTCAGTTTTGCTTTTCCCCTCCTCATTCTTATTTATCTGATGATGCTAGGAAATTCTCTCCTTAGTACCTGTCTCCTATGTTTTCCAGCTTTCTGTTGTGCCTAGTCCTGCCTCTTACCTTGTCACTCTGGCCTGCTGTTGATAAAGCAGCAATGTTTGTAACCTTTGCTGAATTAGAACAATTTACTCTCACAAGAGGACACTGGGTTCATTAGCAGGTGTTAGAAGTTTCACTGGTCTTTTGTTAGAGAACTGACCATTCTTGGATTTAAATGCCTAAAGAAGCTCTTACACATGTGAGGTATGACTTAGGACTTCAGTTGGCCATTTGAAAACTTAAATTACTTGATTTTCAAATGCCATCACTCTCTCTCAAATTTCGTCTTGAAAAGATCCCAAACCTAACTGAAAAGATTATTTGCATGGTGTATACATTCAGTTTTCAACCCTGAAGAGAAAATATACATGTTAAATTTTCTGTGTGTTTCATGTGGATAAAGAAACAAAACAAAATGTAAGGCTAAAATCTGGAAATTTTAAAGGCAAAATATGATTGCCGCCTGAAACACACAGATCAATTTAAAGCCTTGTAAACTGTGCTGTGTGACATGAGATACTATTAGTGGGTTCTATTCCACAGTTTCCATCTTTTTTGCCAAATCCTCTCAAGTTCTGCGTAGTTCATTGATTCTGTAGAGAATCATTCTCATGCCCTAGAATGTGGTCTCTAATTGTTTCCATGTTTCATGACATGCCAATAAGCACATGAATTGGTTTGGGCAACCACATAGAGGGAAGAAAAAGTTCGGAAAAAATGAAACAGTGGTAGGAGTGTAAAATATATACAGCTGGGATTTCTACTCCAAGGGTGTTATTTGTGGGCACAACTGGGACACATGGTTGGCTGCCTCACTTGAAGAATTGGAGTCTCCAGGGTAAGATTTGCCAAGGTGATTACTAGCCCAAAAGCTCTATTATTTTGTTGGTGATTGTCCACTTTTTTCCCTTCATCTATCTGCTTTTGGCCATTTCTCTTCTACTTTGTTTTCCATCTTGTGGTACACAAGATAGAGGGAATGTGTAAAGCCCATGCTTGACAAACTGTTGAGCAGCCTTGATTAGTGTTGGAAGCTAAAATGGCTTAACAAAGTTAAGGGATATTGGGCTTTCACTAGTTCTCACCTTCTCACTGGCCTGCCTTTAATTACTGCCCATAGTTGACAGTCATTGTTGATTTGTTGTTGTCTTGCAAGCTTTATGGTGGGAGCTGATTCACTAGAGCTATTATTGTGGCAGTACTTAGTGCTGTAAATGTGAGGACGGGGAGTGAAATTTTGACAGTCAACAATTGGGACGATGATTTACATTCGAATTGTCATTCGTTGTGAATCACATTGATGTGTTGTGAAAGTATAGACGTAGAAGTAAGGAATTCTACACTTGGCTTTCAGACTGTGAATCCCATATTCTATTTCCAAATAGAGAATCATGCAAACCAGTTGATGGCATCCATTGCTAAAGCGGATGAAAAGTTTCGTGCATTGTGACTTTTGTTTACCTTACGGAAGAGAATGGGAAAACTGCTCCACTAAATTTTGTTTTGTGTGTTAAGGAATGGAGGATAGATCCTCTCAAGGCTAAAGAGACCAGACTGGTGTTAACTACACCACGTTAATAGTTTAGGGAATTAAAGTATAGAGACTTGGCATTTGGGTAGCAGAGCACTTCCAACCTAATGACTACTTGCTCCTACTACTATGTCCTCCCCAGTTTTCGAATGTCACCTTTCAGCCTTATAGTTTTATTTCTGAGAATAAAGGTCAAAAAGAAACACATTCACAGTTGGTTCTGTGGCTAAGAGAAAATTTTAGGCAAAAATCAGCAAAAAGATTCTGGTCAAACATGTTCTTGTTTTACTGTAAAACAAATCTTGAGATTCTTTTCAGATGGTGAGGTCTTTTGGGGTTAAAAGTTGGCAGAACTTGTTGAAGATTATAAATGGCAGTGTTATTGTTTTCATTGCCGTTATCGGTTTTGGAAGGCCCAGCCTTGGCCCGTGGCAGGCTGATTCTTGGCCCCTCTGGCTTGTCAGGTTCGGTAAGTTTAATGGAGAGCAAATGCTTTCCAAATGCCAGGTCTGTGTCCTCTTCCAAATAGAACTGGAAGCGCCAAAGGCCTTGAACATTTAATTTCTCAAACTGTAGCCTGAAGCTCTGCCTATCTAGGGCAACAGAAACTGCTTTTTCCTTAAGCAACTGGAGGAACGTCAGTACAAACATTGCCTTTGGAGTCTGCACATGATGTATGGGATTGTTTTTGAAAAGTGTTGGATATTTAATGTAAATAGGACACTGGCAACAAAAAGAATGATGCTCAGGCTGGCAACCTAAAGGTTGTTTGGGTCCTTATCTAGCAAGTCCCATACTCTTCGTTTTCTCTTGTCAATAGACATGGTTCAGATAAAAGAGAAAGAATCCCACCAATCTCGTACAGTTTGTTAGCTTCCTGGAGTTTGTACCTTCTTTCCCCACCCCACCTCCTCTGTTGAGAATGGAAGCCTATAGATTCTGGCTCAGAACATTCCCATTAAAGTGAATTGGAGGCATCATAGCCTAAGGAAAGAACTGGATTAAGTAGAGAAGATAGAACTTTGCTCCTGATGATTTTGTGCAAAGCCCTTCTCATTCTCTGAATAACAATCCTAGGCTGGATTGAGTCCTTTCTAAGGTTTTAAGGAGTGTAGCTTAGTCTCTATTCTCAGGCAAGGCTGATATTCAGCTGCTATGCATTAGTATAGCTGCGCTGATACCGAAATGCTGTATACTGACGGGTATACAGAAATAGCTTTTTAATTGAAACTTTATGTCACCTAATGATATGCTCAGTGGCAGTGATGCCAGCATGTTGCTGGGCCACAGGTGGCCACTGGGCAGACTACAGCAGAAGCAGAGGTGGAATTAGGGCTGTGTGAAACACATAACCGCTGCCAGGAATGGGCCCCGGCAAAAATTCTAAGGACCCACGTCATGAGGCAAATGCTAATATCCAAGTATTAACTGGCCACTGCAAAATGGGCTTTCATACAGTGTTCCTCCTCTTACAACAAAGTGCCAGAAACTTGATATATAATGACTCTCAATTTAATGAGAGAAGTCATTGGAAACGTTTAGTGCAGCTCCTGTGTTAACTTCCCGCAGACACATTGTCTTAGTCTGTTTGGACTGCCATAGCAGAATATCATAGACTGGGGAAATTTATTTCTCACCATTTTGGAGGCTGGGAAGTTTAAGACTAAGGCACCAGCAGATTCATTGTCGGGTAAGGGTCAGTTCTTCGTTTGAAGACAACTGTCTTCTCACTGTGTTCTCACATGATGGAAGGGGCAAAAAAGTTCTCTTGATCTCTCTTATGGGGCACTAATCCTATGTCTTCACTCTTTTGACCTAACTTCCGAAAGCCCTATCTCCTAATACCTTCACATATGGGCCCAGGTTTTAACATATAAACTTTAGGGAGACACAAACATTCAGTCTATTGCACATGTAAAACAAAAGGGATTATAATTTTTTAAATTAATAAATGGTTTAGAAAGTATTAGAATGGTTGAATGAACCGATAAACAGTTTTATGATACATAATTTGGTTTATTTAGAGGATGTTTTTCAACCTTATAGTTTTATTTATGAAAAGCCATCGCTTCACTGGTAGTCAAATTTTTTAATATCACTCTCATTTCAGGTATTCCATTGCCCTTGATCTTCCACTAAATTGTGGTCAGCAAAGAGCAAATGAAAAGGGGAAATATATACAACACACAGTTTTGCCATTTGGAAATAGATATGGTTAAATGTTATTTGAGTGCAGAAAATGATGCTGTTGCTAAAAGAGAATAGAATCATTGAGATGATCTCTGTCCTGATGGTGGAAAATCAAATATCAAATTTGGTCTTAAAAATTTCTGAAAGAGATATTACTGTAGAAATAAACAGTTCAGCATTTAATCTTTCTGTCCACTAAAAGATATCTGAATATTGATCTAAAACTTTATTTTATTGCATTCTCCGTTATTAAATGGGTATTGATAAGTGTGTATTAACATTTGCTATTTCACAGTAACAACTTGGATTTGTGCTATCTAATGTTAGCATACTTGCTGCCCACTCCTCACTGGAGAATCCTCTCCCCAAACTTATTAGATACTGATTTCCAGTCACTTTCAGCAACAGTAACGGGTTTCCATATATCATTTTTTTTGTCTATTCTGTGTCCTTCTGTGGAAAAATAATCTGGCCCTAGACAAGCTTTTCATGATACCATGTGGCAAATGCATTTGGTATCAGTGATGCTGGGACCATTTGGAGGCCTTACTTCACTGTATTTGGAATTTGGTTGCTTTGCCATTCTGCCATGCTCAATAAGTCTTTATTAAATTGAAACAAGGAGGTTTTATTTTCACAAAATTTTAGGCATTTTAAAAATAAGCCAACCTAGACCACAGTATCGTTGCTTTTAACACTGGCTTTCAGTTGTTGAGCCTATGACATGCCAGGCACTTCCAAGATAAGCCATGTGGGAGCAAAAATGGAACCAGAAGGAATGCATCTCCCCAAAGCATAGTTAGCAGACGTACTGGATCAAATCCTATAAGATATTTCCAGACACAAGCTTTTCTTTTGAGTGCATTTAAATATGTTTTATCAGTCCATCAACTTGCTTTTGATGGTTTGTCATGAAAAGGTAAAATTAATTCATTCTATAACATGCATTTAGCCATGGTCAACCTGTTCTTTCCATAATTATAAAGAAATGACAGCTTACCATAGAAAAGTGATCACTTTGTGATAGTAAAAAGAAATATCTCCCAAAATTCAGCCAAAAGTCTTAACTGTCTCATGCAGTTTAGACCTCAAGGAGAGTCACTGGGTCATGCTTTGAAACTGAGTAGCAGGCCCTGATTCTCTCCTTTTTCACCTCGGACTCTAATGTTTTCTCCCAGCAGATTGGGGCCAGGTAGATTAAGGAAGTTGTTTGGAATCTCACAGCCACCCATTTGAAGAACCAAGAGATGTAAAGGCACCTCTGTATTTAGTCAATAAGGCTGATGGATTAGGGGCACGGTCTGCATCTCCTTTCACTTTGGTGTCCCCCACCGGTGCTAACACCTTGCTTTCCACCTAGATCATCCTAAATACATATCTGTTGGGATTAATAACATGTGCCTTTTTTCACATTTAGAATGATTTCAGTAGCTTATAATAACAACCACAAAAAAAACAAGAACATAATCTGACAATTAATGATAGTTACTGTCTGTTGAACACCTACTTGTGCCGGCCATTGGGTTCACAGTTGCAAGTACATGATTTTGGAGCCTTACAATAGCCCTGTCATGTGGGAGATACTGTTCCCATTTTAAAGATGGGGCCTCTGGAGTTTGGTCCTGGACATAGAGAAGCAATTTACTGATCATCTGGTGACATTGCCAGACTTTATATGAAGCAATCCCGAAGGCCACTTGTGGTCACATGAGAATCAAATAGGAAAAAACAAAAATCAATATCCATATTCGGGAGCTCCTGCCTTCTAGTTCTTATATACTCAGTGGGGATCCTCCTACACTTCTCAACTCACACTCAGCTAGCTCTATGCATGAAGCCTAACAAATACTTAGTAATTCTCTAGAAATAGCTTCAGAGATTTTCTCCCAGGGAAAAAAGGTGGGGGGAGGAGTTGTTGTCAAAGAAAACATTTCAAGAGAAAAATGGAACTAGTTCATTTACATGAGCTAATTAGAAAAAAATCATTTCTGTTCTCTTCTTTTTTTTTTTTTTTTTTACTGCACTTCTACATTATCTCTAATGTTGATGAAATCAGATATTTGTTTAGTGTGTGGCTAAGAATGAAAGACTTAAAAGAATATTTGTCAATAAATCTAAGCTCTTAAATTTAGCCCTCAGAAATCACCCGAAGCCTGTACAGGCAACTCAGAGAAAGAGGTTGGGAAAAGTACTGAGGTATTTACTAATGAAGGAAGAATGTATTGATGTAGCTATTCAGAAAATTCAGGGTAAGCTTCAAATCCCCCTCTGCTGAGCCCATATGTGTGCATGCGCACATATGTTAGAATATTAGTTTTCATAAACACCCTTTGTGAAATGTTTCCTGAGAGAAAAAAACAATGTTTAAATATATTCACTTTAAAAAATCATTCTCAGTGTTTCAGTTGAGTTTTATTTTAGGACTTTTTTTAGTAAAGTGTAAGACTAATGTACATTATTTAGATTGAGTACAAAAGCTTTTATTCTTTTAGTTAAAAAGGTTTACAACATGAATTCTTTATAGTAATGTTTTGTGGCTTTTTTTTTTTTCTAAAGAGGTCAGAGTCTAAGCCAATAATAGTTGTAGTTTTAAACTTATTGCTAGAAGTATGAGAATAATTAGTATTATTTTAGTTTTTCCTACATCTTAACTATGGAGGGTATTTGTAAATGAAAGTCACTAAATGATGGAGTCATTTTTCCAGAGGTCACATCAAGCCTGGCTTATGATTATTTCCTTCATTTTTTTTGGTCTTACCTCACCAACGGTCTGAGGATAACCAATTCTCAGCTTTGAAATATGATTGCATTGAATTTGGTTCAGTGCATTGAACTGACCTTATAGATCATGTTGTTGTATTAACTTGCTCTTTTTGTGCCCCCTAGTGATATTTGTCCTCCTGGAATTTGATCTGTTAGTTTTGATTTGAAAGGGTGTCATACAGCTGAAAGTGTTAAATGATGGGTTTGAGTTTCTCTTCATTCTTTCACTCAACACATTGCTGCATCCTCTCAAATATTGCAATAAGAGGCCTCCAAAGTTACTTTTGTGCTTTGCAGCGAGACATCAACTTGACATCTATTTCACGGTTTAAAACAGCCTTTGGCCTAATTTTTGTGATTTTTTTTTTTTCCATCTGAATCGGGGCTACTTAAGTACTGTTGGCTCCATTCAAGTGGTAGCCTTGGCTAAGCCTGTCCAGATATGGCTTGGATTTTAATGAATGGCCAGAAAACAGAAAGGTGTTAAACCCTGATCTTGCTACATCAGTATCCTTCTTAAAGGATTTTTTTTGAGATAGAATATATAATAGAAATATAATGCACAGAAGACTATTTGTGCATCTAAGAACCACACAAATATATTTTTAAGAGACAAATTTCCCATTTTACTGTGAAATATTTTTATTTTTCATGAAATAGGTGATGTTCATGCAGTCTCATAGTTGAAATAATGCACAGGAGTCAAACTTTGTGAATTCAGTTTCTGCCTTACTGTATAATTGTAGGTTAAAGTGCTTTTTTTTCCTTTTTCTTATCTAGGAAATTGTGTAGAAGATAAAACCTCTCCCTTTTTAGAAGGTCCAGTGTCTAGTTAGAATGAGACTGAGTCCTTTGAGGAGTAGATGCTATATCTATGAAACAAAATTATAATATTTTTCATAGAATGTTACTAAGATTTATATTTAACATAAAAGCAAATAATTATCTAGTAACTCTATTCACTGGACCCAAAAATTCAAGTGTCTATGATAAAAATATCCCATTGCTTTGTTTAAATACAAAGATTGTAACTTTCAAATTCTTCTTTTGCAAGTGTAAGTTGTGTTTCCTAATATTAAATAGTACTCGATTTATTTCCTAGAGAAATGCATTTTAGTTGGTTTCAATTAAGAATTACTCTCATTTTTTCTTTTAATCTGAGATAGAAAGGGTAAATATATTCTGATCTATGGCCTTACTAGAAAATACAGTGTTGTGTGTGTCATTTTTTATTATATGTTTTAATGCCCAAAGGACACATTCAATAAATTTGAGGCTTATTGCAGACTTTGAATTATTCTTTGCTGCATGTTAAACTAATTGAGTTGAATACTTTTTATGTGCTTTTGTTCAACTCCACATAGAAACTGTAGCTTATTCATTTCAAATGAATGAATTTTAAATTATTTAAACTTTGCACCGCTAGTGTATGACCCTCTGAGACTTTTTTTTTTTTAAGAACAGACAGCTCTTTTTTTCCTAGACATTACGGATTTAATTTGTTTTGGATACAAGTACCATTTATCTTGAATGTTAAAAAATGCTATGTCGTTTATTATACTTTGATAGATTTACAAATTATTTCTACTTTTCTTTAAACAAGCATATTTGGAAATTGTGATAGCTCAAGATGAAATAGCTTGTGCCTTTTAAACCTTGATGGATGAACACTAACTATCTCACCATGTGGTTTAAATGCCTAAGAGTAATCTTCCTCATTCAATTCATAACGTCTATCCCAGAACAAATTTGTGTTTTCTTTTCAAGTACTGTGAAGTTTCAAATACCTCTCTGCTTATTTTACTCAGCAACAAACGCAATTTATTTTTTTCCAGAAAAATTGAATCTGTTACTGCTTAGTATTCCTACTAGTTTGAAAAATGTGTTTTATATTGGCATCAGAGCAGTAATTTACATATATTGGGATAACAAGAATACATGCCAAAAAAAGATCAACATTAAATGAAATGCAGAAAAGCTGTTTTCCTTCAACAGCAACTCAAAGTAAAGCTAATAAAGAACTTGATGAGCATCTTCCCTGAATGTGTCACTTGTTTCTCTTAGGTGAAGTGTGACCAGTATTGGCCCAGTAGAGGAACAGAAACCCATGGGCTGGTCCAAGTAACACTGCTTGATACTGTGGAGCTGGCCACATATTGTGTTCGAACATTTGCACTTTACAAGGTTTGTTTTTTCTTTTTCCCTCCTTTTCCCCTTTCCATTATTGAAAGAAAGCTTCTTTGAGAAATTAAATATCTTAAAGTTTTACTCAAATGTGTTGATTCCACTGGCAACAATGAAGGATGAAATAATTCTTCCCATTATCACACAGCAGTTTTTCTCTTTGTTGATTTATTAATAAATATGGAACTCTTGCTCTGAACAAGTTTCAGCAAATGAAGAATAAATGAAGAATAAATGAAGAGCTAGTTTTTCTCTAAAATATAACAGGAACATTCCTGATAGTTACACCTGAAAAATGTAATGATTCTTATCTAAGAATTTTATATTCCTGAGCAAATGTTTGTCATTTACAAATAGCTCGAGGTTTATATCTCCAAAGAGTGTGTCTTCCCTTAGGATAGAGTAGGGGGAAGACATTAAGATAGCACATTTTCATATTACCTCTTCCGTGTTATTATTCATCATTACAACCTGACTCCAGGAAAACAGGATTTCAGCCAGTGTTCTTACTTCGCAGAATGGTTCGAGTGAAAAGAGAGAAGTGAGACAATTCCAGTTCACCGCCTGGCCTGATCATGGTGTTCCAGAACACCCAACACCTTTTCTGGCTTTCTTACGGAGAGTCAAAACCTGTAATCCTCCTGATGCAGGTCCAATGGTTGTGCATTGCAGGTAAGAACCACGGAGAACGTTTGTTTTTCTCACAGTCAGAAGGTCTGTGGGGAAACAGCTAATATGATTCCTCAATGGATATTCTCTTTCCAATTTCTTGATACTCTGGGATAGTGAATGCCTTCATAAATAATACAGGTAGTCTTTTTTGGTTAAATGAGACCCGTGCTAACATTAATAGGAAGAATTTGATATAGGTGCATATCACCCCCCCCCTTGCTATTTTATCTTTGGACCAAAAATAGATAAATAGATAAACACAAAATTAAGTGTGCACATGACCATACATATATGACTATGAAACAGAAAAGAATTGAGAATGAATCTTGTAATTAAGTTTAATTTTCAGCTATGTGGAAGAATGTTCTTTAATATATTTTTAAAAATATATTCTTTAATAATGTATATATATAGAAATTGCTTGACAAGTTCTATGGGCTGAGCTGATACAACCTCATTGCTATTTATAGGGGAAAATGCTTAAAAAAATAATATTGTAAACATACAAGCTTTCAGAGAGAATTTCTTACTACTTAAAGGTACCTTCTACATATTGGTATTATCAAGTCCGACTAACAGTCTCTATATCATCACTCAGACTCTACTAGAATGTGTTCATACATTTTCAATTTTAAACTGATTTCTTCCAATTTTTGGAGTTCCTCTGTAGTATTATTACTAACAGATTACTAAAGATAACTAGTCAGATTCTACTTACTACTATATAAATCTATAGTTCATATAACTTCATAATAGTTCCTTGTAAACTGAGTAATTCAAGGATGAGAGAATATGGCTTCTTGCATGGCAAAGTAATATTGCAGTGTGAAAGTACATTAAAAAGGAAAGAAATCATCTATCATGAACTACTTCCATGGTGACTTAATTACATAACTCTATTTTTATAAAAAGATGGGGACAATGGCTAAATCATAATAAAACCAGTAAAATAGACCTGACTTACCCATGCTACAGTGGTAACTGTTAAACAATGGGCTGCAAATTTCAAACAAGATGTTTTAATTCTCTTTTCCAGCAGTTATTTTTCCCAACAAAAACTAATAATATTACCCTATATTTATAGAATATTTTATAAATTCCAAATCACTTCCCCATGCTTTATATTGTTTGATGTTTTTAACAGTATGTCAGGTCTAGATATGAGAACACAAGAGAAACTATAGCTTTTGATTCAAGAACTGATAAATAAGGTGGAGGTACATCCAGTCTCGCCTTATAATCTAGCTCTTGCTCCTCTGTAACCAGGACAGGGGCCTTGAGGAAATGCCCCTGTATTTTAGTTTTTGCATGATTCTGAAACACTAGAAGTTCTTTTTATTAATTTTAGCAAATGCTTTGGCACATGAAAACAGATGTCTATTCTCCTGCCTGTTGGTGTCAGCAGGCACTAGTTTGACCAACCAGTCTCTATACTCTTGTTATACATCTTTGCAGGCCTCAAAGAGCCATTGCATCTAGTTACAGGGTGCCCCTGCTTGGTACCAGCTCAGCTTGATTCTAAATGTTTTCAGTTGGAGTTTGGCCACAGGATAGGGAAACTGGAAGTTTGAGCTCACTAAAGAAACGCTGCCCTTGTAGGCCTATGGCAGAACAGTTCATACATATGTGTGTGTGCATGTGTATGTGCATGTGTGTGTGTGTATGTATATGTGTACATGTAAACACACATTCATTTAGATATAAAATAACAGGAACAAAAATTAGGGAAACCTAACTTGGAAATCTTCACTGAAGAAAAGCATTATGATGCTTTCATTGCATTTTGAAATACAGCATGTTCCTTCTCTCAAAATGTGCTTCCCATTCCTGTAAATTAAAGTGGAGGCCCTGGAAAACTGAGATTGATGATAGATAGATAGATAGATAGATAGATAGATAGATAGATAGATAGATGATACACAGATAAATTATTTAAATGCAGTGTACCCTCTGTTGATCATAAGCAAGGTATAAGACTTTATGCTAGTTGGAGGGAGCTGGAAAAGTTTGCAAGCAGGTATGAGAGATAGATAGCTATAATGTCTCATTTTAAGAAAACACGCATACCCCCACATACATATGTATACACACACCCCTGTGTTATGTTAAGTCACCTGGACTCACCTCTGAGAGATATAGATGACTCAGGAGAAATAAGGAAACAAAGATAAATGTGCAGAGCTAATAGGAGCTGACATTTGGAAGTGCTGTGCCTGAGGCTTTGGAGAAGCTGGTATTGAAACAAACAACAAAAGAGTAGGTCTATTGGTGGAAGAAATTTGTTAGCAACTGCAAAGAGGGAAAGATGCAACATAAACTGAGCTCTGGGAAATGATCAGTATTCACTCATAGGTAACCTCACATGGCTGGTGAGAAACCTCGGCCTCTTTATTTAGAAGAGGCCATGCCCGTGTTACCAACATCCAAACCATCATGAATCTTTGACTTGGACACCAGTATGTTAAAATTTAAGAGCATAATTTTTTTGACAGAGTGGCAAAGTCAAGTCATCCCAGATAACAACTGCTTATGTGGAATCCCAGAAATGTCGGTTTAGAAATCAACTCTGAGCAGGACAGAACTACACAGAAAGTGACATTAGCCAAGTCACAAAGAAATATCATTTGTAGTTAGCATGATCATGTCACAAATAATCATACAAAATACTCTGGAATATAAATATTGTATTTTATGTTGTGATTTCTCTTATACACTTTGGGAATGGACTTGAATATTTTTCTCTGTATTGAAGTAGTAACAAACTCAAAGCTTTCTGAAAATGGATTTTGTGAGAATGGAGGTTTTAGAAGTCTGGTGGTAAACCAAAAGGGGGAGGGGCAGAAAAAGAGAAAATTCATGTTCCTCCTATAGTTTTGTCTAGTAATAAATGTGCCAGGACTAAGAAGTCATTATAAATAGAAGAAATTCTAAGAAGCAAGAAAAAGAAAGCAGATGAATGAAAGAAACATAGACAAGATCTTGGAAAATGGAGGAGAAATTGTCGACCTCATTTCTAAAAGAGAGAAAGTCTGGGTCAACAGATATAGAAGGAAAAACCAACTCTAGCTGTCAGTCAGTTCATGCCTAACATAATGTCCACATTAAGAGCATACACTTTGGAAAGAGAGACTACGTGAGTAAAACTCTGGCTTGTTTTCTTATTAGTCGTGTGCCTTTGGATGAGTTATTTCATACATGTTCGCCTTTGTTTCTTC
Organism: Pteropus alecto; assembly: GCF_000325575.1. Lineage (NCBI taxonomy): Eukaryota > Metazoa > Chordata > Mammalia > Chiroptera > Pteropodidae > Pteropus > Pteropus alecto. Next base: position 10,144,026 of record NW_006441071.1, read on the forward strand.
ACCTGTAAAATGGGATAAAGTTATTCATCACAATAAGAATTTTATGAAGATTAGATAAAATGATATGAAATGATACACATAAAGCACTAAGGACAGTGTGCAGTATGTAGAAGTATGAAATAATGTTAAATTATTATTATATTAATTATTGAGTGAGTTTTAAGAGCTGTCTGTATATTTACAACTCTAGTGAGAAAAATTCCATATGAACTCAGATCATCTGTATTACCTGAGCCATCTATCCTATGAATAACCAGATGTTTATAAATATCCAAATATTTAATCAAATGATTTCTTTAAATTTAAATATTTTTCCAACATGATAATTTCATCACATTTTTCATAGTGACATAACATTTTAATGCTATGAGTTAGGATCATTTAAATAATAAATCTGCTCTCATAAAGGCCCGAGAAACCATTAAACTCTTAAAATGATGCTGTTAAAGATACATAGAAATTAATGCTGTGGTTCTTAATGCCTTCAAGATAAAGTTTGAACTTAGCATTATGTTCACGGCGCTTTACAATCTAGGCTGATCTCGCCCTTTGTGCCTCATTATTCACTCTTTCAGCCACCTACCACTTGCTACACATTCTAAGTACTTTCATCTCTGGCTCTCAGCAAATGATATTCATCCACTCTAGAACCTCAACTTATTTGCCCTCTATACCTGATGATGTTTCACCCTGTTTCATAATCCAACTCAAATAGTACTTCCTATGCGTATCGCAAAGGGCTTGAATGCTTTTGTTGATATATGTGGTCTTTTAAAAAAAAAAAAAATTTCAACTTGAATATCTTTAAACTGGAATGTACTATCCAGTTTTTCAAATCCTCACCACTCCCTATTGTTTTACACACAGCTCAAGTCATCCATTTATATGAATTGCTTCATATTATAGACATTTGAGGTGAAACTGTAGAAAAGCCTTCAAAGCACATTCTCTATTCCTCTTCCAGCAGGAAGAATTAAACATTCTCTTTTCTGAGTTCCCATAAAGTAGGTTCACATTGAGCATAGTTAGCTGTATATGCGCCTATCGCATATGCCTTGAAATCTTGAAGGGTGTGAGCTATGGATTATGCACATTTGTACCCCTGCTCTTACATCGTAGTAGGTGCTCAATAATTGCTTGATGAAGTTAGTTGAATTCCATATGGCATTTTAGAATTTTTTTTTTTTACATAAACTATAAGATCATATCAAGGCTGTACTGTTTTTGTTTTTTAACATGAGATTGTGTTTTTATCTCTTTATATTTGGGTATTTTTAAGGCAGTTTAATTATTTTAAATTGACTGTCTTTCTTATGCCTATTTCCGAATCCATTTTTCTTCTACTTTGCCTGTGATGTCCTTTCCCAGGTGCCCTCAATTTCATGATTAAATATAGATAACAGCTTCCTATTTTTTTAGCTGTAATAACAAAGACTATTGAACTCTTAATCAACATCAAATATACTGTCTTCTCAACTAAAGAGGCCCTCTTGTTTTACATGTGTTTTTGCTTTTTTCTCCAAATCATCTTCAGAGGTAGGAACCTTAGTAGGAACCTTATCTCCCATCTGACACAAGATAAAAACAGAGGCCAAGATGTGCCCCCAGTTGCATAGACTGGTAGACCAAGTGAATTCAACAGTCATTAGATCACATGGTGGTCTTCAGCCTCTTTGGCCACCCGTTTGGAGGGCATTTCACTTTTAAGTCTACTCTGATGACCAGGTCAAAAGGACCCACTTCTTCCTTCCTGACCCCACGATACATTGCCATTTCTAGACTTCAGTTCGCTTTTTCTGTATCAGAGGTGATTGTTAGAATATGAATCTCTTTGACCCTTTAAACATTTTAATATAATCACAATAGCTGCCAATTACTGAACCATTACTATTTTTAAAGTATTACTAAATTTACACTCATTTAATCCATAAAACAATATATTTTACCTGTGAGGAGCAATTAAGCATAGGGAAGTCATAGGTGATTTGCTCATGGACACACAACTTGTAAATTTAGGTCTACTTCAAAGTCTATGACTTGTTTACCTATCATTATATTCAGTTCTCACTCTTCTTGTTGCAAAGACTACTTAGTTCCTTACATTTACCTCCTTACTATATATTTGTTGACTAAATGGTTGTCAGGTGAATATGTGCCATTTACCTCTTCACAAATATCTATGTAATGCATGAAAAGACATGCAATATTTTTTCTCCTTATTTATAAAATTTTATTTTGAAAGAGACAAATGGAGAGAACTTTCAAGCTATTTAATAAGCTTGAATTTTTATAGTGTTTATATATTACATTTTTCCATATTATTTTAGTCTTCCACTTAATAAATTTTGTTCCCCTTTCTCTCTTTTAAGCCCTTTATGTTGTTTTATAGAAGAACTTATGGTTTATATTCTAGTAACAAAGGGTTATAAAAACTGATTTGCTCTAAGTATTTACTTCTTCTTAAGAATAAATAATTGTAATGAAATTATAATTTTATTGAGTCGGTTATAAAACCTTAACTCTGTATTAACTCTGAGTCGTGTTAACCCCTTTTAGGAACAAGGGAATACATTTTCTTCATAGGAGAAATGTAATCATTTATGAATAAATATGAAAAAGGAATAGATCAAGACCCCCATGAATATGTCTTCTAAATGAAACTAGACCCCCATGAATATGTCTTCTAAAATAGACCTCCTGAGGATAATTTAAATCTTTCACATCATAGACTCAAACCAGTCTTCAAAACTGGAAGGAACAGCAACTGTGGGCCACATGTGTGTAGATCGATAATGTGCTGAAAGCATCAGTGGGCCACTGAGGGAGGCCCAATAAAAATCAAATGACAATTTGAGGTTGGAAAGATTCCTAAGATCCAATCTTTGTAGTACTTTTTTATTTTATATGGGAAAGCAGAACCAAGAAACTGCTTAGATCATACTCATAGCACAACCATTTACTTCTAATACCAGCCCAATGTTGACAAAAATAGCCTTTTTAAGGTCAAAAGATTTAGAAGGCATTGCATCTGAACATAAAATTAAAAGACCTTGTGATCCAAAAGAGCTAAAAGTGCTATGGAAAATTGTTTAATGCATTTTTAATCATTTATTCTAAATTCCATCCTTTATTCTTCTCAATGTTTCATTCAAATATGTCTTTAGATCAAAGACCACAAGTATTGCCAAAGCATGAGATAGCTTTGAGATGCTGACAAGTACGAACTTATATTTTCCTTAAGCCTGGGATTCATTTTCATGTATAAATTAAGTAATATGAGAAGCTAACTTTCTGTAGATGAGAGACTAGATTGTTAAAAATGCCAACATCTCTGGATAAGAAAATGGGTGGAATATAGAAATTATGTCCTTATTTATTGAAACATTTTAAGGTGAGGAGAAATAATTATACCGTATGGAAACTATTATGCCAGGTTCTTTCTTATATACCAATAATTCTACATAAAAAGCAAATTCTTAATGTATGAAACAATTTGGCGATTCAAAACAGGATGCCAGATCTGCAATATTTTGATGGCATAATTGTATATGAGAAAAAATCTTATTTCCACTGAAATAGTTTAAAAATAATTGAACCAAAGAAACAATAAAAGGAATTGTACAGTTGCCCCAGCAGAAGTAAAACGTAAAACTCAAAATGAAGAAGGTGTTTGGGGCACTGGTTGGCTGCCTGATAAAATGGAATGTTTGTTTGAAAATAAGTATTAGATAGATCTAAGCATATAGATCTAAGGGCGATAGAGTAGGATCATATATCAAGGCTATATCGTGAATCCCCTCAAGGGCAACTGAGAAATTATCACTCTCCCATTTCACACCCAAGAATCACAACCAAATCACTTTCATGTAGGAATGCAACCATTTACAGAACATCTTTCCATCACTTCTTTGATTCAGTCTTTCCAACAGGCATGGTAGGTGTGGATTATTACCATCCTCACTCTACGGATAAAGAAATTGAGACTGAGAATTTATATGACTTGCTGAAGACCACATACTCAACCAGTCAGTGGAGTCTGGGTGAGAACCCATGTTTTATGATTCAAGGGCCTCTTCTCTTTGTCTAGACAATACTGCCACTTTCTATTTTGCTTAATTTATGTTATGCAAATGAGAGAAGAACTGTCCCCAGCCCACAACAGAGATAGCTTTACCAGATCTAAAACCCTTCGGGGGTCAGCATTACATGGTGGTGAAGACTGTGCACTTGAAATTAGCTTACTAGAATTCAGATTCTAGCCACACCATTTATTACATCTGTGACCTTTGGCAAGTTATTTAACCTTTCAAAGCCTTTAATTTCCTGATCGGTAAAGTGGGAGCAATAGCAATGTGACTTTTGTACTATTGTTTATAAAGATTAAATAAGATGATATATGTAAAATAATAATTAGCTAGGTATCTGCCACATATAAAGAAGTCAATAAATGTTTGTAGTTATTGATTGTTTTTATTTTTATAATTTATGATTACTATCTTATCATTGTTATTTATCCCACATAAAATAGGTGGTTATTTAAGTTGACTCTATTACCATCAAACGACAAAGAATACAGTCACGTTTTCTGAAATGTGAGCTTGACATCTATGTAATTTGTGACTTCAAGAGTAGAAAATGTATGGATGTGTACATATTAATCTAGAAGGTACTAATAGACCAAGAAATTTAACGCTTTAAAAATGCATAAATACTGTAGTAATTATTTCATAGCATTTAAACAACTACTTATTAGAACAGATTGTTACTATAAGACAAGGTTTCTCAACCTCAGCACCGTTGACATTTGGAAATGTAATTTTTGTTGTAGAGGACTGTCCTATGCATTGTAGGATGTTTAGCAACATCTCTGCCCTCTACCAACAAGATGCCAGAAGCACCTCCCACAATAGTGTGCCAATCAAAAATGTCTTCAAACGTTGCTAAATGTCTCCTTAGGGGCAAAATCACCACTATTTGAGAGCTGCTGCTCTGTGGTAATGAACCTGTTTTTGATAGTGCAGAATGTATGCATCCGAATGTGACAGCCCACCTTAAAGCTTTAAACTTGAAAACACCTCTTTGCATGCATTACTATTTTAAACATTTGGAGAATTTCTCTATGGGACTTAAGCATCATTTTTTAAAGCACATGGAGAAGTAGGCCCATGACTTAGAAAGTCAACCAGTATTCTCCACCTTGATCACCAACTGTACAAACCAAAGACTTAGCTCTTGATGTCTTTTGGCACTTAAAAAAGTACATAAGTAAATCTACCTTCAAGAACAAAGGTGTGCCACCATTAGGGAGTTCAAAAGAACAGGCCACAGATTCTTAACTCTGCTACCAAAAATGTTACAAAAATACTTTTGCATCATGGCAGCATTCTTGAAATAATTCTTCAAACTCCCAAGGTGGCAACTTTTAAGGGCCATGCTCTTTGGGGTTGATAAATGCTAGTCTTTTTTGCTAGAGTATGTTACATTATTTTGTATTCATGCTTAGTATGAATGTCCAGCATTCTGACAATTCAAAACAATAAGCCATAGGAATGCCCTTAGATGACATCTGACTTAGTGACTGCCCCCCTTTTTTAGTATTTAGTGGAAGCATAGATGAAAGATAAGATGGATGGAAGGAACAAGAGTCATACCAGACCCCCTGCCCAAGCTTTCAGGTCCTTGGTCATTGATTTTTGGAAGTATGTGTTTTTTGGAAAGCACATTCTATTTTTAAATCACAGATTTTACTAAAGATCAATTTCTTATTAAATTATTAAATACTTTTTGTTTACTTTTTTACACCTTCCAAGAGGCTTGAGAAATCTCTTTTTCTCTCTTTCCATCCAACCTCCCTCCATACCTCTCCTACCCCCTCCACCAAAAAAAATTTTTTTTTACCTTTTAGTCCATCAAAAGTCACTAATTAAGACTTTCTTTGGTCTGGTGTTTCTTAGAGAATTTATCCAGGCAGATAAAAGAGATGAACTAGACAGGATGGGGCAGAATTAACTGTGACTCTTTGATTCTGATGGTAAAGACTAAACAGCTATTTGTTCAAATTCCCCTTAACATTTGAAAGGAGAGGACTATGAGTATTATGATTATTATGAAAAACTATACCTACTCTCTCTGTTTTGTTCATTTGTTTCAGTTCGGGTTGGTTTTCAACAGTGGATTATTATTTTTTAATGTAACCATATTTCAGTTTCTGATACATCTATGTGCAACCTTCCTGAGATGGAAACTATATCTGAAATTTAGGCTATATCAATCATTTATCCATTATTGCCTACAAATACCAACCCTAATTTAGTGGCTTAAAATGCCACAGTCTGTTGTTTCTTACTATTCTGTGTTGAGTTGCGGTGGGCAGGGTTCTTTTACTGGTCTCTCCTGAGCTCTACTTTGCAGTCAGCGGGAAGGCTAGGAAAGCTGGGCCTCTCTCTCCCACGGTCTTTCATGCTGGTCAGATGATCTCAGGGTTCTGGGATCAAAGGAGAAGTTTACAAGGCCTTTTGACAGCAAGGCTTGGAAGTCACACATCATCACTTCCACCACTCATTCTTTTGCTCAAAGCAAAGCAGAGGCCAGCGCAGGTTCAAGGGGAAGG
>NW_006441071.1:10150698-10184149 GCF_000325575.1 Pteropus alecto
GAGATGCCACTTCCCCATGCGAGAAGCAAGAAATAATTGTGACCTCATTTCCTCCACCACTGAGGGCTGCCTTGCTGAAGCTTAGTTACTGGACTGACAGCTTTGCTTTCACTCTCACCAGCTTGGCTGAGTCCACAGTAGGATTCCCTCCCAAGGCTGGAATTGAGGAGCGAAAGCCTCAGAGCCTACTCCAAAATATAGTTTTCTTGTTGATATATGAAATAGGTAATTCTTTAAAAGTGGAGGAAAGGTCGATTTGTTTCCTAACTGCTACTTGATTATTTTTGCTGAAATATCATCTTGTGTGGCAAGAGATCTTGTACTCTTTACTTTCATCCTGTCTCAAAAATATTTCTTTTTTATCTTCCAGTAGTTTAGGATTTATTATGGTTGATAGTTGTTTTTTTTTTTACTCAGAAACTAGGAAACTCCAGGAGTATATTTTACTGATAGTGAATAAGTGAATCATAGAACTAGAAGGGACATTTTAAGCCTCCCAGACAAACCTTGTTCCTTCCTCCCTCCCTCTCTCTTTCTCTCTTTCTCTCCCTTCCCCTCCCTTCAACCCTTCCTCTCTCCTCCCCTCTGCCCTCTCTCTCTCTTTTCTCTCTCCTTTCTTCCCTATCCCCACCTCTCCCTCCTCCCCTTCTCTCCCTTCTCCCCATTTCCCTCCATCTCTTTAGTTTTAGAGATGAGAAAATTAAATGAAGCCCAGCAAGATTGACAGCTTTCCTATAGACTCTTTCTGGACTCAAATCTTCAGACTGCTGGTCCAATTTGTTTCCCATTGCATTATGGTCCTTTTAATTTTATTTACATTAATTTGATTAAAGAGTCCTTTAACATTTTCTAGGTGAATTAGGAAAGTAATCAGAAAGCACCTGTATAATGGCAGGATGTATTATGTTTGGAACTGAGGTGGTCGGAGTAGGTAATTTTGATACATTAGAGCCAATTATCACAGATCTTCAGAACCATGACTGATTGAAAGAAGATCTGATGAGCAGACGGGAAGCAACTTGAATGTTCTAGGCTTCCAGGCTGGGGCAGCCCCAAATGGTAGAGGAATGCCAGAGCAAGAAGGAGAGAATGTCAGAGATAAACTCATCCCACTTTGCAGTAGTGGCTGGAGCTGTGGTGGTAGAAACCACTTCAGGCCACTTAAAAATGACTTTACATGCTGTCTTGGCAGCCCTGCTCTGTTTCGCAGTGGCAGCCTTGTGTATCTGCTGCTCCTGTTGGAGCTCTCGCCTGGCTGTGCCATGGCTGTTGCATGAGCTTCTTAGTGGCCATATGCCTGGGAGGCTCATCATCCACAAATTCCTCATCCCAGGATCCAGCCAAGTGCAGCAGATGCTATTGTTACCTCTTCTATTGAATAAAGTAGGAAGTATAGAGAAAGAAAATTGTCAATATTGTCTTTCTGTTGGAATCGAAATAAACACTGTGTGTGGTATTGTCTGATAGCAAGCCATGTGCCAAATCCCCATTTTGTCTAACATGCTTACATAAGATACGAATCTGCCCCTATATTTCTTAACATAATGTAAATGACCTTCTTCATTCTACTGTAGATGTGTTACAATTATAGCCATTCAGACTTCTCGATTTGGATTTGTGCTATTTCTTGCATTTGCAAACCCTTTACTTTTGACCATGCCATCTGCTGGAATCACTTATATTTCTCTCACACACTCACAGTGTTTGTTATATGCCCTAAATCTAGCTGTGCAAACCTCTGAAATTTTTCATATAAATAAACAAATGTTTAGCAAGTATTTTTAAATGCTTTGCCTTGAGAAATAGCATTAATAAGGTACATTTGCATGTGTAAATTAAGTGCAGCTGCTGAAAAAATTTCTTGTTGCAGAAATGTATGAAGTGACACAAAAATCAGAAGAGAATCCATTCTGAAATAAAAACTTGCACATATAAACAGTGTCTCTGCTGAAGACAAACTAAATGATGATAAATTAAGCCAACTAAAATGCTCTTTTTGGACGTAGGACATACCTGGCAGGGTAGAGGAGAGACAAAGTCTTGAGTCTACTAACCACTGCCCCCATGTTCTCCTCTCAAACCTTCTTTCAGCTCTAGTATGACTGATGAGCCTGTTTGCCTCTTCCATATTTCTCACTGCTTTACTCTCACCCTGGTTAGATACAATATGAATTTCCTTCACAGCATTAGATAAGAAGAGCAAAACCTCGTGTAACCCAAACTACAGGTTCTTCCATTGAGTGATGACATTTGACTTTGTTTATTTCCTGTTTTGTCTTGCTGTTTTGTTCTTACATTTTGGATCCATAACTACCCCCAGATGTGTAAATCAGAGATGCAAGTTGGGGTACTTTTTTCTCTCTCTAATTTTTCTCCTCACCACTGTGTGTGTCTTCCATCTGTAAAGAGCAATAAGTGGGCAGAGCCCCTCCAGTTACTGAGACAGAGCTTTTGCTGCGATTTGAGCTGTTGCCTGAATATAGGTTATTTGAGGATGCTGGGTTTTTTTTATTACACCATCATTTAAGACCAAGGTTAGTTTGAATACTATAAGTGAATATAGAAGATAAATATACAAAAGATGTAACCTCAGTAGGTCACAATGGCAAGCCTCTAAATTTTAGCAAGAACAAAGGTTGTTAAGATTTTAATGTGTGCAAAGGAGAACCATGTCATGGATCATCTCAAAATATGAAATGTGTTTCACACACATCCTAGAACTCTAGTAAAAAATCAAATTCTTTCTAAAGTAGCTCATGCATAGTAGGAAATTTAAAAATGCAGTGTAATAAATGAAGCTCCTGGCTTGTAAAGGTTCATTGTGTGCGCTAATAAGAAAAACCGAATTATGACTTTTATTACATATTTAGCTTTCAAGCCAAGAAATAGAGATTGCATATATAGAAAAATAAGAGAAATTGGACTGTCATAAAACTATGAGATCTTTTATAGAAGTCACTTGCCTGTCTGAGTTTCTATTTCTCTAGAAAGGTGAAGAACAATGTGGTTGTTTGCAAAGGGATTTTCTCTGTAAGGGAAAACTGCATAAAATTTGGTAGATGAAGTGCTGACTTACTATGATGGTGGTGATGATGGTGATGACCATGACGACTAGGAATTTGGGTTTTATGGAAGTCATAATAAGAAATTTTCTCTGACTACCTTCAAATTCAGCCCCAATTTGTATTCACAAGTGATTAGTCATTCCAAGAAAAGACAAATACTATATCTCTCTTATATGTAGGCTCTAAAAACATTTTTAAAAAAATAATACAGAGAACAAATTGGAAGTTGTCAGAAGCATAGGGGAGTGAGGAGAGTGGAAGAAGTGAGTAAAGAGGTTCAAAGGGTTAAATTATAATTTTTTTAAAAGTCTCATTTTGTCAACCTTAACCCAACTCTAATTCTAATCAATTGGGCAGAGAGTCTTACTCAGTCTGGACTCATACTCACTACTTAACGTTTGAAAAACCATAACCAATTATGTTGCAAACCACAAAAATCCTTTATAACCTACAGTTAACATTTCATTCCTCTTTTATGTGACTAGAAATGATTGACCTGGCTTCTGACTATTTTCTCTGATGTGCTACAGCCTGAAATTCACTTGTTATCTTGGTTCAATTAAACTCAGACTTAGTGGTTTGTAGGGAACAATAGCAAAGCCACAAGCTTAGCAAAACCTTCCCCAGAATTCAGTAAGAAGCTCCGTGAATATAGTCCAGTTACAAGAGCTGTGTATGTATGCCTTTGTTGTGTTTATATTTCCTAAAGGCTTATGAATAAATACATTTTACAGTATTAGAAAATTCTGCTTAGAAGTCATTTTTAGAGTGATTTTTTGTGGCATACATAATGTACAAAGGTACAACAATTCCTAAAATCATCATCATGCCTTTGCTGAATTCTCTGCCTATGTTTCCATATGGATAATCTTATCAAGTATCACTTCTGGAACATCACTAATCTCGACAGTTCCTTTTTAAAGATGCATCATATCCTGTGAGTAATTTAGGGTCCAATCCTAGCTGTTGGAACTAGGCTAATGGTTCTAAACAACAGCTTTTTCTTTCTCCCACTTAGGGACTGTACATTTGGAAAAACCTTTGTCTTTGGAGAAGGAAATAAAGAAGTTGTTTTCCTAAACTTTATGTTTGGACATTTGCAAACATACTGAAAAGAGGAGAATATATAATGAACCCCCAAGCACCCATCACTCAGCTTCAGTTATCAACATTCTAAGAAGTTGATTAAATGACAGTTTATTTTCTATTTTTTTAAAAGAAACTCATTACATAACTGCCATTCAACATTTGAGATTTTAATAAGCCAGGCAGCCTTATCTCAGGTAACTGTTCAATTTCCATGGACATATTTAATATAAGACATACTCATTACCACTTTCTCAGCTCCAGGTTAAGTATTCCTGTACTATATCTCTTATGCCACTATAATCTGTTACTTTTACTGCTTTTCTAAGTCTAAAAGTCTTACAGCATCAAGTTTTAAAATGATTTGAAACTATCAAAACCACCTCCCTCTTTGGAGGGCTTGTTCTCAAACTGTCCTTAGCAAAATCTGGCTTGCAAACAACTTTTATTTTTTTTTTTTAGCACCTCCATTTTTAAATTAAATGTTCTTTTGTTAAGGCTCAGTTCATCATAGGCCCGCCACTGTTATTTTTTTCATTTTTTAAATTTTATATTAGTTTCAGGTATGCAGTACAGTGGTTAGATGTTTATATAGTTTATGAAGTGAGCCCCCCAATTTCTCTAGCACGCATCTGGCTCTGCACACAGCCATTACAATATTATTGACTATATTCCCTATGCCGTGCTCTACATCCCCGTGACTATTTTGTAACTACTAATTTATACTTCTTCATCCCTTCACCTTTTTCTCCCAGTGCCCCCCTCCCACCTGGCAGTCACTAGATTTTCCTTTATATCTGTGAGTCTGTTTTCATAAGTTTGTTCCTTTTGTTCTTTAGATTCTGCATCTAAGTGAAATCATACTGTATTTGTCTTTCTCTGACTTATTTCACTCAACATAATAACCTCTAGGTACAGTTATGTCATTGCAAGTGGTAGGATTTCATTTTTTATGGCTGAATAATATTCAATAGTCTATATATATATATGAACCATAACTTCTTTATCCAGTCGTCTTTTGGTGGGCATTTAGGTAGATTCCTTGTCTTGGCTATTGTAAATTGTGCTGCCATAAACATAGGTGCATCAATCTTACATTTACATAGTTTATGAAATGATTTCCCAATTACTCTATCACCCCTCTGACTCTACACCTAGCCATTACATTACTGCTGACTGTATTCCTATGCCATGCTCCCAATCCCTGTGACCATCTATCAACTACTAATTTGTACTTCTTTAACCTTTTACCCCTTCACCCAGCCCCCCAACCCCCTTCTCTTATGGTTGTCTCCAAATTGTCCTCTGTATCTGTGAGTCCGTTTTTGATTAATATTTTCTTTTTGTTTCTTAGATTATTCATATAAATGAAGTTGTATGTTATTTATCCTTATATGACTTATTTCACTCACATAATAACCTCTAGGTCCTTTCATGTCATTGCAAATGGTAGGATTTTATTTTTATGGATAACTTCTTTATCCAATCGTCCGTTGATGAGCACTTAGGTTGCTTACGTATCTTGGCTGTTGTAAATAGTACTGTCATGAACATAGGGGTATATAGACCTTTACAAATTAGTGTTTTGGTTTTCTTTGCATAAATACCTAAAATGCTGGGTCAAAAGGTAGATCATTTTGAATTTTGGGGTGAACCTCCAGATTGTTTTCCATAGTGGCTGTACCATTTTGAAATCCCACCAACAATGTATGAGGGTTCCCTTTTCTTCACATTCTCTCCAACACTTGTTTTTTGATTTATTGATGATAGCCATTCTGACAGGTGTGAGGTGATATCTCATTGTGGTTTTAATTATCATTTCTCTGATGATTGGTGATCTTGAGCATCTTTTTATATGTCTGTTGACCATCTGTATGTCCTCTTTAGAGAAATACCTAATCAGGTCTTCTGCCCATTTTGTAATTGGATTGTTTGGGATTTTTTTGGTGTTGAGTTGTATGAGTTCTTTATACATTTTTGGATATTAACCCCTTATCAGATGTATGATAGGAAAATATTTTCTCCCATTCAGTAGGGTTTTTTTTTCATTAGTATAAGTCTTTAGTGTAAACCATGCAACATACAGGTTGCATACTTACTCTGCCATTAGGCCGACTAAAATATTCAACTCTAGGTCCTCAGTTCATAGGAAAAGAAGAGTAAACAAATGTTAAGAAAAAGTTCATTTTCCTTGAATGGATTCCTTACTAAGGAGCAAAGAATCTATTAATTAAAAAGCATTTTGCCAACAATAGCCTTATAGCAACCTTAATAAATGGATGTACATTTCACAAATGAAAAAACTGAAGCTCAGGGGAGATACATAAATGGCCTGATGTCACACAGCTTGCAAGTGGAAGAGCCAGATTTGGAATCTCTAAAGTCCATGCACTCTTCATTTGCCAAATTGACTCATAAAACGAGCATATCACATCAGAGACTACTTTCCCCACCATGTTTACATAAACACAAAATACATAATCAGTTTCATCAACTCAGTCCATGCTTTCATTATATTTAAATTATTTTAATCAGTAAAAATTAAACCTGAAAAAGAAAAATGGGGAGGAAGGCTTTTTAAGTGTGGTATTTAATCCCATGGATAAAAAGCGAATTTCTTCCTCGGACTGTAATGTACAACCATTAGAGATATGAGGTCATAAATGTTGTCTACTAGTTCACCATTGTATCCCTCTCCCCTGGAACTATGCCACATATGAAAAAAAAAAAGTTCAATAGATACTTGATGGATAAGTGAACATTGAGTGGAAGTGTCTCTATCTAAAACATTCTAAAGAATTCTAAATGATATCCTCTGTGTTGTATAGGTAAAAAGTTATAATAAATGGTAGTAGCATTATTCTTAAATGTTAAATAAAATGGTTTCCATTGTTACTTGGTTGGGGGAGAGGCTGGGAGTAGGCTTTGGACCAGATTTTGTGGGCCTCAAGCCATAGAGGATACTTTATGTTCATTATGTAAGGCTTTGTAAATGTTGAGTCTGGGGCTTGTGTTCTAATTAGCATTATGTCTGGTATTAATGGAAATGTATGCTGCATCCCTGAGAATTATTAGGGTAATCACTACCCATTCTCAATATCCTCCTCCCTATGTGAGGTAGATTAAGTCTGCAAAAAGAAGCATTTAGTGTCCCCAGAAAGGGAAGCACCATATAGTGTCCCTGATGTTAAGAAAAAGTTCATTTTCCTTGAATGGATTCCTTACTAAGGAGCAGTTTGCTCATCCCTGATCACCAAATTCCTTGCATTTCCAGAACAGACAGAGAGGTAATAAAACGAGCTATTGCTCTTCTCAAATGGAGTGTATTTGCTGCTTATATGGTCTCTGCTGAAGCCAACCCTCAGTTTACCTCTCTTTGGGGGTTCCAGTCCACTAAGAAAGGCAGCTTGGGGTCCCCAGTTGGCCTAGACTCAGTGAGCGAGGCCGCCAAGGCATTTGATAGAATGAGCTTTGCCAAGCTGTTCCTGTATCTGTTGGGAAGCCACTAAAATGAGGCATTGCCTCTGAAGAGAATCTTCCAGAGGAAATAGCTTTGACTTTAACCAATCTGTATTTCTCTCCCTGTGAAGTTACGGAGAGCAGCTCACCATAGCAGTGATAGGATTGCTAGGAAAAGAGTTGCATGTCCCTAGAAACTCTCCCCTCCAGAGGAAGGATTACCTGCACAGCAGAAATGATCCCTCGGTGTGTTAGGTTCCTCCTGACTGCTGTTGGTTATGGCATGCATCTCAGGTTCTGTGTATATACTTCATCAGATAGAAATTCTGGAGTTGATCCTTTAGTAGATTAAATGCCCCATCGATTACTCAAATGTAGTAATTTATAAGTTTCTTTAGTAAAAGGATAAATTTTCATATACATTAATGCTTTCATATACATAATCTATATACGTTGATGCTTGTGAATATTTCCATATAATTATATTTAATCTTGTAAACTGTACGTGCTGTAATTTAGTCTGACCTATGTTGTAGTTAAATACATTTCTTGATCAGTGCTCTCAATGAATCATTTTATGCACATGTATTTAGTTAATTGGTTTTTTTTTTCCTGTCTATGTTTATATGTAATATACTTTATAAGGGAAAGGAAATCAGTCTGCTTGCAGCTGAGTCTGGTAAAGGAGCAATTAGGTTTATCAGAACAAACAGCTGTCAATAATGAGTTCTGAATTAAAATTACTAGGAAAGAAAGGAATCGACATCTGCAGAAAATGTGAAAATATTTTTATAACCTAATAGCTGAGATCTGGACAGGGGTATCACTGAGTTTTCCCAGCTGTACCTGCAATGTATTTTGAAATATTCTCAGACTGAAAGAACACTGAAATTCATTGCATAAAGTAGGTTGCATTTTTTTTAAATGTTGCTGCCTTTGAACAGTGTATTTTGATTTCATGTAATCAGCATGAAAACTTCCTATTTCAACTACTTTGCTATGCCCCTGGTCATAAAAATGAAGCTTAAAAATAGTTCTGTTATCTTGGTATTGTGTTTTTCCAATCAGTGGCTCTATTGCTTGGATATTTTTCTTTCTGTCTTTGGAAAAATACTTTCGGTCATATTACATGGTATCTGATTTGCTAATATTGGGATTGTTTCTGGCAAAGAAAACTTGCAAGGTGGGCTCTGGCATCTGAGTTTTATTACAAGCTAATTTTATATATTTGAAGGTATCTGGAGATAGTAAAGTATTTGGTCTTTAAAAAAAAAACTCATTTTTTTGAAAATAGCTTTTGCAGTCTTCCCCTTTGTACTGAAGTTATAAATCAGGTCAACAAACCTATATGAATGAGAGATCGATTTAAAATTATATATACACATATACATACATAGATAATTAGTGTATTTTATATATCTTTTGTCCTCATTTACTTATAAAAATATTAAAAGAGTAGTGTCTCTATATCCTTGTTACCCAAAGTATGGCCCATGGGCCAGCAGCATCAGCATCGCTTTGGAACTTGTTGGGAATGCAGTCTTGGGTTCCATGCCAGACCTACTGAATTGGAATCTCTGAGGCAGAGCCTAGGAATCTGTTTGAACACTGCCCGGGAATGTGTACAGATCACTTAGATAGACCCATAATGAATAAAATGACTGGTGATGCATTGCATGGTGATTGATACATAGGAGAGGAATCTCTCATTTATTGAATTGCATTATCAAATATTAACTTTCATCTCTTTGGTGTCACAGTCTTGTGACTATGTTTTCCATTTTCTGCTATTACCCTGTATGAGAGGCAACCCCCGGTCTCTACTCCCATCTGCAAACATGATCAGTATGTCATTCTAAATACACTCAATACTATTTTTCATTAATTATTATTCATGTATTAATACTATACTTACTGGAAGTCATCCATCTATCTGAAACAGAGCTGACATCAATATAACTAGTTAACACTTACACGAAGATCTTTTTTAACAGAGCTTCGAAAGCCACTTTATTCATTTCTCTTTGGGTAGTTGAGTAGAATGAGGGATCTAATGTTTCATGAATAAAGGACAATTACTGACACAGCATGTTTCTTTTGCACCAACATTGTTGCAGCCTAAATTGATAGAATCACTGCCTTTGGGTCCATCTGGGGAGCGCTAAGGAAAGCTGTCATCTGTTTTCAATAAAACTCCATTGCTGAGAGCATGAGTCTCGGAAAGAGGCAACATGGATCCGAGTTTTGACTTTGCTAGTAACAGCCAATGTGACCTTGGTCAGGTTCCTAACCCTGCCTAAGTCTCAGTTTCCTCCTCCAAAATATCTAAGTAGGCCGATGAGTTGGAAGTGGCAGTGAGCAGTACTGATGCATTAGTTCATAAACTGGTGAGCTTAAGATGCCAGATTGGGCCCCTGTGGACACCAACGCAAAGGCCTCCTGGAGGTCTTCAGAGTGACATGAATAAGTGAAGCAGGCTCTGTATAAGGCACCAGCTAAGTCGATTGTATTGAGTCTGAGATTTTCACTGCCCAACAAAAGCTTGTGGGGATCAAATGAAAGGACCAAACAAAACATAGAACTACCAATGTGTAACACCTGAGATAGGGCCTTCAAAACCATTGGACCATTTACATGAAGATAATAACATTTTTAAAAAGCAAAAACAACCCCAGTATCTTGCCGTTGTAGGAAAACATTTGATATCCCTTTTCAAACAATTGGAATAATATTGTTAAAGTTCGAATATCTTCTGTTTGATTCTGCTTAACCTGAGTGAGGAGTAATAACACTTATGCTGCTGATGGGGAGCCTGCTGTGTGGGCTGAACAGATTGTACATGTTGTAGTCTATATGCTTATTACTTTCTTTGGGTTGAGGCTCTAAACAACCTGTGCAGCAGGGCTGGTTACTAGTTGTATCCACTTTCAAAATGCTGATAATTTTGTGTCATTCTAAACAGAATATAGAATATGGACTGAACTGATAAGACAGTTTACGAAGACAATATCTGTGAAAATGATATAGTTCTTTATACTTCCATAGCATCATTTAGTTGACCTCATTCAGACCTAAGTCAGCTACCAATTATCAAGGCCAGTTAAGTCTGTTTTTACCTATGCCTAAAGGCCTCCTCTGTTCACCTATAACATAAGACCAGCTATGGCATACTCAGGTGTTCTTTATATAAAGGTATTAGCCTTCTAATTTATCTTGAGCATCATATTTTAAGACTAACAGGGAGCGTGTTTGGCAGATAATGTTGGGACAGAGCTAACAGCATACAAAAGTCTTTGGAGGATTTTTGCTTGAATCAACATACTTAGAAAAAAAATCAGATTGGGCCCATGCAATTTTTTTTTTTCGGTAGGCTTATTCTTTTTAAGAAATTCCCAATTCACTCATGGGAATATATCTGGGTAGGTCACCCTTGACTTCTCAGTATTCTAGACTAGGATCCTTATATGGTCAGCTTCTCTGTGCTTAGTCTTTGCCTCTTCCCTGTTGATGAATTGTGAACTTTTGATCATCAGAGGATACCACAAGAGAGTGCAGTGCACTTTTCTTTCTAGAGTGATGAAGGTTCTTTGCTGTCTCATCCTAACTTTTGCTTATTCTAACTCTTCACTAAGCTCCTCTCTATGATGTCTTCTATATTCCCCTGATTTCTGAAACCCACTCCTTAAAAACTAACAAGGATGCCAGGACCAAGTCTGGGTAGCAAGAAGCTGCCAATATCAAATCACCCAGACTTCTGAGAATTCATCCCTGGGCAGTAATCTTGAGCTAGAGTAAATGGGGTTTCATTTTTTCTCTCTACTTCTTGGGGACCTTAACTCTTTATTGATCTTTTATGTTTTATAATAGTAATTTTTTATCCAGTATTCATGTTTTTTAATTCCATTACTACGTGAATATGTTGTCATTGCTAAGAAAAAAAATCAAAACACTTCAACTAAAGTGAAAGTCCCCCCTTATACCACCAACATCACTAATTCCATTTTCCACTAAGAGGTAACTATTATTCTAATTTGTATATCTTCACAGATCAGGTTCAGTGCATCAGCATGTGTGTAAAAAATACATAATATTGTTGTGTGGAATTTTTAGCACTATAAGTGGCACTATGGTATTTATATTGTTGTGTGACATATTTTGGTAGACTCGACAATGTCTTGGAAACTTTTTTTTGTCAACACATGGATTTACTTTATTTTTTTAACTGCTACCTAGTATTCTGGGTAGTTATATACCATAATTTGTTTAACTATTTTTTGTCATAATTGTTTTACCTAATTAATTTGCTATTTCAAATAATGTTACAGTGAAAATCACTTTCTAGGACTCTCTGTTGCATGTGTGTACATATACCTCTGTGACAGATTTCTAGATACGAAGGTGCTACATCAAGTAATGTGTGCATTTAAAATTTTAATGAACACCAAAAATTGTCCTCTCGAACAACCACATTACATACACATATAGCTTATAGTTAATAACATGGATAAATTCTGCATTTCAATGGCAATTTTTTCAAAAATACTTTTTATTTCTTATTTTACAATAATATATAAAAGCAAATTGGGCAAGTAAATATTAATGTCAAAGATATCTGTATAATTTCTCTGGTCATTCTAGGTAAAAGAGATAATAGAGGACATAATACTAAAATGCTTATGGGTTGGATTTTGATAGGTAGCCCTAAGTATTCCAGAGATGCCTAGTATAGCTGCATATTAAGTTAAATGTTAATTTTAACAACAACAAAAAAAGAAGGGTTTCAAAATGGCAGCCATATTAGGATTACATCACAGTTTTATCAGGATAGTCATCTGATTAATCTTATACGCTTCAGTCATAAAACACAATCCATTCTCGTAGATGTCCTTTTTTAAAAAAAATTCTCGCAGTTCATAAATGCCATTCTAGTTATAACTGAACTTTAATATCCAATCGAATTATGAGCTGATATATGTGAGCCTGCTGTGTGGGCTCATCATGATTTTTGGTCCATATTTTACTGTCTTTACGCCCAACTAAATGATCTGTAAAATCTTCTAATTGTGTTGTCTTTCTTTGCCAGGTCATTGAAGTGTCAATGAAGGGTCAGCATGAAAACTCCACCAAATTAATCAGGAAACCCAATTCTATAGCACATCCCCAGAACAGTTTTAGCACAGAATAGCCCCCTTATGCCCCTTAATGTTTTCCTTTTGCACATTACTACTGTATCGCATCACGGGACATTAAGCATATTTCAACTCGTGGGACTAACTCAATCATGTTTTTAGAAATTGAAAACAAATGTTGTAACTGGATGAACGATAATATCGAAGTAGTAACAATTTCCTAATAGGCGTACTTGTTTAATGAATTGCATAGTCTCTCATTCACTGAAACCATTTTGTTTTGTTTTGGTTTGGTTTGTTTTTAAGGCAAAAGTTTGTCAATAATTTGGTTTGCCCTAGTTGAATTATTGTCCTTAGTGGAAGATAACTTAGACAGTTGATTTTACTTCAGGGGTAACAGAGACCAACCTAATACTAGGCTTGATATAAAGTGCCGTCCTCTTCCCTTTTTTGCTGGAATTTTCTGTAACATAATAAATGTTCTGAGCTGTGCTGGCCTCAGCCTCAAGCACAGGGTTATGCACTTTTTTTTTTTTTTTAAGATATTTAGAAAAATCTGTCTCTGTGCTTGGCAACTACTCCGACAGAAAACAGATAAAAATAAGGGTGGTTTATCAGTTTTGCTGTTCTTATCATGTTTCAGGTTGAAGGCTGTTGAAATGATGAAAAACAAACAGCACTAAATAGGGTTCCGTCATTATCGCTGCTACAGGGAGCTGAATTTTTCAGGATCAAAGAAAGATGCATTTGCTTTTAGAACTACAATCCTTCATTTTGAGAGGTGCACTACACTCAGATACTGATGGGTGAAAAATAGAGGAAATTGGAGAAGGAAGTAAAATATGTGCTGCTATGGGAACTTGGAAATTCAAACTAGAGTAGGCTGGCATACTTTTAGAAGCTCTGAATTTTCATCGTTCAATTTCTTAAGAAAAAAAGTAGTGCCTGAGGTTTGTTATTTCTAAGCAACTGGAGTAGAGCGTAAGCACTGGTTGTTTCTATCTCATAAAATTATAAGAACGCCCTTTATCTTTGTAAACATCTATCAAAGAAATGTTCTCATGCTGGGGGCTTTGGGGAATGTTCCTGTATATATCATTGATTCAGGAGAGGGCTTCGTAGTTTTGAATTAACATATATAATTTCTTAATTTTACAACTCAAGTTGAGCACATTCGATTTCCCGGACATGGAAATCGCCATGAGAAATTATAAAATACAGTAGAGACAAGTGAGCTGTTGTCCTTCCCCTCAAGGAGATCATCAACTGGCATAAACATAATAAACAGAAAATAAAAATAAGGTAAGGCAGTTGCTGATAGTTATAAATTGTCATAGGGATCCAAGGAGGAAAAATCTAAGGGGAGAGTCTTCATCATGGATGCAGCGCATGAGATGCATCTGGAAGGAAGGTAGATATCAACAGGTAGACATGATAAGGAGGAGGGAGGACCTGCATAAGCAAAGGCCCAAGGCCGGGACAGCTTATAATAGAGTTAATTTGCCTGAAGCCGAGGGAAAGCCGTGACTCTTGTAATAAACGTATTGCCTGAGAGCTATGAAGTTATTTTAAATCATTGCTGTTAATATGGTTATACGTTTGATAAAAATGTTATAAATAGTACTTAAAATGGAAAATAAATATGTGGAATTTCCCTTTTCCCCTCACTGCCTTTCAGCCACCCTGGCCTGCGTTTAGTTAGTCAATTATGCTAATCTGTTTTCCATTCCAGGACCTTTCCTTGGGTCCTTTTCTCTACTCAACAGCTTTTTCACCCTTATTTACTCAGTAAACTCTCACTTGCCCTACCTATTGTATTAGTCTACTAGGGCTGCCATAACACAGCACCACAAACTGCGTGCCTTCGGCAATAAACATTTTTTCCCCTCGGTTCAGAGGCCAGAAGTCCAAGATAAAGGTGCCAGCAGTGTTGGTTCCTAGTGAGACCGTTCTTCTTGTCTTAAGATGGCCACTTTCTCGTTGTGTCCTCACATGGACTTACCTGTGTGTGTGTGCGCGGAAAAGAAATCTCTGGTGTGTCTTTCTATTCTGCTAAAGCCCTACTTGTTTGGGCCTCCACCATTATACTTTCATTTAACCTTAATTACCTCCCTTAAAGACCCTGTCTCTGAATAGTCACATTGGGTAACGGTTAAGGCTTCAACATATGAATTTTTAGAGGACATAATTCAGTCCATAACGGGTATCGATTTAAATTACATTTCCTCAAAGGTGCTTGGCCAACATCCTGCACATTTACTTCACAGCAGTTATTGAGATTTATGATTATATATTTATTCATATGATTATTTAGTATGTAATTCCCCCACTAAACTGTAATCTCCCTGAAGAAAGGATCATGTTTGTTTTGTTTACCACTTCTCTATCGTCTTAGCATACAGTAGACACTCCGTAAATATTTACGAGAGAATTGCCTGCAGAGTCTTATGAAAGAGTATATAGCAAATGTGGATAGAAGAAAACAGTAAGCACTTTCCTGTCTGTCCCTGGGTGGTGGGAATGGATGAATTAGGATAGTCCCTCCATACTGGTGAAGTGTAACAGCTGGCTCTCCAAGGGATGGGGGAGGTAGTATTCGCCAATTTTCTTGATGGTAATACTCCCAACATAGCTGATTTCAAGCTACGAATGTGACATCACTGAATGCAAAACTGGGGAGAGGTACTCAGTGGCGCAGCGTTATATAATATTTTTTCACCTCAAGAGTATAAATGTAAAATAATTTAGATGCATGTGTTTTGAGTATTCTCTTTATTTTTAACATATTTATTCAAAATTTCTGAGAATTTAACATTTGGCTTTTTCCAGCTCCAGCACATCACTGATGGATAGTCAAATAAAATTGTAGAGGTTGAATGTACAGAAATTTATAATTTATTATTGTGCAGGGCAAGAGGCAAAAATAGTCTAAGTTGATTTTTAAATTTTAGACCTGGATGTCCAGGAAAGAGAGAGAGTGGAAAGAGCAGATCTAAGCAAATACGATACTAATTAATCTTGGAATCTGTTTATTTCTAGAGAAATTCGAGGGCAGTTTGAAATAGAAGTCTCCACTTGTACTCAAAGGAAAGGGCTATCACTTTAGGAATCAGTCATTTGAAGATTATTGCTGAACCAGGAAGGGGAATGAGAGAAAGGACGACAGAACTTTGGGGACATTATCTACATTTTGGGTGCCGGTAGAGTATGTAAATTAGAGAAAGAGATACAGACGGAAATATCCAGAGAGATGGGAGGATATTCAGAACAAGGATCAAATGGGAGGGAAAACGTTACTGAGGTACAGTCTAAAAGGGGTGCGAGTAGATTTCTAAAGTTGACACTTAAGAGTTCATACTTGATTTTGATTTCCAACTTAATTGAAGTTCTACCCTGTCATGGTGTCAGCGGAACCATTGCCTGAGTCACAATTCTTTTTGGCTAATTTTATGTGCTACGTGTTTCAGGTTATTTTGTGTTTGAGATCACTGTAAAATCTCTTCCCTTCCTTCTATCAATTTCAAGGGGGTTATCCGATGTTTCCCATACTCCCTCAGTTGATGTCATGGAAACCAAGGAAGAAATGCTTTTCAAGGAACCCGCATTAGGAATAGTGAAACACTTCTAAAGGAATGTTATTGAGGGGTGAGCCACCAGAAAATTCAACGTATTTGGCTGTCGTTACTGACGCAAGTGGCAGAAAGCAGTGTGAAGCAATGATGTTGCTGAGAAATGTGGTGCTAAAGTTTAACTTCTCAGAAACCTGCATTTGACTCCTTGTTTGGCCATTTACCATTAGTAGTACGACTTAAGGAGCGTTCCTAAATACTATGGATCACAAATTGGAAAAGGAAACTGACATATCTGCTGAATTCCTCCCAAGCACCAAACCCTGTGGTAGGAAGGCACTTTACTGTCATCTTATTTACCATAATAGTATATGGGAAAGCAGAAAGTTCCTCCAACTCAAGATATTATTGGAAATAAGGGGAGAAAGGGGAAAGAAGCTTGAGGGTATAGATTAAAGCAAGATTTTGAAAGCCTAATCCTAAATTATCCAGCAGTGATTCTATCATAATATTCCCACTTAACAAGTTCCTAGTCAGCTTCAGAGGTTGGAGTCTATATCTACAAAGTAACTGCCACCTTCTTTATGTTTGCAAAACATATGTGTGTGTGTGTGTGTGTGTGTGTGTGTGTTTAATTTGGCATTAAGACCTACTAGATAATTAACTGGACTTAATTATCACTATTATGATTTAAGAAAAACAGGAAAACAGGGAAAAGGTTAAGTGACATTCAAGGACACCCAGCCACTAGTATTTGGGAAAAAGATCTTGAACTTCCTGGTCTTGCTTCAAGCTAAGAGAGAATTCTAACATTTAAAACCCACAAGGACTCTGCATCTTAGAGAAAAGGTAACACATCAGTTCATGGGCCAGCTCCTTCTCTACCTTCCATATGAACACCAAGATTGAGCAGTTTGTGTTTGGGGGAGAAAAGAAATGGGTTTTTCACAAATCATAACTTCTTTTTTTTTTCTTCCTACAATTCATAATTTAGACTCAGGCAAATATTTGATTTTTTTTTCTCTCTCATTACCACCATGAAGATGTTGATATTGTTTGGCGCAGGAGTTATTCCTACCAATTTTGCAAAGTTCTGTGGTATCTGTCTGCCAGAATATAGAACCATGCATCATCCAGAATTTGGAACGGTTCCCAATGCATATTTCAAGAAAACATCCCTGCTATTATCTAGAATTGAGACATACAGAGCTCAGTTATAAGGCTTTACAGAGTGGTTTCCATGAGGTCGTATCCAGTTAAGAGTAATGCACAATTAGGATGAAGCCAATTTAGAAAGACAACAGAAAAAGAAAAAAAAATGTATTACTTGTGGTCTTAGAACCTGCCAAACATGGGGCTACCTCCCTTTTCCAGGTTAAGTCTTGCTGAGTTTCTTTTCATTGTGACGTGATGGCATGTCAGGAGATCAAGACACGGAGATAACTCAGAGCATTTTGGTATTACTCTGTTCCCTATAAAACACTTTGTGGAGCAGTCTTTGGGTATTCTCTGCATAGTTTTGATCATATGTCAAATGGAGGACTTCTTTCACTGACTGGAGAGTCCTGCTTCTTCAGTAGGCTTACCAAATCTGGATTGGCTGCTCATTATATAAGGCCTCCTCATCCATTCACTTATTTTGCCAATCACTCATCCATTCACTTATTTTATAAACACTCTTGAACACTGACTGCACACTTGGTGCAGGGCACACAAAGATAACAGAAAATGCAGTTCCTACTCTCGAGAGATGCTCTATTTTTTATGGATGATGGCCCTACCAGACTAACTAATAATACGTTGCGACTAGGACTGTAATGGAGTGGTATTTAAGACACCAGGGGATCTGGGACATAAGGTGATTAATCCTGCCTATGGGTCTGCGAGTGGGAGGATAGGGAGTGTCAGGGAAAACTTGCCATTTCACAGGTTTATGTAGTAGAACAAGATAAATAAAATGGAACTTCGTGCTTCTCAGTGCATCTATTCTGTTTTGTGCTAAGAAATGTGCTATCATTTCTAAGACTCTGTGTCCCAGAAGTCTTTTGCATTACATCTCAATGCTACGTCACTTTGTAGTTGAAACCTTGAATGGAGTCTTAGAATCAGCATCCAGAGGCTGTCTGACTAGATACTGAAGGTCATTTTTTTGTGTGTCTGTCAGGACATAAAAAGATATAAGCAATTTTTAAATAGTGGTTAGATCATATTCCCACTTAACCTAGTCTACAAACAACAGGGCTCCTGAGTGGAAACTGGATTTGACCTATGCTGCTCAGGAGTTAAATAAAGGTATTACTTGTTACAAAATACTCACTGCCACCTTGTAGCCATCATTTAAGTTGAATTGGGCACCGTCGGGCACCGTATGCTCATTAAACTCCTTCATTTTGAGTTTTGGTACATTCCTTGCGCAAGTGCCTCAGTAGGCCAATGAAAGTTTCACACATAGCTCTCAGAGCCCACAGCATGATTTACAAAAGCCATTCTTTCTGTTTTGCAGTTCCAGCCTCCTCAATTCCCCATCCTTTCTGTACTTTAAATCTTGGTTCAAATTCCACATCATTCACAGAGCCAACACACCTTTTTTGTGTATGTGTATTATAAATAGTTATATAAAATACTCATCTTAATTGATAAGTTCTGAGCTCTTTAGGATCTAAGTCATCTTTAACGTTGTATCTCCAATGTTACTTAGCAGAGTACTTCATTGTTCATTGAAAAAAGAAATGAACGGATAGACAAATAAATGAACACATAGATAGATGTATAAAGACAGAAAACGTGGCATGTAGCAAATGAAGGAGGCTGTTGCTTGGTGTCTAATACCTATTCCTGTTGATTACATGTTTCCCAGTCAGGTAGACATCCATGACCAGGAGGAGAAAAACATTTTGGATTCAACATACTTGACACATAAATGGACTCAACCTAAAGAGTTTGATAAAATAAGAGACAGACAAGGCTTACCTTGAGATTTAAGAACACACATGTGTCATTTTGTTAATATTTTTTTCAACACTCGAGGCATGGTTCAGCTGCCTGACTCTGTGGTCCCGTTCAGTCAGTTAGATTGTCTCTTTGGGACAGCATGTCGTGTCTTTGTGCTTTGTTGACTCTCTCGCTTCTTCTTTGAATCGGTTTCCACCAACTGGAAAATGACCCAGGAGTCCAGATGTAATGGAGTTTAAAAGATGCCTCAGAGCTTCTTCAGTAACAAAGATTGAGTCTTTTATTTTCCCGCAGAGAATACTTGGATTTCCCCTGGAATTTCAAAATATACTTAACTCTGGAAGAAAAGGGAGTAAAAACTAGGAACACACCCACACTCTCTAGTGATTTCTTTTTATTAGAAATTTCTTTCCGTTGAGAATACCCTGCACTATATTTAGTGTGCAACATCATTTTAATATTTTAATTACATACTTCCCACTAGGTTGATTTTACAAGTTCCTTGCTGAGTTTTAGAATATGAAATATTTCAAGTTGAGTGATTTACTAGGTTTTTTTGTTATTTAAATTAAAATAGGCTGAAATGGCTTGCAAAAAGATATAGCTGAGTTAGATCTTTACCAATTTTTTAAATATCTTCTATTATAAACAGCCTAAATGTTTTTGTTTTCATAGCAGTTTCAAAATGATACCTACTTTGTGTTATGTGATCAAGGAGCATAGCAATTATGAGTCTGATATTTTTACATTTTGAAACCAAACTACTTTTATTTGGTATATTGACACCTGGTTGTGGTGACTTGATAATACTTTTGACTTTAGAGTGCTACAAAACTATCACAATAGCCATTTGAGTAGAATTAATGACAAAACCTCCTTAATAAGAATATTAAAAATAATTTTATGTGTTGGTTTCCTGATTTATTGGGACTTTTTTTCTCTTTGTTTTCTTTGTAGTGCGGGAGTTGGCCGGACTGGTTGTTTCATTGTAATAGATGCCATGTTAGAAAGAATAAAGCATGAAAAAACTGTAGATATTTATGGCCATGTAACTTTAATGAGAGCCCAGAGGAATTACATGGTTCAAACAGAAGACCAATACATCTTTATCCATGATGCATTGTTAGAAGCAGTGACTTGTGGAAATACCGAAGTGCCAGCTAGAAACTTGTATGCCTACATTCAGAAGCTGACACAAATAGAAACGGGAGAGAATGTCACAGGAATGGAGCTCGAATTTAAGGTATGGTATTGGATGTGATGTGGTAATTCAGGAGCGAGTCATTCTGAGATTGTCTTTGAGTAGTGGCTTCACTTTCTTAACCTTTCAAATTTTTGCAGTTAACAAGATTCACTTGACCTTCTCCTCAGGTGTCTGACTATAAAAGACTTTCTTCCTCTTCCTCTTTTCTATGCTCTGCTTCCTAATAATATCTTGAGCTTTTTTGTACCCTAATTTAAACTGAGGGCTCATACTCTCAGAACATAATATTTAAAACCTCAATAGGCTATGTGGAGTCCACTGGGTAGAAGTGAAAAGTAGTGCAGTTTGAAGAGTCATTTGCTTTAAACAAATGCATTATATCTAAAGAGGAAATCTTGGGTACGTTACATTCACACCATAGGCTAAAATTATCTTTGTCGGATTTTTCCTTTTTTCTATTTAACAGCGTCTAGCCAGCTCTAAAGCTCACACCTCAAGATTCATCAGTGCCAATCTTCCATGTAATAAATTCAAAAATCGCCTTGTTAATATTATGCCATATGAATCCACAAGGGTATGTCTGCAGCCTATCCGAGGAGTAGAAGGATCTGATTACATCAATGCCAGTTTTATTGATGGATACAGGTATATACTCTTGTTCCCCTGACAGTCTAAAGCTTTGATATTTGCATGTGCCCTAGTTTTATAGCTGGAATGAACTTCATCTCAATTCAAAGCATTTTTTTTCCTGCATAGGTCAGCATTCAGTCCCTTGGTAATTTTTATTATTATTATTTTGGATAGGAGTAAGAAGGAGCAGTAATGGAGTTTTTAATGTGGCCTTCTGCTCTCTTCTTTCAGAAGCCATTTGGACATGGACAGAGTTAATAAAGAAGCTGTTTTCATAAAGAAGCATATTTCATAAATTTAAGTTTGTGTAAGAGTCCTTTCTACCAAATGAAGCCACACAACTAAGTGTTTAAGCAATTTGTATGACACATGAAACTGAGCTATTAGCATTGCGCTAAAATTTAAATGATAAAGATAAAAACATACATCATAATATCAACAAAACAATTTCTTTTGCAAAGTCTACAAACTGTATTACATATTCTTATTTGATTACACAGTCTTAACAAGGATTTAATGCAATTTCATTAATATGTTTTCTTCTTTACCAGGTGTGATATTTATACAGCAAGTGTGAACTTTTGCATGTTCTCTGATTGTTTTAACACACAGTTTTCATTCTCTGTCATTTAGACAACAGAAAGCCTACATTGCTACCCAGGGGCCCTTGGCAGAGACCACCGAAGACTTCTGGCGGATGCTCTGGGAACACAATTCCACCATCGTTGTGATGCTCACCAAGCTGCGTGAGATGGGCAGAGTGAGTGTCTCCTCATAAGACATTCACTTCATGGAGAAATGATGACTGTATTTTAATAACTCAAGTGCCAGCATCATTTCTTTGAAATGCAGAGTACTCCAGAAACTTTCTGGGGCAATCATTACTCTAGGTTGATATTTTTAACTTACAAAGCCTCAACAAGTTCTTTCATTATGCCTTGAAGAAAGATAGATAGACCTCAGTGAAATACAGTCATAGAGGCAAATAAGTAAGCAGATGCCCCTGTTTGACTTATATCCTGACTCTCAGCATATTCTTATTTTCTTTTGCTCTGGACAAGCTGGAGTTTCATGAGCAAATGTGCCATCATTTCTCTGTATGATGGCATTTGACTTCCTTTCATCTTTGAGGCAGATTCTTACTTGCCCATCTTCTACCCCCATTGAATAAAGTGTGGGAAAGTTACATTGCTTTTCTAAGGTAAACTCAGATCTATTTTTTTTTAATGATTATTCTAAAAAAAATAGTATTAGAGACTCGTAAAGACATCACTTAAATTCAGTAGATGCAAGCACTTTGCTATATTTGCTTGAGATATTTTCTATCTTTTTTTTGGTATAAATTACATGGTAGAAATGCATCTACAAATCCAATTTTTAGGGCCCACAGAGAAGAGGGAAAGAAAAAACTAGGACAGTAACTTGACTATTCTGATTTGGTCATTGACTCTGCAAGACTTAGCCAAGTCATTAAAATGGCCTGGGCTCCAGTTTCCTCAGCTGATAAGGAAGTTTGGACCAGATCAGTTCAGAGGTTTCTTTCCACATTCACACTTGATGGTTCTCTTCATTCTGAACCACAAGGGCGTAAGTCTGCTAAGGCAGTACAGTGCATGATTGACATGGTCAGCATTATGTCCGAGGACTGATGTAATTATTTGGATAACTCGTAGGTATGAAGATGCTTACCCCATTGAAGTATTCAATTCAGTGGATGTGTATTAGCACCTAATATATGCCAAGTACTGTGCTTGAGACCATAGGCAAGTATTGAACCACATGACTTTCTTATCCTTGGGAAACTTAATGGTTTCAAAGAGAAAATGAGTCACATGCAATTGGAATGGCCTTGAATTTTGAAATTTTATTAATGAGAGAAAGAAATTAAATACATACATAGTTGATAGGTAATACTTTATTTACATTTTGTATGGTTTGATATTAATCTTCTCTCCTTTTAGGAGAAATGTCACCAATACTGGCCAGCAGAACGATCTGCAAGATACCAGTACTTTGTTGTAGATCCCATGGCTGAGTACAACATGCCACAATATATCCTAAGAGAATTCAAGGTCACAGATGCTAGGGTAAGTTGGCACACTCTTATGCTCTCAACTGTTAGCTGCAAAGTAGTCTAAAGTGCATGTTCGGGAGAAATATTTGCCAGTGACCATATTCTCAAAACAAAAAGAAATCACCCATCCTGGAGATTTTTTTTTTTTTTTTTTAAATGTATGAGAAACTTCCTCTGTCTGGCAAGTGTTCTCACAAACCCAGGCTTGGCTTCCTTTCAAATGTAACATCTGGCAGCCTAACTTTGGGGATGCACTTGGTGAGTATATGTGCTGGGAAGAATTGTACTGATTGGTTGGCTGTGCTTACATTCACCTTCTCAGCTCTTTCTCTTTGGAACTTTTTTGGCTTATTTATTACTTGAGGCTGTAAATATGTTGTTGTCTTGCAAAGCCCTTTATGTCATGTGGACTTGGAGGTTAATTTGGTATGATTTTAAAACTGCAGAGCAAATGGCATTTTTTAGAAGAATCTGACAAGCTTTGCACATTCTAATTTGATTGTTGGCATGGTTTATTCCTCGGTGTGCTAATGTGTCAGTCCATGAGAGCTGTCCACCCACGACCCTTGTTGGCTAATTTTCATTCTACATTTCTTGTCTAGATAGCTGAGTCCAAGGTTCAGCTCTGATGTAAGATGTTCTATGCATAAACTTTAATATCTTTGCCTTTAGCCACTTTCAAACCATGATTACAAACACATCTGAGGAGAGAAAGGGTCAATCCAAAGCCCTGCTTTGTTTTTAGAACTGTCACAGTGGTGGGTTGAGTAAAACTCCGGTGTACAGCTATTTACTTGATCCATTGTTTTTTCTGGAAAGTGGCTTTTTCAACCAACACTCATGTTTAGAGATTGTCTGCTAATCCCCAAAGCTGGGCCCTGGCTGTCGACCTAAAGTGAAAGAGAAATTGGTTAACAGGCTGGTTGGCCCAGGTGACAGACCTGTTAATGCCACAAAGTCTAAAGTCTCAACTACTCTGAAAGTGACTGCACTCAAAGCAGCAATTAAGTTCTGAGGTCTCATTTTTGAGTTGCCCAAGTAAGCATGCCTTGGTGACCCATCCCATTGTTTAAAAAAAAAAAAAATATATGCTTTTTTAAAATTTGAGGCAAGTTACACGAGTAAAAATATTAAGTGCATTCCAAGCAAACTCACCAATTATTTCTAATGATAAAGAGTAAGAGCCAAGCTCTGCAAATGGCAGATACCTTCTTTACCATCCCTCACTTGCCCAGGTTAAATGTGATCAGAAAATGCAGAAGAAACATTGAACTAGAAACTCATTCCTGTGTTTGTTTTTTAAAGGCTCTCTGTGGTTGTATAATTTTCCTAGCTGCCATAACATTTGCTGTTTTTGCTCTTAGTGTGTTTCTAATCTCTACTTCCCAGTTTTGAAAGCAATTGGCACTTCACAATACAGTATTATTGAACATGTAACTTGTAAATGGAGTCAGGTGGTCTCTCCTCCACATAGTAAGGGTTTGTGCACATGACCTCTTCTTGCTATTAAAAGCAACGATGGTCAGAAATGACATCCCCAGGACATCCAGAGGAGGACTAATCTGCATTACTTAGCCTCTGGCTTCCCTTCCTATGCTTTTCAAACCTTTTCTAGAAACAGAAAAGGTTTGAAAAGCATAGGAAGGGAACTTGGTAACCAAGTTCGTTACGGGCCCAAGCACGATTTGGCGTAGTCATCAGTGTTCTCCTAAAGTTGATGTGATGTTCTTGTTTTATCTCCATCCCCAAATGATACCAGTCAGGAATATACCCGGTTCCTGTGGAAAACATCAGACTGGTTGATATCTTGAGTTAAGCCATCCCCTTTTTTGTACGACTGCATGAGAAAGATGAATCTGTCTGCTTACCCAGAATCTTGGGAACATGCACATTTATGTCCAAAAGAACTTTAGTGGGGAAAGAGGAGATACAAAAATAGAAGGGAGGAACAGGTTGAAATCTTTACTGGGAGCAGAGCCTCTTCACATGGGACCAGTCCCCCTAAGCTTGTAATTTAGGTTCTCTCTCTCCCTCCCTTTCCCTCCCTCTCTCCCCTCTCCCTCTCCCTCTTTTCTCTGATTCTGGAGAGAAAGGTGATGGGCATAACTGTTGTTCTTGCTTCTGTAAACAGAGGGTCCCCTTCTGCTTCTGTAGTGCTTCTAAAAACACTGTAAAATTCCAGAATGGATCAGAAATGCCTTATTGTCTTTTCAAACTATTTATATTTTAAGAATCAGAGCAATATTGCCTAATCACTGTAGAAAATAAAGATTCCTCTTGCCTCTAACTTATTTTCTTTCTGCCTTTCAGTTTGTGTTAAAATCCCCATAGAAAGCTTAATTCCTGTAGTCCTCCAGGAAGAGTCCTTTTTCAGAATAGAGCATTTATTTGCTAGGAAGCTCTTTGATCTACCTGACGATGCCTCACTTCCTACTCAACAGCATAGTCAGTCACATGATAGCGCTGTGTCCCCTGCCATGTCTGGGAATTGTATGCCTCTCTGACATGTGTCCATCTAGGTTAACAGCAGCTACCTAATTTCTGTCAGATCTTTTCACTGTCACTATTTATCATTTGTCAATGGTAGAAATAAGCAAATATGCCACATGCAAAGTTATTGTGTCAATAGCAAAATCTCTGGTCTGGATGACACGCCTAGATTCTCCTTTCAATATTAAGAGGTTATTGGATTCTGAGATTTTTGCTTTTGAAGGCAAATTTTGGGTCTCAGAAGCTTTTACTAATGTGAGAACTACATGGCTCTTTACTAATAAAGTTCGTAACTGGGTATTGTGAGAGTAAACAGATTTGTAATCTAAATATATGTGAACTTAGTGTTCATAGAAGATAAAACAGACACAAATGTAACTAGATTTCTAGTGAAATATCTTTTTAACTTTTTCTTCCCTTTTGTCTTTTTGGAAAAAAAAAAACACCATGCTTGCCCTTATGGTCTGTGCACTGGCTGAATCCTCCTGGCGTCCTTCTTTGTGGCTGGGTTTGCGGCTTTCTGCCTAAAGGACGGTCAGTCCCGAACAGTGAGGCAGTTCCAGTTCACTGACTGGCCAGAGCAAGGAGTGCCAAAGTCTGGAGAAGGATTTATTGACTTCATTGGCCAAGTCCATAAAACAAAAGAGCAGTTTGGCCAAGATGGACCCATTTCAGTCCATTGCAGGTGAGTTAAGAATCAGGAATGTTGAGTTTCCAC
This sequence comes from Pteropus alecto, assembly GCF_000325575.1. Taxonomy (NCBI): domain Eukaryota; kingdom Metazoa; phylum Chordata; class Mammalia; order Chiroptera; family Pteropodidae; genus Pteropus; species Pteropus alecto. Next base: position 10,177,075 of record NW_006441071.1, read on the forward strand.
TTGTGATTAGGGTGGTGATAACTCTAAAAATGTGTATTATTGTGTATTCACTGTCACTACAAGCTTCTAGTGTAAATCTGCGTAGTTGAAATTTTATTTTCAGAAATGTATTGTAAAATCTAAAAGCAAGGACTCATTTCTTTCCATAAAGTGAAAATAACCCGAGGAAGATTTTCATCTCCAAATTTTACCTCTTGTAACAAAGAACCAGACTGTTTTTCCCTTGCCTATTTTACCTTAACAAAAATTGTTGGGACATCCCCTAGTGATAATTTGTTCAGTTAATCATTTATTACTTGTTTTGCTTTCATAGCATTGCATTGATAACTATCTTCCTGTATCTTTCTCCTGTGTTTGTCTTCTTGGGAAAACCATAAATAGTTATCAAGCTTTAATGACAATACTAATTCTTATCAGTCAATAAGTGATTAGAATAGTACCTCAGTTAAAATCGCAGTTTGTTTGAAAATTGTGGCTATATCCAAAAATAAAGCACCTTCAGTTAATTATTTCCAGTAGTTTCCACAGCATTTTATAATTCAAGTCATTGAAGTTAATAGAAATGGCAAGTAAATGGTTCAGAAAGGACACTCATCAAAAATTTAGTACTTTTTGGAAAAAGCAAAAAACCTTCCAGCAAAGGGAATTCACCTATTTTTAGTTAAACAAATATATATTTTAAGATTCTAGCAACTGTTAAAGTCTTAGATTCTAATCTCTTTATGGTCAAAATCTTGAGAAAATTTATTAAATGATTTTACTTCCAAAAAAAAGACCCACCCAAACTCCAGTTCTTAGTGACATGGGAGACAGTTCTCAAAATAGGAGCAATCATAGACCTGGGATTCAAGATATTCGAATTCTAGTCCCACTTTGGTCATCATGGTCTGACACTAGGGAACTTTCTCTGGACCTCAGTTTTCTCAGCTGATTCCTGAGATCCTATCTAGCACACTGATTCCTAGGCATTATATTGTATATGAGAATTTATATTTATACATTTGCTTTGTGCTATTCAAAATCCTTTGCTCCAACCAAAGAGCATGTAGGAAATGACACATGGACTCAAATATTCAGACAAAGTGGATATTTTTGGAGCTTGAATTACCTGAATATTCCCCTTAATTTTCCATATAATTTGCCCAAATGCTAATTCAAATTTTTCCAATATAAACTATAAGGAAAATAATATGTTTAATCCATATTTTTAACTTTAGACATTCCTATAAGTATATATAGGTGTATGTGTGTGACTTTTCATTGCTTTTGTCATCACAAAATGATTTAAACATGCCTATAGTATAAATATTATGGCATGTTATTCATATATCATATGTATGTATACATATATCTTAAAGACTTCCAGTTATTTTTTCTTATCTGGGACTATCCTAAAAAATACCACTTGTTTATAACTTATTAAACTAACAAGGTAAAGTCAATAATGCCAAAGTTATAAGGGCAAGGTCTATCATTTTCTCGAAAGCACCCAGTAGAAAGCCAGAAACTCTCTATTTTTGTTACATTTGAGCAATCAAATCAAAGTAAAATAGACGCTAGAGTACCTGGATCATTCAGCAAAAAGATCATAAAACACAGTCTCTCAGGATTAAGAGATTTTCAAGGTTAAAAGAGGGCTTCAAGGTCATCCACTCCATCCTAACAGAGAGACTTGACTACTCCTGGACATCCTCAGCTACTTCGCAAAGACTGCCCATGGATTTTTAAAAAGTCTTAGTTAACATTTCTGTTTGGAGTCTTCAGAAAACCCAGTTTATAAAGGGACACACTATTTATATATGCCTGTCAGCTACATTCTAAGTAAATGAATCCATCCATTTTCTACAGCCTGTACCCAAGCGTTACACAGGCCGTTTAATTAGGATCCAAAAATGTCGGGATTTTTCAGATTATTCACTGTTCTCCTCATTACCTAAGCCTCCAGATGCTTTCCTACTTCTTAAGAGCACAAAAGCTATGAATTAATTTTCTTCTCTTGCTGCACTGAAGATTCTGGAATTATCTTAAAACAATAAAGAAAACAGAGAAAGATTCAAAACTTTGTTAATGTGGTGAAAAGAATCCTGATGTTTTAGCTCCTGAACATCTAAAAATGGTAGATAAGTATATAGTTCATTGGCTCTTAACCATATTTTTTCTTTTACGTTAGAAACCCCTTGTAGAATCTGTTTAAAGTTATATTTCGAGAAATAGAAAATATATACATATATATTATTTACACAATCCATACATATAAGATATTCATAGATCCTTTTTGAAGACTGAATGAGGATGCCATATCAAAAACTCTGTTATAGAACCTCATATCAAAAATACTATCTAAATTTGAGTAGTGTATATGCCAGATGATGGGGCATCCTGCACAGATTTTAAGTGACTTACAAGAAGTGAATAATACACTAGAATACTTGAAGATGCTCAATTTATCTTACCTTATCTAAATTATTTCATACTTTAAAAATATGAAGGAGGCAAGGTCTACAATTTCAGGATCTGCATGAAGAGTATAAATCTATATTTTAATTACCGTTCCTTTTATATATTTATTTTACAATATTTATATTTCTTGATTACTCCAAAATGACATATGATCCCAGGTGAAAAGACATTTTATTTGATAAGACTTATTTCTAATTACTTCACTTTCATTCTCACATGTTAGCATGACACGTTATCCCGAGTAATTGTAAATCTGACACCACATTTTCCTGAATGTTGCTGTGGAAGAACTTGATGTGGTATGAAAGCTGGTAAACATATATCCATCCACTTCCAAGCAAATGTAGCCAAGACCTAGCATCTCATCCAGAACTGTTGCCTTTGTTTCTGTGACAGTGCGGGCGTTGGAAGAACTGGAGTCTTCATAACACTGAGCATTGTTTTAGAAAGAATGAGATATGAAGGAGTTGTAGATATCTTCCAGACTGTCAAAATGTTAAGAACACAACGACCAGCCATGGTACAGACAGAGGTGAGAAAAATCTCCATGACTTAGTTTGTCACATCTCAAGAGCCAAATAACAGGTTTTATTAGCCAGGACCAATTAGAGACCAGAGACTCTCAAAACCAGAGGCAAAACACAGGAAAATATTGTGGGAGAAGCATCAAATTGTTTGAAATTTTTGAACCTTGTTTTTTCCCTCTTTAAATGGGAGTGACAGTGTCAATGTCTTAGAGTTTTGGGGGGAGTTATGTGAAATATATTGGGTTGAACCATGTTAAATTGTCACTATTTAACCATTGTTGGCCTATGAAAATGGCAATCTTATATAATTCATTATATTCACATTTATGTATTTACACATATGTATACATAAATATATATAAAAAGCACAATGCCTGATATGCAGCAGATCCTCAGCTTGTTTTACTTCTCCATTCTCTTTCTGTATACCTAAGTGTTAGAAATCAGCTGCTCTGTATTTCACTTCTTAATAATGGCCTTTTAAAATATTTTGATCCTGGATAAACCCTAGAAAAATTAGCCCCCTATTTTCTATTCCAATACTTAATATGGAAATTCTCATATTTCTCAGAATGTGTTCATGATTTAGCCAGTCTGGCCTATTGACTATTTATTTCTAAGGATAATATGAGTGATAGATTGTGTTTGTTTTTCAAAAGGCAACCAAGTTGTATAATTTATGTGTTCCTAAATTTATCACTCACAGTATCTTTCAGACTTTGATTTCAAAATAGTGCAAGCATTTGGCTTGCAATACTCAAAACATTGTGTCAGCTTGACAAACTTAATGGGTGTTGGGGGTGACAGAGGGAAATTGGACGTTTAAAAAGCCTTAACATTTAGCCAAGCAACTTACTGTGACAAGATAGAAAAGCAAACTCCATTTATTTTGCATTACCATTTTTATTGTAGAAAAATGCACATTTAAGCAAAATAGAAACTATCTACTTTCAGCCCCATTGGCTACTGAAAATAAGTTTCTCTTATGAGGAAAATCCTACTTTTTCTCAGCCCTTCTCATCTGTAAATTATAATTTTTCCATCTCTCCAGCAATGCCCCGACTTATTTCAATATGACCATGTTCTCCTCTGTCTGAAAAAGGACACATTTCACACCGTTTTATTTTAGAGTGGGCCTTTTTAGAACAGACAACTAGCAATCATACTGAATTAGGCCAAATGGCACAGGCATTCTTATGTGGGCAGCCAATCTTGTGTTGCCATTTTCAGGGGTTGAAATCTTAATGTCCAGCACGCTGTGCAAAATGGCTTTGTGTGCCTAGTGTTCCTCACCAGTTACCTTTTGGCTGCCTTCCTCGCTTATATAAGAACATCAGAAACGATGTCAGTAATTCTGATTGTAGGCAGCAAAGTCTGCTGTCTAATAAGATTTTTTTTTTTTTTTAATTTAAATTCTGTCGGTAGTAACTCAGAAGATAAATGAATCTAGAATTTCCTCAGGACAGTGTGTGTCTGCATCAGCTTCTCTTAAATACGCTGAGAATTAGTTATCACAAATGAGCCAATAATTTTAAGAGATGACTGTGACATATGAGGAGTTCCCATATTCACAGTGGCGATTGCTTGATACACCTTGGAGAATGGTTCACATTTGTCTGGAAGATAATGTTCACTTGAATTTTCACTACTTGGAATTAGGAGACTATTTCTGGTCAAATTGATTGGTGAAGTTAATAAACACCCCATGTGGCTGGTCGTTCTTTGCTCAGTAAAACCGACTGGCCATCGGATTGAATTGATTGATGGAAGTAGTGATTTTTGTCCCCATCAAAAAGCAACTTTGTTTCTAATACTGATTTTCATTCTGTTAAAATCTCCTCTTTCTCACCATGCTCTGTCTCCTGCAGGATCAGTATCAGTTCTGCTACCGAGCCGCACTTGAGTACCTGGGCAGCTTTGATCACTATGCAACGTAGAAACCCCTGACCCATTTTGGATTTTTACTACAGGCCCTTCAATATCCATGGAGTCTCTTCTGAGCCATACAGGGCACTTGAGAAGTCCTTCATAACTTCTAGGTAACAACCACTTAGTGGGACTATTACACACAAAACAAACTAAAAACAAACTCTTCCGGGTGGACCAAGAACTCAGTTTAATAATCTAATCCGAAAAATAATAAAGAGAATCCTGACTGATGAGGTACCTGAGGATTTTATTGATGGATACCTCAAGGATTCAAAATAAAGGGAAGAAGAAATCACAGCAAAGAACCACCATCTTGTTCAGGATTGCTTTCTAGGTGCGAGGAGGAAATAGAGTGTTGCAGTTTAGTGCGAGCTGTTTGCTGGTGTGGCTTCCTTCTCACGGTAAAATGAACTCTGCTTCGACATTACCCCTTCCCACCATATTGCTCATAATAACATTTTAGGGGAAAAGTGGGGGGAATGTTTAAAAAAGAAAGTCTTCAATTTAATTTTTTAGTATTGTAAAAATACTGCTGACCTGTGCTTCATTTTTAACTGTGCAAACTTTTTTTTAACAAAATGTATCATTCGATAAAGTGGATTTTAAAAAAGGTTACATAACTCTTCATTTTTTATTTTTAAATTGTAGGTTTTTTTAAGCTGTAGAACTGTTATCTGTAATATTTTACTGTAGAAATATCAAATAATTTGAAAATTTGCACATTTTTGTGCAATACTCGATCTACAGTATTGGTCTCTTCAGATATTACTATTTACATTTCTGTTTGGTTTTGGTTGATAAGAAAGTACCCGTTCTTTTCACATAATCAAAGAGAACTTTCTTTTTTTGGAATCAACAGGGAGGCGCAAAGTATAAAGTTGCTGCTAACATATATACATATATATCCATATTTTATAGGGGTGTCTATGTATATATATAGACAGTGTGTTCACATGAAATGATAGATATAGCTATCATTCAGTTCTTCCATGATTTAGTATTTTTAAGGTAGACAAGCTATTGTAAACATCTTTTTCAATTTATTTTATGACATGTTGGTATTTCTTAATATCACGAAAATTTAATTTTTTAAGGGAAATGAGGAATGCACATCAGTGATTGTCAAACCTCACCCCCTAATTTCCTACCCAATGTCACCCCACCCATCTAATCATATTCACAAATACCATTTTGTTAGGCTGCCAACAAATTCAATATTTCTAACACTCTAGTGCAATAAAAAATTATTAAATATCTAAGAGGTGTGCATGTGGGAAAGGTCAGTGCATATCCCTTTAGGAGGGGAGAATGTTGTAATATATCAGCTATCAAGTTGTTTAAAAAACAGTGTATTCAATCGTATATTGTCTATAGTATGTGCTATGAAATTTGCATTTATGATATGTAACAGGGGCAAAGCCAAATTCATGTTACTCTGTTCAGTCAAACATTTTGTGGCATACAGCATTCCTGGAAAGTGCTGTACTTTGTTTTCTTTTGGTTTTAGTTCTGCATTTAGAGTGCCTTATAATTGATGCCTATTTTAATAGCATTTCTTTTTAGCTTTTGGTTCGTATTTCCACTAGTTGTTCGTATATGTTACTCTTTCTATTAAAGCATTATCTGTTTACCACATGTACGAAAACTCTTTGAATAATATGCATTCCTAGTTTCCAACCAAGTCGGGGACGTTAGGGATTGTACCAGCCCAAAGCACTTGGATAATCAGGGCCCTTCTTCCATTCATAATTGTCAACATCAGGAAAAGCTATTTGTTTTATTTATAATCCCGTCCCAAATTTATTCTGCAACACCCAGTAATTGTACCAAACTTAGTAACCAAACATTTAAAACTTCAGAATATATTTGCTATTCCATTGTACATATATATCTCCCCAAATTTTACAACATAATTACTATAGGAAGCCATGGACGATGGCATGAGTTTGCCATATCTTACACAATTTTAAAGAACCCTCAAAATATCCAAGGAACTCTTAAAGAGTTTTGGTATAGGTATATTTCGAATTAATTTTAGCTCCATTGATGTTCTGGCATCTGATTTTTGTTTTCTGCATTTTCCCATCACTAACAGAATGAAATCCAAGAGACCAAACACTTGCAAGCATCGTATATGAGCACTTTTGTAAAAAGAAAAA
>NW_006441071.1:10184216-10190450 GCF_000325575.1 Pteropus alecto
CTCAGAATGAGACTCTAACCTACATCAGAACCAGAGAAGAATGTGCACTATGTGGGTCTGTTGTTTTCTTTAAGTTTGTATCTTTTGGAGCTTTATCCAAGTGCCAGATTACTCAGCACTGTAATTTTTATTTAGTGAAACAAAGGGGGTCATTAGATGGACATTGCATTATGCAGACATGCCCTGTTGGACATGCAGATTCTGATGGTGTAATGCACACCAGAACCATTGTCCAATGAGCAGTTTCTCTCTGAGGCAAAAACTGCCCATTTGACAGAGGGAAGGAGGAGAATAACCACAAGAAGAAAATGAATGGGATGCATACCATAGACGTACAAGGCGGAGACTATTTCAGATACCTTACTGTTCAGGAGCTATTCCGAGAACTAACTCCCTACTGTCATTGATGTGCATTCCACTCTGTGCTTTTCTGTACAAACCGTTCTAGTTTTATTTTCCCAGGTAAACATCTTTATCTACCATTACCATAAACTCTCAAATTTCCAATTATTTTCATCATCATAACCAGTACGGTGCTATTATTTACCTATGTACGTGTAGTTATGTATAATTTTGTAATTAGTTACAATGGTAAAAAAATCAAAATATATAAAAAGTGATTTGTACAGAACTTTATTTTAGCTCTTTTTTAAAAATGATTTGCATGGTTAGAAAACGGCGAGGACAGCCAGGGGAGGGAAGGGCCTCTAGGGAACTTTGCACTTTCTATACCTTTGTACTATGCACTGCCCTATTGATTCTACACCCAATAATGTTATTACTTGAACCCATCTGTAAGAAACTGCTTCAGAATTTCATTTGTGTGTGTGTAAATAACACAACGTAGAAACAGGAAGGGGAAAAATTCTGCAATAATGTACAGATTTTTTTTCTTTCCTGTTTATTTTTGGTTTAGCTTTGTTTTAGTCCCTCCTTTTTATTTTTAATTACCTTCTTTTTCCTTTATGGGTTTTGGTTTCCTTTGGGTTTATGGGTGCCCTGATACTCCAGCAGAGATCAGAAGGCTACAGATCCATCCTATCCATCCGTTACGTGGCTTTGCCATCCAAGCTTGGAGTGTCTACAAAGATAATAACGGTTGTGTTCTTTGCTCTCGTTTTGGATGCATAGACTGAAAACTTAAAAAAAAAATAACTTGTAAAATGGCTTGTTAAAAAAAAATACAATTACCTCTAATTAGTAGTACGCGTAAATGTTTTACAGAATGAAAGGCGTGCTTTTTATTTTCTTACTTCGTTACATTGGTGGCGAAAGAAGTCTGTATGAAAATCAGTTCTTTGCTGACACAAGTTCCATTTGTTACAAATGAATTCTAATAAAAATGTCAGTGTTATGCAGCCCTGGCCTTTGCTTTTGTCCTCTCAAGTCCTTTGGTTTTGAACTGACCATATATGTTCCCCTTTTTCTGGTTATCTGGTTGGTACCTTTGTTCTAATAGTAATTTTACTTATTGAGAGGCTGCTGTCTACAAGTATCTGCCTCAAGGTAAGCACCTTTCAGTCGTAAGCAACCGAAATACTTTGCCCAAGTTCTGAAAACAAAGAAATAGGTCTTGGTTTCATTTAATTTGAAGATCATAGGCAACCTTTAATTCTGTGGAAGATGACTACTATATAAATTTATTAAAGTGTGTTACTATATATATATATATATATAATTATCATCTTGAAACAACCGACAGCTCTCATGCACATAAAAATAACTCCATAATGTTAGTTTTTTAAACTCTTTGGGAACATGGCTAAGAAAATACTTGGTTTGGATTATTTATTCAGTCGATATTATGAAGTGCCAATAATGGGTCAGAACTGTTCTAGGCTTTGGGGATGCAGCTGTGAATAAATGAGACACAAATGCAGCTTGCGCGGAGACTATAGCCTAGGAGGAGAGGTTGGCATTAAATAACAAAGTTATACTCCGACAAGTGCTAAAAAGGAAAGTAGAGGATGCATGAAGTTAGAACTCTCAATTGTGAGTGAAAGTCTATACTTGGATTACACAAAAAGAAAAGTGTTTATTGGCTCATGTTAAAAGATTGGGAAATAGAATTGTACCAAAAGAGTAGGATACCCAATTTTCATCATTTAGGTCTCTTCCTGTGTCTCATCATGGTTTCTACTTTCTTAATGTCATTGTTAAGCAAACTTTGTGTTCCCTTAAAGCTCTGGGATCTCAACACCACAAACAAAGCAAATGGAAGAGTTTACTTACTCAACAGCACAAACAGATGTCATAGAATAGAATGGATTCTTCATGTCTCTCACTGGCCTGACTTGGGATAAGTAGTCATCTCAGGAACACCAGTATGGATAGGAGGAGAGAATGTGCTCACTGAGCTGTCAAAAGAAGGATTTAAGGTGGCTGTCTCCTTGCTAAATAGCAATGTGGAGGTACAAGCTACTGACTGCATATCAACCTAATGAGTTAAGGTAAGGAAAAGCACAGGTATGTTTGGAAATGTTATGACTAGTTGTTGCCATAGAAATAATGAGAAAATGAAACAATCCCATTATCCAGCCATTTCTTTGGAAATTCTGACACTGAATAGACAGTTAGACTCCTTTTCCCCACTTTTGCTACCTCTCCACCTAACTGGCCTTTAATTTTGCAAATTTGATCACCCCCATTGATTGTGTAGGTACACAATTCTTAACCAGAAAAACAGGACAAAAAGTTCAAGGTAAATCATAGCTGATATTCTGATCATTATGATCCATTATTTTAAACATATATCTGGTTGGAATGTCAAAGATGACAAAATATGAGCCAATTTCACCAATGTATGCACATGCAGAAATTATTAATAACTTGCTAATAATTAGTTTAGGACTCTTTTACTTAATTATATTCATGATTAAAATCCATAGTTAAGAGAATTTAAATAAATTAAAAATAAAATTGTTAAATTATAAGTCTGAAAATATTTAACTTTATGATTTTCAAAGGATTTTTACAAATATTAAAGATCTATAAAAATCTGAAATTGTAGATTTCATCATTTATAATAGTAAAATAAAAGTGGAAACACCCTAAATGTCCAATAGGAAATGATTAAAGAAATATATATGTGAAATTGTATATGTGTAAAATTTTATATACATACCATAACCTCATGTAATACATTGCCATTTAGCCATTAAATAATTAGTTTTGGGGGAAGAAATGACATAAAAATGATTGTAGTAATTTTTTAAAGGGAGGTATAAAATTATACATAAAAGCAGAGAATTAATGAAAAGCAATGCATCAATTACTAACTGTGATAAAATTATATTGCACTTTCTACATTTTTGAAAATTTTTGCAGTAAGTATTTTTAAATAGCAAACTAGGGGTACTTTAAAATATATGGAAAGATGAAATAATTTGTTAAAATCACTTTTTGAAATGCAAGAATGGAGAGAAAAAAAGAACCTAGGATAGGTGGGCAAATAGAAAGCAAATAATATGGTAGATTTAAACAACAAAAAAAGAACTACATTAAATGTAAATGGAGTATATCTGACTTAAAGATGTAAATTGCCAATCATACTAAAAGTAAAAGAATGGCAAGAAATATACATTTCAAACATAACCAAAAGAAAATTGTGCTATAATGTGTTACTAAATAATAATAGTCAATTCCCAATGAAAAAAGTTTCAATGCACCAGGAAGGAGTAACAATCCTGTATGCACTTCAGAACATGACCTCGAAATATGGACAACAAAAGAGGCCGGCCCAAGATGGTGCCATGGGAGAATGCTGTGACACACCAGATGTATACCTGTATTTAGAGCAATTTCTCCTGAAAGACAACTGAGGGCCAATTGAACAGCTTCTGCAAAGCAAAGGAGAGAGACCCCATAGAAAAAATTGGAGAACTGCAAGAGCTCTCCAGGATTGGAGGAGCTTATGAGCACCCTTGTTTATAGTCTCTCTTCTCCTGGATAATACCAGCAGGAGCTCTATCCAGGTGCTCTGGCCAGTGACCTACAAGGCTACTGTCATACTTTCTCCACCTAGAGTCCACTCTTGCACATAAAACTAGATCAACAGGGTGCTGCTGCACATGCATGCATACTGGGCCACCCTGACACCCCACCCAGCTTGCTCCAGCAGGACCAACAGGCTGCTGTGGCATGTGTGCACTGAACTGCTTCACCTGGACCCCATTCTGGCCACTGACAGTGGACAGAGAGCCACACTGCATGTGCACACCGGGCTTCAGGCCAGACAGTACCCCAGGCACCACATGCACTCAGTGCCACTCCAACTAGCCTGCCAAAACCAACCAGCACAAAGCCTATGCAGAAGTTGCTTCTGTGCAAGACTACTATTTCAAGATTGGGAGAGAATGATATTTTATCTAATTTTATCTAATAAACACAGGAAGTCAAACAAAATGAGAAGACAGAGGAATATGCTCCAAATGAAGCAACAGGAAAAAAAAATCCAGAAAAAAAAGAAAAAAGAAAAACCCTAATGAAATAAAGATAAATAATTTGCTTGATAAGCAATTCAAGGAAATGGTCATAAGAATACTCACCAAACTTGAGAGTAGAACTCATGACTTCAACAAAAATATTAGAAAACATTATAAAGAACCAATCAGAGCTAAAAAAAAAAAAATGCAATAATTGAATTGAAAAAATACACTAGAAGGAATCACCAGCAGAGTAGTTAACGAAGAAAAACAAACCAGATCCTAGAATACAGAATAATGAAAATCGCCCAATCAGAAGAGCAAAAAATAAAAATTAAAAAAGTATAACAACTCTGGAATACCACCAACTGCACTAACGTTTGCATTATATGGGTTTCAAAAGGAGGAGAAAGAGAAAGGGGTAGAAAGTATATTTAAAGAAATAACAGCTAAACACTTTCTTAATCTGAGGAAGGTGATAAATATCCAGGTCCAAGAAGCACAGAGAGTACCAAACAAGATGAATCCAAAGAAGACCACCCTAAGACATACTGTAACTAATATAGAAAAAGTCAAAGATAAAGAAACAACCTTGAAAGCAACAGAGGAAACCAAGTCACAAAGAAGGGAGACCCCCATAAGGGAGTTGATTTCTGAGCAGTAATGTTACAGGACAGAAGAGAGTGTCAGGACATATTTGAAGTGCCGAAAGGTTTCAAACAGTGAATCGGCCACTTAAGAAGCTAGTATGAAGGTTAAAAGGTAAAATTAACTACAATTACAATAAATAGGAGATACACAAAACAAAAAAGATACATAACATGTTCAAATCAAAGCATGAAGGAAGAAGTAAAAAATGTGCTGTGTGAATGAGTTTGAAACTAAACACTTATCAGCTTAAAATAGATCTCTATAGATATAAATAGGTATATATAAACTTCATAGTAACCATAAGCCAAAGCCCACAAAAAAATAAAGAGAAAGGAACCCAAACAAAATATTAAAGAAAACCAGCCCACAAGGAAAGAGAGATCAAAAGAAGAAAAAAAGAACAGAGAACTACAACCAAAAAATAATGAACAAAATGTCAATAAGTATATACCTATCAATAATTACTTTAAATGGAAATGTGCTAAATGCTCTAATCAAAAGAACATATGGCAGATGAATAGATTAAAAACAGTCCCATCTATATGCTTCTTATAATAGACTCACTTCAGCTCAAAAGACACATGTAGACTAAAAGTAAAGAGATGAAAAAATATATTCTATGCAAATACTAAATAAAATAAAAAGAGCTAGGGTAGCAATACTCATATTAGACAAAACAGACTTTAAAATAAAGACTGTAAAAAGATCAAGAAGAGCATTAAATAATGATAATGGAGTCAAACCAAGAAAAGGACATAATGATACATATCTGCACAAATATATAAAGCAAATATTAACAAACATAAACGGAGAAATTGACTTAGATAAGATGATTTTTTTTCTGATCATAACAGTGTGAAATTAAAAATCAACTACAAGACAAAAACTGGAAAATACACAAACACGTGGAGACTAAACAACATCCTACTAAACAACCAATGAATCAAAGAGGAGGTCAAATAGGAAATCAAAAAAACACCTTGAGACAAATGAAAATGAAAAACAACTTTTCAAAATTTATGAAATGCAGCAAAAGCAGTCTAAGAGGGAAGTTCATAGCTATACAGGCTTACGTCAAAAAATAAACATCTAAAATAATTTAACCTTACACCTAAATGAACTATTAAAAGTAGAACAAACAAAATCTAAAATAAATAGA
>NW_006441071.1:10190483-10225683 GCF_000325575.1 Pteropus alecto
AATGAAAGACTAAAAAATAATGGAAATGATCAATACAACCAAAAGCTCATTCTTCGAAAGAACAAAATTGACAAGCCTTTAGCAAGACCCATTGGAAAAAAAGAGAGCCCAAATAAATCAGAAAAGAAAAAGGAGAAATTATAACCAACACCACAGAAATATAAAGGATCGTTAAAGAATACTATGAGGAATTACATGCCACCAAACTGACTACCTAGAAGAAATGGATAAATTTACGCAAATATACAACCTTCCAAGACTGAACTGACTAATTACTAGCAATGAAATTGAAGCAGAAATTAAAACACTCCCAACAAACCAAAATCCAGGACAAGTCAGCTTCACAGGTGAATTCTATCTTCTGCAAACTATTTTTAAAAATTGAATTGGAAGAAACACTTCCAAATTCATTTTATGAGGCCAATATTACCCTAATACCAAAAACAGACACTACAAAAAAAAAATTACAAGGCAACATCCCTAATAAACATAGATGTAAAAATACTCAAAGAAATATTAACAGACCAAATCCTAGGGATGCAAGGATGGTTCAACATCTGCAAATCGATCAACATGATATACCACTTAAATAAAATGAAAGAAAAACCATGTTCATCTGAAGTTACAAAAAAAGCATTCGGCAAAATTCAACAATTTATGATAAAAACTTTCAGCAGAGTATAGAAGGAACACACCTCAACGAAACAACATATATGACAAACCCACAACTAACATCATCCTCAACGGTGAAAAACTAAAAGCTTTACCTCAAAGATCAAGAGTAAGACAAAGATCAAGAACAAGACAAAGATCAAGAACAAGACAAGGATGCCTACTATCACCACTATTAGTCAATATAGTATTAGAAGTCCTAGCCGCAGCACTCAGACAAGAAAAATATATAAAAAGGCATCCAAATTGGAAGAGAAGCAATAAAATTGTCACTATTTGCAGATGATATGATACTATGTATAGAAAACCCTAATAACTCCACAAAACAACTATCAGAATACATGAATTTAGTAAAGGTGCAGGATGCAAAGTTAATATACAGAAATCCATTGCATGTCTATACACTAATAAAGACTCATCAGAAGGAGTAATCAAGAAAATAATCCTATTTTCAGTTGCACCAAAAAAATAAAATACCTCAGAATAAATTTAACCAAGGAAATAAAAGACCTGTACTGGGAAAACTATAAGATATTAAAGAAAAAAAAAATGAAGGGGACACACAAAAAAGTAGAATATACATGTTCATGAACTGGAAGGATTAATATTAAAATGTTCATATTATCTAAACCAATCTATGGATTTGATGCAATCCCTATCGAAATATTAATGGCCTTCTAGAATAAATAATCCTAAAATTTATATGTAACCACAAAAGACACCAAATAGCCAAAGCAATGTTGAGAAAGAATAAAGTTGGAAGAATCATGCTTCCTGATTTCACACTATTCTGCAAAGCTATAATAATCAAAATGGTATGGCACTGGCACAAAAATGGACATATTGATCAATGGAACAGAATAGAGAGCACAAAAATAAATCCTTACATGGTTAATTAATCTATGATAAAGGAGGCAAGAATAACAATGGAGAAATGACAGTCTCTTCAATAATGGTGCTGGGAAAACTAGACAGATATATCCAAAAAAATAAAACAGGATCATCCTTTTACACCATACACAAAAATATACTAAAAATGAATTACAGACTTAAAGACTTGTAACCATACAATTCCTAGAACAAAACATAAGAAATTTTTTGGCATAGGTCTTAGCAATAACTTTTTGGATATGTCCCCTTAGACAATCACAATAAAAGCAGAAATAAACAAATGGCACTACACTAAACTAAAATGCTTCTGTACAACAAAGAAAACATTAACAAAACTAAAAGACAACCTACTGAATCTAAAAACAAGCAAAACGGAAACAGACCTATAGAAATAGAGAACAAACTGATGATGCACAGAGGAGAGGAGGGTGAGGAGTGGGTGACAAAGATGAAGGGGAATAAGAGGTACAAATGTCCAGTTATAAAATAAGCCACAGAGATATAGTGTATAGCACAGGGAATATAGTCAATAATATTGTAATAACATTGCACAGTGATAGATGGTTACTTAGTATGGTGATTACATCATAAGGTATATAAATGTTGAATCACTGCAGTGCATCTGAAACTAATAAAATATTGTATGCTAACTACATTTTATTAAAATATAAAAGTATAAACAAAAATGGAAAGAACTAAAAGGAGTTACACATATATGCACAATCATAATGGGATATTTTTAAAGTATGTCTCTTAATAAAATAACTATTTGAGAACAGACTAAAATATTCAGTAAGTATATAAAAGATATGAATAACCTGGTTAACAAAATTAATCTAAGTTACCTATGTAGACCACTGCTCAACAACTTAAAAATATACTCCATAACTTAAAAATATACATTATTTTTAAGAGCACATGGAACATTTATCAAAATCAACTAGAGATTAGACCACAAAAGAAGTCTCAACAAATTTCAAGGATTTTATTGCACGGAGTATGTTCTCTGACCACATTACATTTCAACCTGAAGCCAATAACAAAGATATTTAGAAAATCCCTATATGTATGCATGGTAATTAAGAAATACCCTTCTAAATAGGTCAAAGGAGAAATCACAAATGGAAGTAAAAAAATATAAAATTATGAAACACTGCATATTCAAACTTGTTGGATAAAGCTAAACTGGGTTTTAGAGAAATTTATAGCCTTAAATGCATATGTTAGAAAAGAAGACTGAAAACTAATTATCTTGATATTTGGACATTATAATTAATTCCATCCCAAGAAAGCAAAAGGAAGGAAATTATAAAGAGAAAAATAGTAAAATTTTAAATATACAGTACCAACAAATATTAGTGAAAATTTTTAAGTTAAAATTTAAAATTGAGTTGATTCTTTGAAAGGCAACGAAATTAATTAATCTTACCAAAATGGTTTAGAGGACAAGTGACCATCGTGGAGGAGTTAGAAGACTCCTTTGTTTCTCCTTTTAAGTTTACAAGTTAGATATCTATAATCCAGCAAAGGTTCCTCTGCTGAACACACAGACATGCCTGCAAGATCTTCAGTGCATCTGAAGGTGGGAGTATTGAAAATGCATGGAGGAAGTGAAATGAGGAGAGAGACAGAGACAGTGTCTGCAAAGTTCTGTCCCAGATACAGGCCCTACTAGCAAAGTGACAGTAGGGAAGTTGGGATGCAGCCCCACACTATGGCCCAGCACAGAGCAGGAAGGGAAGAAGCTGCATGGTTCCTGGGACACTAGCTCCTGCCCCCACAGGCCCACTGTGGCAGAGGCCAGGAGCAGCAGCAGACATGCACCTAAGGCCTCCCAGCTGTAGCGTTGGTCTCGGCAGCCATAAGGAACACAGGAGCAGTGCAGTGGGCTTGCAGATTCGCCTTCCTACCACAGTGGTCTGAGACCTCACCCAGGCATCAATTTCCAGGACGGAAGCAACGCCTCCCCACTGTCCTCAAGGTTCGAGTAGTTCAGGCAAGAGAAAACAATTCGTGCTATAGCACCATCTACTGGAACACAAAACAACCTGTAATTATCAACCTGCTAAATTGTTAAGATCAAAACAGTATATAAACAAGAAAAGAGTTCACTATCTCCAATGTGCAGGCAATCCAATTCATCAAGTATCATGAACAACAAAAATAATATGATAACACAAAGAAAATGACGAGTCTCCAGAAACCAAACTCAAAGTCACGGAAAACTGATTTAAATGACAGAATTCAAAATGGAGCACATAAAGATACTCCATGAGATAGAAGAAAACTCAGAAAGGCAATTTAATGAGCTCAGGAATAAAATTAATAAACAAAGGAGTACTTTGCCAAAGAGATAAAACTATATAAAAAATTCTGGAGCTGAAAAACTCAGAAAAATAAAATGAAGAGCTCATTAGAAATAAATGGAAATAGAGCCGACCTCATAGAAGAAGAGAGAATTAGTGAACTCAAAAACACAAATCTAGAAATAATTAAGGTGGAAAGAGAGTAAGTATTAAGAGGTTAAAAAAAAAAATAATGAAAGCACTCTATGAGAACTATCTGACTCATTAGAAAGAGCAACACAAAGATAATGAGTATTCCAGAACAAGAAGAAAGGGAGGGAGAAGAAAACAGAACCTATTCAAAGTAATAATTGATGAGAACTTCCCAGACCTAGAGAAAGAACTGGACATTCAAGTACAAGAAGCTAAAAGAACACCTACCTAATTATCTCAATGCAAAAAGACCTTCTCCAAGCCACATATTAAAACTGTCCAAAGTCGATTATAAAGAAATATTTCTCAAGGCAGCCATAAAAATAAACAGTAACCTACAAAAGAAATCCTATCAGATCATCATCAGATTTTTTAGTAGAAATCCTACAGGCCAGGAGAAAGTAGAATGACATACAAAATATTGACAGAGAGAAACCACCAGCCGAAACTAATAGACAACAAAGTCATCCCTTAGATATGTAGGAAAAATAACGGCTTTTCCAGATAAACCAAAACTGAAGAGATCTACCACCACAAGATCTGCATTGCAAGAAATGTTGAAAGGAGCTCTTCTACCAGAAACAGAAAGACAAAAATATACAAAATACTGAATAAGGTAACAACAGAGAGACAGAAACAGGAAATTGCTACTCTATTTCAGAATAGAGTATTAAGCAATTATAACATAAAGGTTAAAGGGGGAAAAAGCATTAAAAATAACTCTAGCTACTGCAATTTGGTAATGAACACACTATATAAAAAAAGATAATTTGCGACAACAAAAACATAAAATGGTTGAAGGAAAAGGACTGAACTTTATAGATGAATGAAGATAAGATTCTATCAGAAGAAAAGGAATGATGTAATTTGAGACATTTTATACAGATCTCATGGTAACCACAAAACAAAAATCCAGAGCTGAGACATGAAATATTAAAAAAAAGGAAGAAATGGAGAAAAACATCTCAGAAAACCACCTAACTAAACTAGCAGACAGAAACACAAGAGAAAAGAAACAATGCAGATACAGAGCAACCAGGAAACAAAAGATAAAATAACTTTAGTAAGTTCTCATATCAATAATCATTTTAAATGTAAATGGACTGGACTCATTAATCAAAAAGCACAGACTAGCTGGATAAATTAAACAAGACCCAACTATATGCTGTGTTCAGGAGACCCATATAAGCTCCAAAGACAAAAATGATGTCAAAGTGAAAGGGTAGAAGATAATACTCCAAGCAAATGGCATCCAGAGAAAAGAGGGTGTACCCATTCTTATATTAAACAAAATAGATTTTAAGACAAAAAAGGTAAACAGACAAAAATGGACATTTTATAATGATAAAAGGGACAATCTATAAAGAAGAAACTACATTTATTAATATATATGCACCCAACCAAGGCACACCAAAATATATAAAGCAATTATTAACAGAACTAAAGAGTGAAATTGACAGTTATACAAAAATAGTAGGGGACTTTCATATTCCATTTACATCAGTAGAAAGAACATCCACACAGAAATTCAACAAGGAAACAGCCATAAATGATACGTTAGAGCAAAAGAACTTAATATTTATAGAACTTTCCATCTCATTATGATAGAATACACATTCTTAAGTGCACATGGAACTTTCTCAAGTATAGAACATATGTTGAGACATGACACAGTTCTCAATAATTTACAAAGACTAAAATCATACCAAGCATATTTTCTGACCATAATGGTATGAAACTAGAAATCACCTACAATAAGAAATCTGGAAAATCATAATTAAAGATTAAACAACATCTTACTGAATAACTATTGGGTCAAAGAAGAAAGAAATCAAAAGACACATAGAAATGGAAATGAAAATATGTCATAACAAAATTTTTGGAATGTAGCAAAAGTAGCATTAAGAGGGAAGTTTAAAGTGATATAGGCCTATCTCAATAAAATGATAATCCCAAATAAATAATCTAACATTAAACCTTAAGGAACTACACAAAGAATAATTTGAAACCCAAAGTCAGTAAAAGGAAGGAAATAATAACAATCAGAGTGGAATAAATAATATAGAGAAAAAAAAGTCAATAGGAAAAATTAACGAAATGAAGAACTGTTCTTTGACAAGATAAACAAAATTGACCAAACCTCTAGCTAGAGTCACGAAGGAAAAAGGAGAAAAGACAAAGTCAGAAATGAAAGAAGATAAATTACAATGGCTGCCACAGAAAAACACGAAAGATTATATCAGAATACTACAAAAGTTTATATGTCACCAAATTCAATAATCTAGAAGAAATGGGCAAATTCTTAGAAACATATAACCTTCCTAGACTGAATCATGAATGGAAAAACTGAATTGGCCAATCGCTAGTCAAGAAATAGAAACAGTAAAAAAAAAAAAAAAAGTCCAGGAGCAGATGTCTTCACTAGTGAGTTCTACCAAACATTCAAAGATTTAATAACTATCCATGTCAAAATCTTCCAGAAAATTGAAAAGGAAAGAATGCTTCCTTACCCATTTTATGAGTAAAATTAAAAATTTAAAAAAAAAAAAAAAAAAACCAGGCAAGGACATTACACAAAAAAGAAAATTACAGGCCAATATCTCTAAAGAACAAAAATGCAAAAATTCTCCACAAAATTCTAGCAAATTGAACACAATAATATATTTAAAAGATCATACATCACAACCAAATGGGGGTCATTTCAGGGATGCAAGGGTACTTCATCCACCAAATCAACACGCTACCTCACATTAAGAAAATAAAAGACAAAAATCATGATTATCTCAATAAATGCAGAAAAAGCATTGGGAAGACGCAACAACAATTTATGATAAAAACTCAATAAAATAGGTATAGAGGGAAAGTACCTCAACATAATAAAGGCCATCTGTGACAAATCCTCACCTAAAATCATATTCTACTGTAAAAACAGAAACTGAAAGCTTTTTCTCTAAGATCAGGAACAAAATAAGGATGCCTACTTTTGCCACTTTTATTCAACATATCACTGGAAGTCCTAGCCTGGGCAACTAAGCAAGAAAAATCCCAATTGGAAAGGAAGAAGTAAAACTGTCACTATTTGCAGATGTCATAATTTTACATATAAAAAACGCTAAAGATTCTACCAAAAAACTATTAGAAATAATAAACAAATATAGTGAAGTTGCAGGATAAAATCAACATTCAATAATCTGTTGTTTTTATGTACTAACAGCAAAATATCAAAAAGAGAAATAAACAATTCTCTTTACAATCACAATCAAAAGACTAATATACCTAGGAATAAACTTAACAAAGGAGGTGAAGGAGCTATATGCTGAAAACCATAAGATACTGTTGAAAGAAATTGAAGAAAACACAAAGAAATGAAAAGATATTCCTCATTCATGGATTGGAAGAATTAAAATTGCTTTAAGTAACATGAATATTTTAACAATCTACAGAATCAATGCAATCCCTATAAAAACCCCAATGGCATAATTCACAGAAAAAAAAAAAATCCTCAAATTTGTATGGAATTACAAAATAATGCAATAGCCAAAGCAATCCCGAGGGAAAAAAAAAAAAAACAAAGCTGGAGGTATCACACCTTAACTTCCAACTATACTACAAAACTATCATAATCAAAAGAGTATGGAATTGGCAGAAAAACAAACACACAACAATGGAACAGACTTCAGAAATAAACCTGCACATACATGGGCAACTAATTTATGGCAAAGGAGCCAAAAATATACAATGGAGAAAGAAAAGTTTCTTCAATAGTAATTCTGGGAAAACTGTACAGCCATATGCAAAAGAATGAAACTAGTCCACTATCTTATACCATACACAAAAATTAATGCAATAAAATGCATAAAAGAAAACATAAGCACTAAGCTTACGGACATTGGTCTCAGAGGTGTTTTTGTGAACTTGCCTCCAAAGGCAAGGGAAATAAAAGCAAAAATAAATGAATGGGGCTGCATCAAACTAAAAAGCTTCTGCGCAGCAAAAGAAATCATCAACAAAACAAAAAGGCAACCAACCAAATGGAAGAAGATATTGATATTTGCAAATTATACTTCTGATAAGGGGCTAATATCAAAATTACATAAAGAACTTGTATAACTCAAAACAAATAAGCAAACAATCTGATTAAAAAATGGGCAGAGGTCCAGAACAGACATTTTTTCAAGGAAGACATACAAATAGCTACAGACATGAAAAGATGTTCAATATCACTAGTTATTAGAGAAATGCAAATCAAAACCACAATGAGATATCACTTCACACCTATTAGAAGGACTGTTATCATGAAAACAAGAGATAACAAATGATAACGAGGATGTGGAGAAAAGGGAACACTTGTCCACTGTTGGTAGAAATGTAAATTGGCACAGCCACTATAAAAAAACCGTAGGGAGATGCCTCAAAAAATTAAGAATAGAACTACCATATGATCTAGCAATTCTTCTTTTGGGTATATACTCCCCAAAATATAAAAACACTAATTCGTTAAGATATATGTACCCCTATGTTTTTTGCAGCACCATTTACAATATTTCAATGGTACAATATATTATTTACAACTTGGAAACAACTTGTCTATCAATAGATGGATGGGTGAAAATGTGATACATATTTACAATGGAACACTACTTAGCCATAAAAAAAGATAAAATATTGAGTTTTGACAACAGGGATGGATCTGGAGAGTATTTTGTTAAGTGAAATAAATCAAACAGAAAAAGACAAAAATGATATGACTTCATTCATATGTAGAATATAAAACAAAAGAGTAACAAACCATCTACCCAAACCAAAAATACAAACTCATAGATACAAACAGAATGTGGTTACCAGAGAGAAGAAGGATAAGGTGAGGATGAATTGGGTAAAGGAGGTCAAATATATGATAATGGAAAGAAACTAGAGTTTGAGTAGTGAGCACATAATAGAGTAGACAGATATCAAATTATAATGTTGTACACCTGAAATTTATATAATGGTATTGACCAATGTTACCTCAATATATTTAAAAACAGAGGACAAGCAATTAATATCAGAGATTTGAATAGAAACATAACACTCTAGATCTTATCAACATTAATATAAATAACAAAGGGTCCATATTCATAATATATAACAAATTCCTATAAACATATAAGAAAAAGGCAAATAAACCAATAAAAGATTAGGCACTACTACGCTTGAACAGTTATGCCACCAAGAATATACCCAAATTGCTCATACATATGAAAAAGAACTTTGATTTTCATAAATAATCAGGAAAACGCACTTTAGAGCTATAGTGCAATACCAATATACACTGATTAGAACAGCTAATATTAAAAAGACTAACAATATCAAGTATTAGTAAGGATGAAGAGTAGAAAATCTGTCACACTATGCTTGTTGGAATGCAATTTTACAAACACTCTGCCACATGATTATACATTCTATAGTAAAAAGAAATATATACGTAACTTATCTGTTATACAGACTGTAGTTTTATATGATAAATAGAAATGTATGTATATGTGAACAAGAAACATAAATATAAGACTCCACTTCAACAATAATCATAGAGCCAAAAAATCTAAATAACATAAATGTCCATCCACGGTAGACTTGATAAATACATTTTGGTATGATGGCACGATGGAACACAGTGAATGAACAAAATAAAATTGAGCCAAAAATGTCATACACAAATAATGAATACTGTATGATTCTCAAATGGTTCCCTCTTGGGAAAAGAAAAGTAAGTAGTGATTAGGAAAGTAAAAGTCAAACTTCTTGGGTATGGCAATGCTTTATTTCTTGACCTGGATCCGCAGTTGTTTGCTTTTTGATAAATCACTGAGCTGTACCTTTATTTTGTGTACTTTTCTCCATTAGTTATGTGTCAGTAAAATTTTATTAATGACTATTATCTATGCACATATATAAACATTTGTAAAACAAATTGGTCTTCAAAATAGGAAAGGTTGCCATACTTGGGATGGTAAACATCTGTTATGCATCACTACTAAGAATAGGAAAAACCAACTGTATAAAATTCAACTTACAGATCTGAAAGTTGAGATGTGGACAAATATCCAGCTGATTACTATAATTGGAATGAATAACTAGGGCAGCTACAGACCTCTTACCCTTCTTGGCAACTGGAAAAGACCTAATTATAGGGTTAGAATAAAATTAATGGAAAATATTTTTAAAAACACACAACTGTGGTCATTGTTCAGTTGATTATATCAGTATTTGTCTGTGTACAGGATCCAGCCCACTATTAGACCACAGAGGATTCTGGGAATGATGTGCAATTCCGCAGAATGTTTATGTGAGTAAAGACCACTCGACTCATAACCTGTTGAGCTATTTGATGTTGCTAAGATGTGGTGAGGAAACTTCAATTTTGGTGCAACCAAAATTATTCTGCTCTTTACAGGTCTTTATTATCAAAACTTTTTTCTACTAGAAACTGGAAATAAAAGAGGTAAATGAGACATCGCGCCTTTTACTCTGAGTTAGACTACTAAAGTTATTAAAAACTTGAGTATGAATTGCATGTAGATTAGAAAAATTTAAGTGTGTCTCATGGTCCAAGATTGTACTGCTAGCCTATCCAGCAAGTTGACAACTGTGGATTACTGGCTATCAAGACAGAAAAGCATGAGAATATGGAGGGACCTGTGCTGGATTTATGTTGTTTCTGGGAAATTACCTGAAAGTGCAAATCCTAGAAAGTGGAAATCATTGCTTATGACAGTGTCACGTACCTAGAAGTAAAACAAAAATCCTAGAATTAGAGATGAGTTCAAATTCGATCTTCCAAATTTACTAGCTGGATTGATCCTAATCAGTTAAATTACTTAATCTTTTTAATTTTCTCATTATAAAATAGACATGAAACTACCATCCCACCCAGTTTATTATACAAATTAGATACAATTTCTTAATGTGTATAATAGTAACAGATCATGGAGGACTTATGCTCATTGTTGATAAAACTAAGCATTTCCACTTTTCCATTAAAATGCACATATCTTAAAGACAATATTAAAGAAAAAAAAAACAATAGTTATCCATAATACATCCATAATACATCATGCATAAAACATATATGCATAGTTTGATTCTTTTTCCTGGCTGTGGGACACTCTTTAAGGTACAAAGGAAATGGCCATTTCTGCAGTCTTTTAGGAATTGCTCTACTGACTTTTCCCTTTTTGGGTGCCAGCTGAACTACTGTGAAAGAGACTTGGTTTTCCCATGTGGTGTTTGTATAGTGCTGTGTATTGCACAGTGCTTTATAGCTATTATTTATTGTCCTCACAATACTGGGAAGTGGATCTCTGCAATCTTTTTGGAGCACAAATTAGAGTCTAGCACAGAAGGATCACGTAACCTGCTGAAGCCCACAGAGAAGCCCACAGAAAAAGATATTGAAGACGTCAGGGGAACAGGGGACCAAGTTTGCTGAAATGAAAAGAACCTCAAAATGGAATCCAGGATCTAACCTCAGCTCTTCCACGCACTTTGTAATCTGGGCAAGTAACATAATCTCTTTGAGCCTTATGTCCTCATGTGAAAAATAATCAAATGGACTCAGATATCATTGAGATCTTTCTAGGCTTATAGTAATCTAAAGTCTTCTGAATAGAAACATAAATGGATTAATTTATCAGTAAAATATATATCTTTGTCATTTAAAAAAGAGACGATTACCATCTAAAATGTTGGACTCCATCACCAAGAAGGAACAAAATTTAAGGTCGAGAGGAACTAGACCAGATGAAACCCAATGGAACTGCATTTAACCTTAGACATTTTGAAAGACGAGTAGAATTTAATCAGTTGAACAAGTTTGTGGAGTATATTTTAGGCAAAAAAGAGCAGTGTCTCAAAGAACAAAGATCTACACATCAGGTTAAAGGAATGGGGTGTAGCTATCTTGTACTCTCCTTCTTTAAGCACACCGAACATGTCAGCCCTAAGAAGTAGATGTGAACTGGCAGGAGGTGGAGGGTGGAGGAGGGTAAAAGGCACTATCTGAGCCTTTGAACAGGACTTTGAACTGTGCAGCTATTAATAAAGTGGTGCTTAGATTTTCATTCTGCTATTATTCCCTATAGTAAAACCAATGGGAAGTTGTAATTGTCAGGGCACCATTCAGGCTTTTTAACCATGAGCATACTACCATCTAATACCATCTTTAATTTCTACCCACAGTTTATAGATTCTTTGAGGATGCACTGATGGTCTATTCTCTACTCATTATGAAGATTTAAAAATATCACTGGATAACAGCAAAATGAGGGAAAGACATTGCCATATATTTAAACTGGCATAAGAAGACCCTGAACTCACCTCCTCCTGTGAACACATTGAACTTAAACCTACACAGAGAGCAATTCCTCCTGAAGAGAAACTGACGGCAGTCTGAACAAGTTCTGCACACACACACACCAAAAAAAAAACAAGAGACATGCCACATAGAAACAAGATGGAGACATGGTATCATGGGGACCCTACCCCTAATGTACCAACTTATAGTATGGAGGGATTACTGAAGGGCCTGTGTGTAGATTTGTCTGCACTGGGGCACAGTGAAAAAACAGTGGATTAGAGGGCACCTAGACTATCTGGGAAAGAAATCCATTTACTAACCCTAGAGCACCTGCCAAATGAGAATGAAACTGTGGGAACTCTCTCTGGTGTTGAAGGCACCAGAGAGTATAATTTGTAGCCCTCCTCTACCATCTTGATTACATGAGCAAGAACACAATCCAGGTGCTCTAGCCGGCTTGCCAATGTCATCAGAATAAGCACCAGGCTCATATAAGCTCTTCAGCTTGTTCCCAGGACTCCCTATGGCCCATGCCACTCAAACTACAGTTCTGGCCCCAGTGTGGCTTATCCTCAGGTCTCCCCATGTCCTGCTCCAACTACATATCCAGCTGGCCAGCCAAGACAGTCCTAGCATCGCTTGCCTCCCCAGGTTCCTTACAGCTCACATATGCTACAGCTAAAGCTCTGGGCTGTGGTGTGGCTTGCCCCCAGATTCACCATAGTCTGTGTTCCCTCCAATTATAGCACCTACTAGCCTGCCAAGGCAGCCAGCCACAGCATGGTTTGGCCCCAGCTCTTCCCACAGCCTGTGCCAGCTATAAAAGTGTCCCCAGTAAGGCTTGGCCCCAGGACTTTCCATGGCCTATGCCCACTCCAGCTATAGAGTTGCCCCTGAAACACTGCGTAGCCCAAGCCCACTCTAGCTACAGCTCAAACTCACCTGCCAAGGCAGCCCCATTGAGACTTGATCCCAGAACCTGTCATGGCCTAAGTCTGCTCCAGTTACAACTCCAGCTTGCCTACCAAAATTACCTAGCACACACAGTCTACAAAGAGGAAGCTCCTACACAAGACCACTCCTTAAAGACCAGGAGAAGTTTCTGTTTTGCCTAATTCATTGAAACAAATGCAGAGAGACAGTCAAAATGAGAAAACAGAGAAATATGTTACAAATGAAATAGGACTGCTAGAAAAAGAACTAAATAAAACAAAGGCATGAAATCTAACATAAAAAGTCCAAAACATTGGTTATAAAGATGCTTGATGAACTCAGAATAGATGGATGAAGTCAGTGAGATGGTCACCAAAGAGATAGAAAATATAAAAACAATCAATGAGAACTAAAGACTACAATAACTTAAACACACACACACACACACACACACACACACACACACACACACACACACACAGTAGGGAATCGACACCACATTAGTTGATGCAGAAGAATGAGTCAGCAAGCTGGAAGACAAAGTAATGAAAATCATACAATTGGAACAGCAAAAAAAAAAAAAAACAATAAAATAAGGATAGTTTAAGGGATCTCTGGGAAAACATCGGGCTTATCAAATTTCAAATGATAGGGGTCCCAGAAGAAGAGAAAGGGACAAAAATTTATTCAAAGAAATAATGGCTGAAAACTTCCTCAACCTGGTGAAGGAAACAGACATCTAAGTGCAGGAAGCACAGAGAACCCCAAACAAGATGAACACAAAAAGGCCCACACCAAGACACATCGTAATTAATATGCCAAAAGTTAAAGATAAAGAATCTTAAAAGCAGTAAGGGAAAAGCAGCTAGTTATGTACAAGGGATTCCCCCGTAAGATCATCAGCTTATTTTTCAGCAGAAACTTTGAAACTTTTCAAAGTGTTGAAAGGGAAAAAAACCTACATCCATGAATAATCTTCCTAACAAGGTTATCATTCAGAATTGAAAAAGAGAGTTTCCCAGACAAGCAAAAGTGAAAAAAGATTATCACCAGTAAATCGGCATTAAGAGAAACGTTAAAGAGACTTCTTTAAGTGGAAAAGGCCAAATCTAAAAATAAATAAATATAGAAAAGAAAAAAAATCCCACTAATAAAGGCAAACATTTAGTAAATGTAATAAATTAACCAATTAGAAATCTAGTGTGATGGTAAAAAGACAAAAGTAGTAAGAGCATGTGTAACTACAGTAATAGGTTAAGGGGCACACACACACACACACACACACACAAATACCAAACCTGTATAATATGATCT
This sequence comes from Pteropus alecto, assembly GCF_000325575.1. Taxonomy (NCBI): domain Eukaryota; kingdom Metazoa; phylum Chordata; class Mammalia; order Chiroptera; family Pteropodidae; genus Pteropus; species Pteropus alecto. The sequence goes on from NW_006441071.1 coordinate 10,205,127, forward strand.
CAGAAACATAAAAGTGAAAGGTTGAGTAAAAAAGTGTAATGCTTTTAGAATGCATTTGAACTTAAGTTACCATCAACTTAAAATAGACTGCTATAAATATAACTTGTTATATATAAATCATGGTAACCACAAACCAAAATATATAATAGATGCACAAAAGAAAAACAACTCAAACAAATTACTAAAGAAAGTCATCAATGTACAAGACAGCAAGAGATGAAGAAACAATGAAGAAATACAGAAAAAATCATAAAACAATAAAATGGCAATAAGCATGTACCTATCCATAATTACTTTTAATATAAATGGACCAAATGCTACAATCAAAGACATAAGGTGGCTGAATGAACAAAAAACAATATCCGTGCATATGCCGCATACTCCAGATCAAAAGACACACACAGACTGTAAGGGAAAAGAAGGAAAAAGATATTTCATGCAAATAGAAACCAAAAGGAAGTTGGGGTAGCAATACTTACGTCAAACAAAATAGACTTCAAAACAAAGACTGTAACAACAGGCAAAGAAGGGCATTACGTAATGATAAAGAGATCAGTCCAGTAAGAGTATACAACACTGGTAAGCATCTATGCATCCAATGTAGGAACTCCTAAATATATAAAGCAAATATTAAAATAAATAGAGCAACATTATTACAATGGAGACTTTAACGTGCCATTGGCATCAATGGTTATATCATCCAGGCAGAAAATCAACAAGAAAAAAGTAGCCTTAAATGATATATTAGATCAGATAAATTTATTTACAGAACATTCCAACTAAAATAATCAGAATACACATTCTTTTCAGGTATACATGGAACATTTTCCAGGATAGGCCACAAAACCAGCATCAATAAATTTAAGAAGACTAAAGTCATATCAATCATCTTTGACTACAATGGTATAAAACTAGAAATTAATTACAAGAATAAAGCTGAAAAAAAGACAAATGAGTGGAGACTAAACATACATCTTATAAATCGATGGGTTAATGAAGAAATCAAAGAGAAATTTTTTTTTTAAATAAAAGAAAATAAAATTTTTTTAAATGATCCAAAACACCATGATCCAAAACCTTTGAGGCACAGGAAAAGCAGTTCTAAGATAGAAAATCATAATGATACAGGCCTATCTCAAGAAACAAGAAAAATATCAAACAATCTAAACTTATGCCTAAAAGAACTAGATACTAGAAAAATAAGGACAAAGCCCAAAGCGAGTAAAAAGGAAATTATAAAGATCCGAGCAGAAAACAAAAAGACTAAAAAGGTATATAGAAGATCAATAAAACTAAGAGCTGGTTCTTTGAAAAAAAAGATAAACCTTTATCTAGACTCATAGAGGAAAGAAGAGAGAAACCCAAATGAATAAAATCACAGTGAAAGAGGAGAGTGACAACCAACAACAAAGAATACAAAGCATTGTAGGAGAATACTATGAACAATTATACGCCTACAAAATGAACAACTGAGAAGAAATGTATATATTCCTAGAAATATATAATCTTCTAGGAGTGAATTAGGAAGAAACAGAAAAGTCAAACAGACCAATTACTAGAAATAATATTGAGTCAGTAATCAAAAAACTCTCAACAAAAGTCTACAACCAGATGGCTTCACAGGTGAATTCTACCAAACACTCAAAGAATTAATATCTAACCTCTTCCTCAGACTCTGCCAAAAAATTGAATATGAAGAAAAGCTTCCAAACTCACTTTATGAGGCCAGCATTACCCTGATACCAAAACTAGACAAAGGCACCACAAAAAAATAAAATTACAAACCTATATCCCTGATGAACATAGATATAAAAATCCTCAACAAAATATTAGCAAACCAAATTCAGTAATATATTAAAAAGATTATACACTATAATCAAGTGGAATTTATTCTGGGGATGCAAGGATAGTTAAATATCCACAAATCAATCAACATGATACACCACATTAACAAAATGAAGGATAAAAATCAGAGATCATCTCAATAGATGCAGAAAAAGCATTTGATCCAATTCAACAACCATTTATGATAAAAACTCTCAATAAAGCGAGTATAGAAGGAATACACCTCAAAGTAATAAAAGCCATACGTGACAAACTCACAGCTAACATCATATACAATGGTTAAAAGATGAAAACTTTTTCTCTAAAACCAGGAACAAGACAAGTATACCTACTTTCACCACTTTCATTCAGCATAATATTGAAAATCCTAGCCACCCCAATCAGACAAAACATACAATGTATCCAAATTGGAAATAAAAAAGGGAAATTGTCACTATTTGCAATGATATGACACTATATATAGGAAACTCTAAAGAATCCACCAAAAGACTATTAGAAAAATGAATTCATTAAATTTGCAAGATACAAAATTAATATTCAGAAATATGTTGCATTTCTATACACATATAATGAATTATGGAATGGAAATTTTAAAAAAAACATAATTTACAATTATATAAAAAAAGAATACCTAGGAATAAATGTATGCAAGAAGTAAAACGCCTATACTCTAAAAAGTATAAGATACTGATGAAAGAATACACACACAAAAAAAAGGATATACCATGCTCGGCTGAAAGAATTAATATTATTAAAATGTCCATACTACCCAAAGCAATCTACAGATTCAGTGCAATCCCTATCAAAATACCAATGGCATTTTGACAGAACTAGAACAAATAATGCTAAAATTTATATGGAACCACAAAACCTTGAATAGACAAAGCAATCCTGAGTAAGAACAAAGTTGGAGGAATCATACTACAAAGCTATAGTAATCGAAACAGTATGGTATTGGCTCAAAAACAGACACATAGATTAATAGAACAAAATGCAGAATCCAAAAATAAATCAGCACCTCCATGGTCAATTAATCTATGACAAAGGAGGCAAAAATATACAAGGGGAAAAGACAGTCTCCTCAATAAATAGTGTTGGGAAAACTAGACAGATACATAAAAAAGAAATAAAATTAAACTTTTTCTTATGCCATATACAAAAATAAACTCAAAATTGATTAAAGATTTAAATGTAAGACTTGAAACCATTGAATTCCTAGAAGAAAACAGAGGCAGTAAACTCTTTGTCATTGGTCTTAGTAATATACAATCTCACACACACACACACACACACACACACACGAGCCCAGAGCCCTGAATTCAACCTGACCCACATCTCCTTGGGCAAAAAAAAAAGGAAAAATAAGCAAATTGAATTATATCAAACTAAAAAGTTTTTGCACAGTGAAGAAAAGCATCAGCAAGAAGGTGACCTACTGAATGGGATAAGATATTTGCAAATGATATATCTGAAAGAGGTTAATATTCAAAATATGCAAAGTATACATACAATTCAACATTGAAAAAACAATCCAGTTAAAAATGGGCAGATGACCCGAATAGACATTTCTGCAAAGAAGACATACAAATGGCCAACAGACACATGCAAAGATGTTCAACATCATGAAAAGATGTTAATCATCAGGGAAATGCAAATCAAAACCACAATGAAATGTCACCTCACAGCTGCCAGAATGTCTACTATCAAAAAGACAACAAATAAGTGTTGGGGAGGATGTGGAGAAAAGGGAATTGTTGTGCACTGTTGGTGGGAATGTAAATTAATGGAGGTGCTATAGAAAACAGTATAGAGATTCCTCAAAAAATTAAAAATAGAACTACGATACAACCCAGCAATTCCACTTCTGGGTATTTATTTGAAGAAAACAAAAATAATAATTTGAAAAGATATATACATCCTTGTGTTCATTGCAGCATGGTTTACGACAGCCAAAATATGGAAGCAACCCAGGTGTCCATGGTTAGATGAACTGATAAAAAAGATGTGGTACATGTATAGAATGGAATATTATTCGACCATAAAAAAGAATGAAATCTTACCATTTGAGACAACAAGGATGGGCTGAGTATTATGTTAAGTGAAATATGTAGGACAGAGAAAGACAAATACCATATGATTTCACTTATATGTGATATCTAAAAAGCAAAACCAATGAACAAACACAATGAATCACAAACTCACAGATAGAGTACAAATTGATGGTTGTAGGGGAAGGGAGTGGAGTGGGAGATTGGGTGGAAAGGAGGAAGGTGATTAAGATGTTGCACTTAAAGTAAGTCACAGAGATGTAACGAATAGCATGAAAAATAAAGTCGATAATATAGTAATTATATACAGTGACAGGTGGTTACTAGACATATTGTGGTGATCACTCTGAAAGGTATATAAATGTTGAATCACTGTTGTAAATCTGAAATGAGTATAATATTGTATGTAAACTGTAATTAAAAATGTTTTAATAAAAGATAGGGCAAAACAAAAAAGTTAAAATGAAAAAATAGATCAGTCAGGTTATTTACTGGAAGACGTGTTTCAAACATTGCAGGGAATCTGACGATAGATATCAACTGAGTCGGTTCTATTTACCGGACATTTTTATTTAGCTGAGGATGCAAGTGAGTTAAATATAGCACTTGCCTTAAAGTAACTTTTTATGTAACAGGGGAAGATAACTAATAAAAGACCAAATGTGATGAGAGCTTTAATAGAGGTACACATAGAACATGATACAGTACAGGTGATATGGAGGGTGAGATCAGAAAGGTTTATCTTTTCATAGCCAGCATCCAAATCTGAGATTTAAATCTCTTTAAATTGAAAACGTCTATCTGGTGCACGAATACCCAGTATTACTGTGAGCCTTGAAGAAGCATTTTAATAGATAAAATCAAGGAAGAGAGAATTCTCATGGAGAAAGTAAGCGAAGACAACATTTTGAAGGCAGGAAGGTGGGATCAGTCCTTATAGCCAAGAGTCATGGGGCACAAGCCCAGACAGGGGGTACCTCTTCTCTCTGCTGCTTCCCATTCCACCCTCACTTCTTTACAAGCTCTCAATCTCTTCCAATTCTGCCACTACATCCCCTGTCTTTTTTCCAGTTTGCACCCAGATGGTACTTTATAAATTGTCTTTTTTTGCTTTTTATCTCTTCTGAGTTTCAGGAATGTGCCTCAGTTCTGAAAAATATTTCTTAGGACTTTTCTCTCCGGCCTGTCCTCTCTCTAACCAGATCCCTGGAAGGTGGGCAAAATAAAAGGTTCTTGCAAGATTAATTTTCTGTAAGCTTTATTCAGTGGTGCACCTGTGATAGATATTAAGTTCTTGTGTTGATAGGATCTGTTATAAAACTAAGAGCCTTTGACCTGTGGAAACTTCTTTGCGTGGACCTACAGTCTATCTAGTCTCTGTGGTTTGATCTGATGTCAGATCTATTTTTTTTTTTTTTAATGTATTAAAGGCATTTATGGACCTACAGTCTATCTAGTCTCTGTGGTTCGATCTGATGTCAGATCTATTTTTTTTTTAATGTATTAAAGGCATTTTGTTTAACCTACCAGGATATCTTCCAACCTATCCTCAGAAGGTAAACAGAGACCAGAAGGCCCCGAAGACTGTCCCTCTCCTCTTTCAGCCATGAAAGTCCATTGCATACACCTGTGCCTGCCTCCACAGATGCAGAATAATCTGCAAATCCAGCATTATAATAAAGATTCCTTGGCAATGGAGCTATACATAGGGCGCTTTAAAACCCAAAGTGCATTCAGCCTGTTTCTGTCGGCATTAACTAAGAAAGGAGGCTTTATTATTATAGCAGGAGCAAGTAAGCAGGTTTTCCTTGCCAGTAAAAGTAGTACACAACATACTTAACACGTCTTTTGAAGTTAGACCATAAATCACATGGTCAGTTCTGAACAGCATAGAAAAGGCCTTCCCTCATCACAATTATTTAAGCTAAAGCTCACACACAGGGCAGCTTGTCATTGTGAAAAAGAAATTAATTATTTTGTCTTCCATATTATCTTGCGATGCTTTTAGTCAGTGGGCAAGGTGGATGTAGTCGTGTCTACAGTCTTCATTTGATATTTCTGGGTGAAAAAGAGGTGAGTAAAGACACTGAATAAATCACAGCGAGGCTTCTGAATACAAGGAAGATGTATCAGACTGCTCCCTAGGTTTCTGTGATGAATAGAACTTGGAGCTCATGGTGGAGCAATAGATAGAAGGATATTCTGTAAATCGGATTTGTGCAAAGAATGACTGGCCTTCACATAGGTATTCTAGCAAAGGACGGTTGGACACTTGGTCCAGGATGCTAAAGGGGGGATTGAGGTAAGAATGGATAGCCTAGATGTTCACTTAAGGCCCCTTTCCCCTTCGCATGCTCTAATAAATCAACTTCCCTCGGAATACAATTTAAATCATATAGTTGATTCCTGTTCACTCAGGGAAATATGCACATGTTGTCCATAGCCCAAAATAGGTTCAAAGCTCCCTCAGCTAACCATCAGGCAAAGGCAGGCAACTCTATTGCTCTCACACTTGAGAGTAGAATATTTTCATATTTTAAAAAAAGATTAGAGTTGCCTCCACTTCCATTATGAAATGGGATAAGTTCTGGGAAATTAATTTGAATTATAAACCTGGCTTTGAATGTACTAAAGATGCTTACTACATAAATGAATCCTGTGAAAAAATCATCAGAATTTTTTTTTTTATTTACCTTTTTTTTTTTTACCATTTTTTTGAATCCATATTATGGTCACCTGTAGAGGCAGATGGACTCTCACCCAGGCTTAGTTTGGATATCATGACTGATGATACCACACACAAAGCAAGAAGGTATAGAAGGTTTATTACTTCCACAACTGAGGTCACTGGGAGAACAAGGCATTCCTCTCAAAAAGGTCTTGGGATTTTACTGTGGTGAGGAGGTGGGGCTAGGGGAGAGTCTCCACATGGCCTTATGGTTTGAAACTTTTGCTGACACCAAATGAAGAAGCACCCAGGATTTTTACCTTCTTGTCCAGATGTGAAGGACAAGGGGCAAAGGGAGAGTGAGGCTTAAAATCTGTCAGAAATCAGACATCAAAAAAATGGAATCAAACTCCTCATTACAACCTTTTATAGTGGACATATGATACCTTTGTCTTCATTAGTTTGCATTTGAACCACTTCCTAGGTTTGGAGAATCCACTATCGTGTGAATTTTGCATAGAAGTAGGGATTTGACTTCTAGCCCCCAGGAGTCAAAAGAACCCAGATATTGTCTCTCTCTGAAGCCAGCAAACCTTGACTATAGGTAGATAATCAGAACTAAATCAAGCAGGAGACAGGATTTATTCAGAGGTGATAGTTGATGTCCAGTGCTGACAGGAGCAGAAATAGTAGCAACCAGCAGTAATGGCTGTGGTACCCTAACCAGACTCTTCTACTGGTATGATTTTGGCTACAGTCCTGGAAACCCGTCTCTCTTAATTCTTTCCTATTTGTAAGTGTGGTTCTCCAAGCTTCCCATCTGTCTGTGAGCCAGATAATATCTCCCAACAAAGTCTTTTTTGCTTAAGCTACCCAAAGTCAATTTTTGCTGTTTGCAAGAATCCTGACTAGATGATTAGTCACACACATTCACATGCACTCACACATTTATCTATACACACACACTCGGAGCAGGGTTAATACACTTATAGAGTGGACATAAAGATAGTTCAAGGAAATAAATAGCCAAACTTTGGCTTTTTGACAAGTCTCTAGTATGTTGTTTGATAATTGGAGTGGGTATATCAGATATTTTCTAAAAGAAAGTATGGAAACAGAAAATTATAAGCTCTCAATTTTACATTCAGCAATTTTTAAAAACTGCATTGAAACCATTGACCACAGGTCAAAATTTTAGTTAGAAATACCTTTGATAATGCAAAGCTCTAGATATGTAACTATCCTGATAGAGGCACATACAAACATTGCCTGTATCTTGACAATATGAGATTGTGTTCATAGGCAGTTTGTTTGCCAAGAATGACCAGAATCTCTCCTTTGACATTCTGCTCTTTATGTACATGTTTTATTGTTATTTCTTATAGAATATAATCCTTAACCTTGAGGCTACAATTACTGTAAAAATGCTTTCTATATATGTTTGTTATTGGATATTGTATTTACTCTCTGTATGTTGTTAGAGGAAATTGTATTTGTTAGAATGTTTGTTGTAGTAAATTAAATTTAGTCATCTTAGTTGTAATGTGCACATCAATTCTATGGTGATATTCTCATTATAAATGGTGCTAATTTAATGTTCTATCCTCACATAAATGTCTTGAAGTTACTCCCTAGTCAAAGAGCATTATGACCCTTGTCTTAGTTTTATTCTTACATTCCAGTTTCCAAAAACAAACTTGTAGTTCCCAAAAACTCATTTATAAAGGCAATAAAAACTTTTTTCAGCCACAGAATAGAGGTCATTGCCCTCTAATTATAAATAGTGAAAAGTTAAACTTACACATATAGATAGAATTATAATAGAATTATCTAAAACTGGATATTAATATTTCTGAAAACTTATAATGTCTATTATTCTAGAGAATAGAGTAAACTTCATCTTTAGGGGCAGATGTTTTTGAACTGGTGCTCTGGTAGGCTTTCAGGTTATCAAATGCAAAGCCAGACTCCTATTCAGAACTCATGATGAATGTAATCCTGTGAGAGGCTGTCTCTTTTGTAAGGACAGTTGTTACCACTGTAAAGTTTTGTGTTGCCTGATAGCAAGTGCCTGTTGGGTATAATACCAGCTGTTTTTTCCCTTTGAAACTGGTTACTTTCTCGCCAAGACTATTTCCTTCTCTTTTTAGGTGTACACTTAGGCTACATCTCTCAGATTCCCTTGCAGGTAGGTGTGGCCATGTGAATGAGTTCCTGCCAATGGAAGATGAAGCATTCCAGGACTGGTGCATAATAAACTGTTAAATCTGATCCTCTGTGTTCTATCCCTTTCCTCTGGCTCAGTACAGATATGTACAATATCCTTGGGAGCCATATATGATGAAGATGGTAGAGTCTCAAGGTAGAAGAGTCTAGATCTCTGAATTACTGCTCAAAGAACAGCCACTCTCCAATTGTAAAAATCCACTTTGAACTTTATGTCAGTGGGAAATAAATGTCTACCACATTTGAGTCATTACACATTTCTGGTTCAGCTTGTAGGGTGGACTGGCCTCTGCAATGTAGTGTATGGTACACTGGAGAGAGACATGGCCAATGGGGTAACTGGGTGGAGGATTATGGCTTGGGGATTGAAGGTGCAGTGATGTGTAGTATCCAGCAGAAAAATAGTCTTTTCTGCTTTGTAATTCTGCATTGTTAAATCTTATCACCTGGTATTAAATACATTTTGGTGACATAAGAGGGAACAGTTCACACTTTGTGTCAGCATTTGAGGTAGATGGCAGAAAGAACCTTTGGGACAAAGGTAAAGTACAGAGTAAGAGGATGTTTGTGGAGATAAAAGATGTTTGTGACAAGTGGAAGAATTCCCTAGGAGATGCTCATAAATACATGAGGATGGAAACATGATAAAAGCCATAGCCATGTGACTTGGACCTTCATTACTTGTGTATTAAAAGGAGGATGTCCCCTGAAGTTTGGATAAATTAGGATCTCTAATTTATATAGTTGTACACATGAGGCAAAATAGGATTTCAAAGTATGCACTGTCATGCTAATTTAGCCTGACTCATCATAGTTTCAGACCTCTGTCTGCTTGGCAAATAAACAAAAGGGCACCTTTGCAGTAGAGACAACCCCAACAGAGAAGCCACATTTTAAGCTTCTGAGTTCAAAAGGCATCAACATGGTGTGAATCAGAAGTGATCTTCTCAGCAATACCAACAGGGAAACATTATTTTCTTTCTTCCCCAGATTAGCTAATGAATCCTCTGAGCTGCAGAGGTAGAAGTGCAGAGTTCATGAAGAAAGGGAGAAGCCTTACAGGAAAGTATCTTGCCCACCACACCTTTTCTGTACAAATAGAAGGGATTGAGAATAGTAGAAGATATCCTGAAAGTTTGGGTGCTCCTAGAATAGGGAGATTGGGTCCTGCTTCCCTTATGAAATGTTTTGAGTTTTCTTTTTTGTTTGTTCACTTTTCTTAAGAGCTAAAGTTTGCAAATACTTTCTGTACCACTGCTCTAGTAATGATAGAGGTCAACAGAGATGGTGACAGATAAATCTTGGCATCAGAGGGGCCTAAGATCACTATCTTGTATTTCTTTCCTGTTAATGGAAGACACAGAGAGGCCCACTGTACCCAAGAGCATAGGACTTTGTTAAGAGAGAGGCTGTGGGACCACCTGGGGAATTCCTTGTCTGGGCCAGGAAAGACTTCACATCAGAATGCATGAGTAGATACACAAACTGGAGACTGGAGGAGTACATGGCTGCAATTTACTAAAGATTGCCAATGTCAGAGAATTGAATGAGTACTAAATGAACATCTGCAACCTAACTAGCCCCTAATCTGAAGCAAACACTTGGCATCCCCAAGGGCAAAACAGATGCTGGACCGGGACATCATCAATAACTGAGAGGAAACAAAACCATAAAGTAGACCAGCCCTCTCTGCATCATAACCAGGCTGTTTCCAAAGACATTTGTGAATCTGGATGGGAGTTAGAGGAGATTCTGGGGGAGGAAAGACGTACGGAGGACTGATTAGAACTAATTCACAAACTAGAAATAACCGAGTTATTATTGAATCATCTTAAAAAAAAAAAACTAAACTAAAAGTGACTGAATTCATTCTACTATTAACAGAAATTGGAATTGACCAGGTGCTGGTTCTTTTCGAATGCTGGCTTTGTGATGCAAGGGCCAAATCTGTTTAAAGGCAGAGAGCTGAATCAGATAACAAAAGGGTGATATAATTATAAAATTTTCTTAAGATAGGAAATTTTCTCGAATTTTAGATTAAAACCAGACTATAAGTGAGGCGTGTAAATGCACACAGGGAGCAGATAGGAGGTATGCAGAAGGAAAGGATGGGGAGAAGATAGATATCTCAAACTCAGGCACTCAGATTGCCCCATCGTGAAATAAGTAAGCAAATGAGAAAGCCAAATTTTTTATCTCCTTCTTCCCTTTCACTCTAATTTCCTCCCCTCCTCACTTTTTATTTCCCAGGGAGGAAGACAACTTAACACCTGCATAATAATAGTTGAACATATATGACCCCTCTCTCTTGCCTTCTCTACTAGATGACTTTCACTGTCAAATTCACTGCAATCTTCTTTGTGGGTTCATGCTCAAGAACACTGTTGGCAATCTCATTCATTCTCCATTTAATCTGGCAAAGCCATAAAATTTCCATTTCAAACACACCATTCCTCAATTCAGGTGGAACTCTTATTATGCAACCTTGAGATATTGCTGCTGGGAATTTAATTGGCAGTGCAGAATGCAGAAAGCAACACTGGCATTAACTCCCCAAACTTGGGAATCATCTTCAAGAGACCTCAGCAATGGAAACTGCATAGCAGTGCTGATGTGGAAGAGGAAGGGGTCTCCTCTCCAAGTCTTTTCACCCAAATAAATGACAAGGAAATATGGAGGCAGCAGCAGTTCTGAAAATAACTTTGTATCCAGAGAGCATGATAGACAAGGAGCAGAGGCTCTGTGCAAGAGCCCTTGTTCTCAACAGTAATCCTTTCTGTCCCCTTAAATCTCATCTGAGATGTCACCCTGAGATTATCCTGAATCTCTATTTAAATATTTCCTGATCAGAATTCATTTCTGCTGAATATCTTAGAACATCTAACATGTTAACAAGTTACCCCTTAAGATCTGAAAATGCTGAGAGGCCTAAAATAGATTGGAAACCTGGGAGGGGGAGGGAACAGAGTTAAGTATGCAGTTTTTCTGAATTCCAAATTTATTTGACCCGAGAATCCATATTTCCCCAGAATTCCAATTAACCTCTCATCGAAATCTAGTGCTCCAAGGCATATAGTTTAGAAAGAATTAATAAATATCAAACTCCCAAGGGAAAGAATAAATCCAAAAGCTTGATTACAGCATTTCCCAAAGAATGTCTCTTAGAACTTTATCCATGCATAATATTCCTCTGCAAAAGCATCCTACACTTAAACAGATTTGGGAAAAACAGCCTTACTAGAATTTATTTGGCTTATTGTGCACGTAAATAACATGGATTGATCTATATCTTTTTATCTTATCGCCTTTTCTTAGCAATGTAATAACTATGTTTCTCTAGTTGGAGAGGTTTTACATCCTTGTAGATCCTCTCCCTCAATAACATCTTGAACACAGAAGATGCTCAAGAAATGTTTATTGAACAAAAGAACAAAGGGTAACATGGGAGCCATGGCTGACAATAGACTATAGTCCTGGATGGAAGAGAGGTCTGACCCCTGCATCTACCTTGATGATAGAACTATAGTAATCAGCAGAGCCCTGCCACCCATAACTGTTCCCAAACTCTTTTAAAAGCTACAATATGGTCTGCTATTCTCTCTGAGGTGTGCATTCTGCATATACCTGGGGAAAAAGAGCACAAGCCTTTGACTGAGATTAAATGATGTCCAGAGGCTAATACCAAGCTTCTGGGATGTTGTCCAAGGCTGGCCTAGCATGCAGAGTTTTTGCCTTGAGGACTGGCAGCAATATTCTTCCATGGAGATAATTGATCCTTAGCCTAATGAGCAGATGTTGCTAGAAAGATGATATGTGCAGCAAAGGAGGGCCCCAGGCCGTTGATAGCTTCCATGGTGGTTTCAACAGGAAGCTAAAGAAGCTGGCACTCATGGGCAACCATCATCTGCTTGCCTGTGTCATCTTTATGCTAAGAAAGCTACACTACTTAATATAATACATTTCTAAAAGTAAAACTCCATCATCCTCCCTAGGTGTAATTTTGTCATTCTACTGTTCCAATATGGCTGTGAAAGAAACAAAGAACATCTTCCCTGGTTGGCGATTACTTGCCTAGGAGCCAAAATTATTCCAATGTGTCCCAATTTCTGATATTCCTAGGTATGAAGTTGTGAAGGGAGGACAAGTGTTGATCAAATCATTCATAAATTCATTCATTTGTTCATTCTGCAACAGTTATTTCTACTATGTTCTAAGAATTGCTAAGTTGACTTCTGAATATCAACCAGACTGACTCACACAAGTTTTGGCCATGTAAAAAGATGCTCAAATTTCAACTCTGATAGTTATATAGGTGTCCGCCAATCACTTTCTCTGCTATTCCTTGTTTCTTAGCTTTCTGGTGTCTTATTCCAGCTTTGACTCCATCCTCAGCTTCTATTCTCTTTCTAACTAGTTGGTTTGCATATCAGTGGGCTTCTTCAGAGAAACAAAACCAAGGGGAGATACATATGAATAAAACTTATTTTAAGCACTTGACTCATGAGTATGGGGGTTGACAAGTCTGAGACCTCTAACTGGGAGGCTGGAAAGGAAGGCAAGATTCAATGTTGTAGTCTTGATTTCAAAATCTATAGGGCAGGCCAGGAGGTTGGAAACTCAGGCATAAGAAGATGTTGCAATTTTGAAATGAAAGTTGTAGGGCAGCCCAGAAAGCTGGAAATGCAGATTTCTATGTCACTGTCTTGAGGTAGAGTTACTTCTCCAAGAAATCAGTTTCTGCTCTAAAAGCTTTCAACTGATTGATGAGTCCCATCGACGTATTCAAGGGCAGTCACCTTTACTTAGTCAATTGATTACAGATGTTACTCACAACTATAAAACACCTTCACAACAGTGTTGACTAGTGTTTGACCAAACAACTGGGTACCATGGCCTTGTCAAGTTGACACATAAAATTTAACCATCACATCTTGATATATTGGATTTTATCTTTTTTTCCCTTGTTCATAATGTACAATGTAACTTTCAATTCTTGTGTACTGATTCCACACCTTTGAGTGACCATTTACAGTAGGTCTGGGGGTGGGGAGAGAATCTGAAAATGGCAATGTATATATAAGAGAAATTTGGACCCAATCTTCAAGGGACTTCTGATGTAGGTAAAGAAGCATTACTTATAATTACTTTATTTGATTATAATTCTAAATCTCCACAATAGGGTGGTACAGCATACCTTTTTTTATTGTGCTTTGCTTTATTGCTCTTCACAGGTGTTGCTTTTTTTTTTTCTTTTTTTACAAATTAAAGGGAAGACCCTCCACCAGCAAAAAGATAGAACTTGCTTTATTGCAGTGGCCTGGAATCAGACCCAATATTGCCAAAGTATGCTTGTAAATGCAAAATGCTACGGTGGCAGAGTGAAAGGAGGGATTAGTTGCATGTATTAGACAGAAGATGAAAGAAAGGGAATTCTTAAAGGTGAAATGCTATATCTTGAGGAGGAATATAATGATTTCAGGTGGAGAAATGGCAAGAAAACATTCTGGGCAGAGGATACAAAAAGAATAAAGGCATGGTGGACTACTATAGATTTCATTCGCTCACTTATCTGGAGAGAAGGAGAAGCAAGTAAAGCGATCAGAGAGAAATTAGGAAAAGAGACTTAGAAGGACTTTAGATGCCATAATTAGTGGGTGTCACATTACCCTATAGGCAGCAAAAAAGCAAAACTTCACACAAAATACAAATAGATTGTGAAGGCTCCCAGATAAAGGGTTTGAGAAGATGTGGACTGAGAAAAGAGGCAGCCTTGCCAGGGGGTTGCCCTGTCTGATTTTCTGGGCTGAACTCCATTACTACATTATTATAATCAGACATTAGTATCAGCTGGCACCTTCTCACAGGAGCCCTGTTCTCTCTCACCTGGAGGCCAGAGGCAGCTCACCCAATTTGTAGCTTGTCATCTGTTGGGATTTGCATCTTCACCTGATCCACAGCCTCATTAACATTATGTGCAAATACCTTGGGATTTTCATGGCTGGTGTAAACTTTGTGATTGCCCAAGAGGTGAGCTTGAGTTTGTGAGTTGCCCCTGACTTGCCCACCCCCCATGAAACCTTTAACTAATCAACTCAATTTGTAGAAAAAAAAGGTGACGTTTTTCTTTCAATTAATAAAGGTGGGGGTGTAGGAGGCTTCATTCACCATCTGACTTGGTGCAGATGTAGCTTAGATAGAAACTGTAAATTTCTCAGATATATGTGGTTATGTAACTCAAGAAAATATTAAAAACTTTTTTCTGAGATGAATAATGTCTGTGGGCTAGAATCAAGGCTAATGCCACATGAGGCTTTATGTAGCCACTTAAGGTATCACCACAGAGCGTTGCTAATAATGTGAACTTCTGGAAATTGACCTTGGGGGCCAAGTACTTCATTGACCATGGAGTAGTATAACAGGAGAAGGGAGAGGGTCACTCTTGTCTAACCCTACTCCTTTGTTCCAATAGTCCAGAGCGTGGACTAGGCACCTGGTTCATAGACTTCTAAGCTGAGCCTGGGAGAGTGTGAGTCACTGGGATGGTTCAGGACCTTAGTGTCATTTCTCGACTTTCCTCAAAAGACCTCATAAAGTAGGGATTGTCATTCTGCTCCCACCCAACACAATCAATCTCACTCTCTCTCTCCACCTTTCACTTGCTTTGGGCAGTAACAAAAAAACAAAAAACAAAGATGACCATTTCCCAACCTTCAGTATACCCTATGTGGTCACCACATGTTCATAAGGTACAGAATTCCACTGGAGATCCTGCATCTTTAAATGGGGTTCCCGAGGGTGGGCGGAAGGATCTAGACTCCCTCTCAGTGTTTTGACAACAAAGTCCATTTATTTCCATGCAATTCCCCCACCCTTAGAAGGACAATAGTTTTAGGGAAGAGGGAGCGATTACTCTAAATAACAGTGCCTTTTCAATTCCTCAAGAGATATGATGCTAAGACTAGTTTAAGAAGATGAAAAGGAAGCAGTGATAGACCAAGACTGTGTAATTCATAGAAAAGGGCTTGAAAGAGGAACATTCTCTTATGGGCTTAATTTCCTACCTAACAATAGCACAGGTTCTCTCTAGCCCTCCCACCTCCACTTCCTCTAATTGTAGAACTACGCTAAATTTTTGCTGACCTTCTTTTCAACAAGTGACTTATTGAATGCAAATCACCCAAAGAGCATATTTCACATCAAAAAAATATCATTTAACTCATCATTACGAAAACCAAGTTGATCAGCCTTGCTCCATTTTATGCTCAGAGGTTAAAGAAGTAAAGACTTAAAAATAGCCATTCTACCACATGAAGAATGATTTCAAGAAGCCAATTAAATACCAACAAGGTTTTTTAAAAAAATTACTTTTGGTTATAATAATTTCCAGGACAATCTTTGTTCTATCAGGTATCTATTTGGATTGAGTTTTTCCCCAGAAGGTAGTACATGAAGCTACCTTCTCATAAATTGCAGTTTATAGGAAATGCAAATAACTGTTCTGTTAGCAGCTGTGTTAGACTGTTACACTAAGGATAACTAATAACTCACACTTTGGGGACCATACCCTTGTGTAATTTCCTCCCACATTGACTCTGGGCTTGGTCATGAGACTTGCCATAGCCAACTGGGCAATAGCAAATTTGAGGCTTGATAAGTGCTTGCTCACTGGGGCTTAACCTCTTGGAACACCAGTATTGCCATGTGATGAAATTTGGTCTAGTTTCTTTAAAGATGAAAGACCACATGAAGAGAAAAACACATTAATTCACTTCTTCAGAGAAGCAGATGCCAAGATGGGATAAGATGTGCAAGACATTTACTGGGGAAAAAGCCGGAGGGAAATATGGGGAGGGTGCCAGATGATGGAGGTCTGGTGCTGTGAAGGAGAGGGGCTAGGAAGGGGTGTTGGATGTACTGCTTGCAGAACTAGGAAAGTTTCAGCTATGCTGATGAGTCCTAGAGCCAAAGTTGCCTGTCTCACAGAAATGGGTCTATCTTCCAACATCTGCCATGCTCCCTCACTGACCCATGGGAAGTGTGGCCCCTATACTGAACAAAACAGTGGACACAGAGCCAACAGCTCAGGCTGTGAGTCGATTACTCTTCCTTAAGTAGGAGATCTGAGTGGCCCATTTACATGATCAGCTTAGCTACCAAGAGTTCGCAAACTTCACAATCTTCAATTCCCACCACCAGAGAAAGACTGACACTTTCCCATTGATTTTGTGGAAAGATGTAAATGGCCCAGCTGGGTTTAGTGCTAAAACCACATATAACATTGTCCAGATAGGCAATGTTATATGTGGTTACAGAGGCATGGCACGGGAAGTCCACCCTACTCTCCTAATGGTGCAGGAGACACCATTCCTAGAGGGTGACGCATCATGAACCAACACTGAGAGGAAGAGGAATAGATGCAATATGAGGGCTTTAGCCCATACCACCCGTTTTATGGGATCAGGTTTGGAAAGATGGTTCCTTTAGCCTATGAGCTTCCACCTGTGACAATAGTCCTTGACACCTTTCTAAGCTCCCAATTCAGGATAAACTATTCCTTCTCTAAGTGCATAGTATGTTCCCCTTATTACACTGTTTTATATGAAGATTAAATTAGTTAATACATTTAAGGAGCTTAGAACAGGGCTGGGCCTAGGGCCAGTAAGTGTTCAAAAAGTATGAGCTATAATTAGCATTACTATTATTAAATTTATCGGAATGCATAACTGTCTCCTTCACTAGAGTATATGTCCCTTACAATCAGGGACTATTTCCTGGATATTTTAGCACACTGTAGAGCAAATCAGTCTCCCAATGAATGCTTGACAAATTGTATCGAATCTACTTTCAAGATTGCTCTGAGGATAAAGCTAGAGAGCTCCATACTTCAACAGTGTGTGAGTTTTATTCCACAGTCAGATCTTAATTAACCATGTGTAGCGTCTCAACTTCTTGGATTAGCCACAGCACATGTTTAATCCCCTGTCACCAAAATGTTCTGGGACTCTGCCCTGAATGGGGATCAGTTGGGAAAGGAAAAGTAATTTTAGTAATTAGCCCATGCAGAACATGATCAAAAAGGTTAATTTTCTACTCCCCAAAGCATACAATACAGACAGAAATGATTTTTTAGATTCTCCACCCTTTTCTCTCCCTTGTATTTGTATGAATGATTTAAGGTTTCCTATAAAAATCACAATTATCATTTAATCAATGAAAATGCTAGAAGTGATGATCACTAGGTGGTAAGTGGCAATTTTTATTTTTTCAATTTTGTTTATATATATTTTCTATTTTTTTTTCAAATGAGAATGTTCTCTTTGAATAACAAGAAAGAGCTCTCCTTCCCCCTACCTACATAATCACTGTTTAATTATGTTAGGATAAATTTCATGGTGCTCATAAAAAACCTAGAATAAATTAACATTAAATATACCATTGTGTGACTTTGATTAAGTTATTTAGCTTCTCTGAGTCTCAATTTTCTCATCTGTAAAGTAGAAATAAAATCATTAACTTAAAAGGCTAGTATGAGAAATAAATAGCACATACCACAGCACATAGTTCAGGCTCTTAAAATTTTTTTAAAAACTGAGTTTTTGTGATTGTGCAGAGCACACACCTCCACAGAAAAAATCCATGCATGACAGCCATAAAATTGATAATAAAGATCTTCACATGCTGCATTTAAAATGTTAAATTGCACAGTCTCTTTCTGATATATTTTTTATAAATGTAGCATCCCCAATGTATGATACGTGTGACCCAGGGTTATTGTTGAAGATTATGATTCTTTATTAAAATAAAGAGCATGTTTCAAGTAATAGCCAAGGAAAAAAAGGCTCATCCCACACCTATTCTGCCTCCCCCTATGCTTTCTCTTTTTTAATCAAATAAGGTATAATTAACATACAAAAATTATACATATTTAATGATTACAATGATGAATTTGAGATAAATATATATCCATAAAACCAAGACCACAATCTATGCCATAAACATATCCATCACCTCCAAAAGTTTCCTCCTGTGCTCTTTGTTTTCTGAAGGGAATGGAAAAATAGCCTTACAAGGCTTGAAGATTTGTAGTGCTGTGGAGAAGAGCAATTTTACCTGAATAAAGACTAATAATAAAATAGTGATGGGTGAAAAAATACCCAGATCAGAGAAATTGCTTTATGTATTTCAAGAGCGCTGAGGCATTCAACAAAAGAAAGTCAGGAAATTTTAGAAGAGAATACCAGCTTCCAACAATGATAGTAATAATAAACATACATCCTGATCATTTGTTAAGTGATTACCATATGCTATACACTAAATCAAGCATACTATGTGTATTATTTTATAAGAGTCCAATGAAGTATCTACTATCATGCCTTTATACAGATATAAAAAAAATGTAAGTTTTAAAAGCTTAAATGGTGTCCCTAAGATCATAAAACTAATAAACATCAGGGTCTGATTTGTCTGGTTCAGGAAGCTGAGCACATACCACCACTAGTGTGAAGCAGAGGAACAGCATTGACCTTGGATGCCTAATAAATGGTCCTACCCTAGGATACAAGAATGGGCATGCAGGAAAGGCAGAGAGTGTTTCAAACTGGAGGAGAGACCTTTTGTACTTAGTCATGCAGTAGGGTTCTGGTAACTATGCATGATCAGGGTAGTTATTTCTAGAGGAACTTAAAAAGACTGTGAAAGTCTCTTACAGAAAGGAATTATAAGAGGTGTGCCCAAGCTTGGGGAGCGACCTGGTTGGACCTGAGATCTAAGGAATTTTGAGGGGGAGCTACAATTGTGAAATCTGTTTATGCTTACTTTATTAGAGGTGGCTTGAAGTGGTATTAGTTCTCCAGGGCATCTATAACAAAATACCATGCAATGGGTGACTTAAACAACAGAAATTTATTTTCTCAGAGTTCTGGATGCTGGAAGTCAATGATTGAGTGTCAGCAGGGTGGATTTATCTGAGGGCCATAAAGGAAGGATCGGTTCTAGGCCTTTCTCCTTGGCTTATAGGTGGCCACCCTCTAACTGCTTTGTCCTAATATGTCCCTCTGTGGTGTCTTTCTCTCCTTTTAAGGACACCAGTCATATTAAATTAGGGCCACCCTAATGGCCTCATCCCTGGTGTCTTTCTCTCCTTTTAAGGACACCAGTCATATTAAATTAGGGCCACCCAATGGCCTCATTTTAACTCAATCGCCTCTTTAAAGACCTGATCTCTAAATACCATCGGTTACATCCTTAAGTACTACGAGTTGAGACTTCAACACATGAATTGGAGGGTGGGGTGGTGACAAATCAGCTCATAACATTGTTTGATAGGAACAATTAGGGAAGGAGCCACTAGATCTGTGCATGCTGTGCCCTGTGTAATTCCAGTTATGCAATGTGGCCACTATTTGGAGGTGCCCATGGGAGTACCTCCAACTATGTCCCTGTTGGATCCCATCTGTTTTGAAAATCTACCTTGAGCAGATGCCCTCTGTCAAATGAAACTTCTTTCAACACTGTGGGCACATTGTAGGACCAAGCTGACCAGTGGAGCCTAGTCTCAGTACTAGATGCTGGGTAAGGGCTCAGGGCAAGAAACTATAAGGCCATTACTCCTCTCTCCCCTTTATCAAGTTAGCATGAACCATGGTCCATAGCAGGTTGTTTGTGATCACACAGGATGTGACTAGAAAGAATCTCAGTCTAACAGAGAGATGGGTCAACACTGTTCCAGAGTTGTGTAGGCTGGCAACAATCTAGCCATTTGCTATGTTGT
>NW_006441071.1:10226951-10280044 GCF_000325575.1 Pteropus alecto
GCTCCTGGAACTCAGCCAGTACAAAGGAGAATATATTAAGTGGCAAACAAATGGTACAGACAAGTTCCTCAGACAGAGGGGGAAATGTGTTTTCCAAGGCCACAGTTTTGTTTAGTTTTGTTTTGTTTCCTGCAGGGATTCAAAAATGAGCTCTCAGCTCCTTAGGTCTGCAAGAGATTCTTTCATTCTTGAACTTTCCACAGGCTTCTGATTTATAACGTGTGTTCTCTGCAGATTGTCACAGAACAAGAAACTTGCCTAAGTAAACACAATGGAGGCACCGGACCTTTGCTGACATTGTTGGGGGAGCATCAGCTTGCCTGCTGGGGGTGTGAACAGTCATCTAGAAAAAAAAGAACGGAAAGGAGGGAGTGGCAGAGACCAAAGGGGAGACCAAAGTGTCCTGAATAGCAGTTTTAAAAACTACTTCCTCCCTGTTTTATCTGTATTCTGGTTTCTACGTTCCAAGACCAAGAAGGTAAGAAGAGGGTATCTAAGCAGTGTCGAAATTAAGTGGGATTGGATTCTAGCCATTTCTTTTATTAATTCATTTTGTGGTTTTGAGCAAGACCCTGACTTTTTTTAAGACTCAATTCCCTCATTTGGCACATTGCTATGGTAATATCTGCTATGAAGATCAAAAGATATAAAATGATTTTAATTCATTCATGTATTCCACAAACACGTATTGAGCTCCAACTAAGAGTCAATTTCTGTGATCCGTGATTATAGCAGGAGGCCCATACTCTGCCACTTGAGCAAGTTATTGAACCTTGCACTCTTACCATTCCCATGTCTAAGATGAACCCGATGTGTTTTTTCTCCTGACACTTGCAGTGAAAGTATCTTAAATTTAAGGTGGAAAAGTGAAAAAAAACAACAACAAAAACAAAAAACTTTTGCAAAGATATATGTAATTACCATTATTTTTTCCATATCACCATACATCTGAAGCCACTAATATATCCATATTAGTAAACATTGTAGTCTTGTCAACACTACTCTCTAGTGAGACCACATCAACTCAAATTCTACTAAAAAAAAAAACTTTTGCAAAGATATATGTAATTACCATTCTTTTTTCCATATTACCATACATCTGAAGCCTCTAATATATTCATATTAGTAAACATTGTAGTCTTGTCAACACTACTCTCTAGTGAGACCACATCAACTCAAATTCTACTATGTATTGTCTATGTAACCTTAGACAAGTTACTTAGCCTCCCTATACCTCCTATCCCCATTTTTTTTAGAGACTGCAGATAATACCTATGTCAGAATTTTTATAACAATTAAACAAATATATTGGTGATTATACATGGGAAAGAAAGGCAGCAAAATTTCATGACTCACTCAAAGTCTGAGGCAAAACAGGATCTGGAATGAATGAATGAATGAATGAACGAATATTCTATTCAACATGTTGCTGGATAAATGCTTACAATTATATAATGGTGTTATCTATGCTCTCAAACATATATATATGCATATATATGTGAGATAGATAGATAGATAGATAGATAGATAGATAGATAGATAGACAGACAGACAGACAGATATCACATTACCGTGTAAGTGTGCTCCAGGGGACTCTAACTCCAACTTAAAAATCATGACAGTAACAATAATTAGTGTTTTGAACATCCTGTGCTAGGTGCTATGCTAAGTACTTTATATACATTATTACTTATACCCTTTTAAAATATCAGCAAATATGATTATTTTTACCACCTTGTAGATGAGAAAACTAAGGCATAGAGAATTTAAACACCTTGTCCCAAATTATATGAGTGGTAGGTAGTAGAATCAAGGCTTTGAAGCCAAGTGGTCTGATGACAGCATCTGAATTCTTAGCCACTGTGCAGACTACAGAAAGTGATCTCCTCTGGAATCCTCTATCCTCTGTGTCCCGGTATACCCTGTATTTCATGAACCAGATGGAACTAGTTAATCGGTTTCTGGGACAGGGATTGCCAGCCTTCTCAACCAAGTCTCTCAGGCTGGACTTGGGTGACTGCAGGTGAAGGGCAAGGCTAGGTCTCAAGTTCCAAGCCTAGGAAGGAAAGGGCAGTGTGGGCAAGGGCACCAGTGATGAAGGGACAGGGTCGTGAGGGGTGGCAGCAGCAGTTTCAATCTGGAGTCAGCTCCTAGAATTGAGGATGGTGGTGTCGTGTTAATTATTCAACAGTGCACCCGAGCCCTCAAGTGCCAAGAGGTCCCTTTGATAGGGCCTTAATGAAAGGTTATTCAAATATTTGAAAATCAAGGTGGTCTAATTCTTAAAGGTAGTCACTTCTCAAGAAAAGTGACCCTTTTTCCTCCTGGGGAGACATAAAAACATGCTTAAGCAGAGTAATTTAGTATGAGTTGAAAGGCAGAAAGTCATAGGTTAACTGGTTAGATAACAGAAAATGAGAACCAAGATTGAAAATTACCATTATATACTGTAGAAATGAGATTTAATAAGAAAGGGAGGAAAATTACTGGGATAGACAGGAAGTGAGTCAGTGAGGAAGCTGAGGGCCACCTTCGACTTCCAGACCCTGTTTTTTGTTGGCCAGGAGGCAAGAGGGCAGGAGGACAGGTACTACTCTTTTCCTCTTCGGCCTTAGGCCTCTGCATCTGTGTTTCTTCCCTTCACAGACTGGAGTCTTTCAGATATGCATGAGAATGCAGCAAGAGAGTGAGATCTTAAAACCCAGAATATTCACTGACCATCTCAGCAGCTCTAAACAACTGTCATAGAAACTCCCTCTGACCTGGCCAGTATCCAGCTCTCCTCACCAACTTCTTATATTTGACATGGGTGATATTTTACTGTAATAGTAGCTAGCATTTGATAGTAAGACGATGCCCATATAATTTATTGTCTAAACCACAATGTTCTGACAGTGAAAAGGTGTTCCACGATAGGCATATCATGGGCAAATATAGCCAATAGGATCGCTCTATTTATTAAGCATTCACTTTTTGCCAGGCACTGAGCTAAGTGCTTCGTAGGCTTTATATAACTTATTCCTGCCAACAATCCTCTAAAAGAACTGTTATTACCAGCCTCATTTTATTGGCAAGGAAGCTGAGATTTATAACTTGCCCAAGGCCGTCATTCAAGCCCAGGCACAAGTGCTGAGTGTGCACCAGCCTGAGAGTGCCACTAGCCTGGGGGCTAGCATGGCTCAGTTGAACCATCTGATCAGTCACAGCTTCCCATCAGGTTGTCCGTCCACTTTCAGCCTTGAGCCAATGCCTCCCTTTCCCAC
Organism: Pteropus alecto; assembly: GCF_000325575.1. Lineage (NCBI taxonomy): Eukaryota > Metazoa > Chordata > Mammalia > Chiroptera > Pteropodidae > Pteropus > Pteropus alecto. The sequence goes on from NW_006441071.1 coordinate 10,230,215, forward strand.
TAGGAAACCACCTCCCCACCCCACCACCTGCACCAAGTTCACAAGATGCCATGAGTGACAACCTGATGGAGCAAAATTAATATTGTACAGAGCCTGGCAGCTACCTGACACGGCATCTCTATTATCCCCTCACAGCCATGGAAACAGTAAATGTCTCTCCTTTTTCCAAGGAAGTGAGGGACAGTGTTTCAGAAATGGTTACATCATAGCCCAAGAGACAGCAAACAGGTGGAATGGGAGAGGGGTAGATCAGAGGAGAGTCACGTTCCCTCTTGTAAAATTTAAACATGAATTAATCCTTCAAAGTAGGCCTTCACCTGCTGAAGAGATGGCTCCACTGTGGTAGCTTTGGAAAGCAAAAAGGAGAACATACTGGTAAATGGGGAAAATGGAAAAACACTAGAATTCCTATTCTTTATTCATACACTGTTCTGCAGCTTTGTGTGCATGGGCACATTAATCTAATTCTCTGAAATTCAATTTCCTTCTCCATATAAATGGAAAGAAAATCTACTTTGCAATATAGATATTATCTTCTATAATAGGGTTCAAGGTCATGATCTAGATAGAGTACCTGACTTAGGAGACTGGAGCTACAAGTGTTTCTCATGCAAAGAGAAGAAGAGTCTCCATCCGCATGTTTTAAAGTGAGCACATGTCTGTGGCCTCTCAGAACTCAGATATCACGAAGACCAAGTCACTCTGTATGAGCTGCCTACTTCACATTGATGACATATGTGAAGCAAAAGGCTCTTCCTAGACCCACTGACCCCAGAGGTAACTCAAAGCAGGCCTTTGTATTTTTGAAAAACATAAGACACCCAAGAAAATTAGAAAATCTGTCAACCCACCAGAGATAGGGAAAGTATCTTAGAATCAAATGAATGTAATTTTGAATCCAAGCATGTTCAGCTACTTATTAGCTATGTTTTCCTGAGCAAACTTTCCAGATCTTACTTTTTCATCAGTAAAATGGGATGATAGAACAACCAATAGGACAATTGTGAAGATTAGAGAGAATGTATATAACACATTCATGGCCAATTCAGAAAATTAATTACAAGCGTGTTTTACTTTCGCACACAATGAGAAAAGATACCTCTCAGAACAATTGGAATATTCTTTTATAGTAGCAACATATTACATGAAAAGAGAATAGTTATACAAATTAGGCTAGATATATAGAGACAAAAACGTTTGATTAAAAATCATGATGATGCTCAGCTGTTAGTCAACTGATAGTGACTAAGGATAACCTTAAAATATATCATAAAATTGTTTAAGCATTTTACTGGCTATTTTCCTCCCAGAGTACATTGTGGATTAAATTATGCAAAAATTTCCTAACCCAGAAGAGGTTACAAACTTTTATTTTACCCTATTTAGCACAGCACCTGATGCATAGAGATAGTGGATATACAGCAGCTATTCCTCTGGCAATTAACTGTGTAACTGGAGAACCACTGTTAAGTACTTAAATCTTCAAAACATAGTCTTTAAAATATGCATCAGTAAATAACTTAAGTATAGATAATGCAAAGCAGGGGGAAACTAAAAGAAAAAAAATCAAGACATGGTTTAAGAAAAAACTAAATAAGTGTTCTAGCAGCAGAAGTCAATAACTAAATCTATGAGATTCAGCCAATATTTAATTAGGACTGTTCCCTGAGTAGATACCAGCTCATGGTGAAGAGTAAAGAGAAGTGGCTTTGGTTTTTCTATTTTCCTTAACATTGAAAGTAGAAAACCTACATAAATAATCAATATTGCCTGCAGCATCAGAATGTCTGAAAAGACAACAAGGCTACTCCTTTGACCCTCCACCGACAGCACTGCCATAGATTCAGTCCTGAACACACAAGCATATTGTAGAAACAAATTATTTTCCAAAAGCCTTTAGCCTTATGAAAATGCTTTATTTTTTTCCCCAACTGCTAAGTGCCATATCATTATATCGTTCTCTTTGTTAATCTTACCATAGCTCATTTCACTTGGAAAACTTTCAGAATTGAAAATGTGGTCAAAGCACCAAATGGATTTTTCTGCCCCCATGCCTCCTGGAATGATGAATGGCAATGGTTAAGATCTTTTAAATCTACCAGATTACTGAATCTGAGCTCGAGCTAGACAGGCCATGCCCACTTTAGGTTCCATTTCAAGTACTTTCTTTCATGTTTGCAAATATTAATGAATATACATTTAACTTCTGTTACATGACTATGCATTTAACAATTTATCAATTATTTTTCCTGTAAATTCTTACTCAGGGGTTGGATTTCACTACTCTAAACCAATCAGGAACCTGACGTGACCTCACCAGTTGTCAGTTTACTTTCAGTTATGGCTCAGCTCTTAATTCTGGCTCTCTTGTTCTCTGCTGTCATCCCCAGGCATAGCACAGTGCCTGACCACTGGTAGGCACTCAATTAGTAATTGATGAATGAATGTGTTGAGTAATATCTAACTATTTTGAACATGGTAACCAGAGTGCACACCACATCCCAAAGGCTTTAACTTATCCAGTTCAAGTCCTTAAATCATGGCATTTGCTTGAGGCATATAGGAGCAGCCTTTCCTAAGGTAAGAAAGCACACCCCTAGAGCCTCTGATAGTCAATCTTTCTGGCTGGCTAAGCCTGATTCATTCTCAGAATCCTTCTTAACACAGGGCCTCAGATAACCACTTACTAATCAGTTGGCACATGAGAAAAAGCCTATGTGCTATTGCTACTTGAGAAGGAACATAGAATTTTAACACTGTCTAGATCAAGAGAACCAGAAGTCTTTCCAACAGAAAACTTTAGCTCTAGGGCTAAGTAATGCCTACTTTAAATTTTTGCATCTCTCTTGCCCCAGTCCTCTGGATGTATGTGTATGTAAATGTATATACTTGTACACACACATGTATGCACATCCACACAGAACGTGTGGTTAAATAACCTGCACAACTACTGCCTAAAGTGCTCTGGGAGACAAGAGACATCAGTCCTATGGAAAGTCAACAGCTGCAGTTGATGGCTTGGCCCAACTTGCTCAGCCAGCTCATCATGGGTGATTATGTTCTCATTTCCACCCTCAGATTGCAAAAGGAGAAAGGTCAGCTAGTCTGGGATCCCTTATACAGCTGTTACAGATGTTTATGGAAGAATTTGATATCCCCAATTTTCCCAGAAGTTAAAAAAAGACTTGTGAATGGGATATTGAAAGCTCTAAATTCGTGGCAGTGAGAGAACGGATTTCTTTGTTAACTGACCCAGAACATTAAATTGATTATGTAATTTAACATCACTGCTCTATTTGATAGCTGCCCATTAATACTGCACCCTCCTACATTATAGTCAATTGCAAACTCTAGAAATGGAGAACATATTTATTTTGCTTGGAATTTGCAATTTTCTGCCGTATGAACTATTAGTAATTTGTAATTTCTTTCTCCAGGGGGAGCCTATTACCCCAGGAGAAATGATGATCACCCTTATTTGAAACGTGCAGTCTTTGGCCTCCTTCTCTTCTTTTCTCATTCCCTGCTGCAAGTGGATATGGGATTCGAGTAGCTCAAAGATGTACCTATATTTGGAGATGTGATTTCTAGCATTGGGAAAGATAGTGCTCTACCCAGACTCCTTGTCCTCTGTCTCAAGGAAAGACAGGAGGCACAATAAGAGAAACTCATAGAGCCACCATCACCTGTCAAGTAGAAGATAATGAGCTGCAAAGAGGGTACAGATTCACCAAAGATGCTTGTTAAAAATGCAGATTTCTAAACTGCACTCCAGATCAACTGATTCTATCTAATCCAGGTGGTTCTTAAGCACAGCAAATTGGAGAACAATACTAATGTAGAAATGGGATGCTTAGAGAACTTGGAAAGCAGGGAATAAGAATATTTTACTCAATAAAGAGAATTTTCAGGTAAACCAACCCTGTGATATGATACGTCATTCTCAGCAGAGCCCTACTAGAGATAATCACACCCACCATGGTTTTTTTATTCAAAGATCCAGGATGGTGTGTGATTCAGCATCCCACTCTTCCTAGTTTCCCTCAGATCCCTTTAAATTAAACTCAAAATTCAAATAATGCCAAGCCTTTCCAAGGATGATCTTTCATTCTCTAGCTGATTATATGCTGTGTGGGCTGAGTCCATGAAGATACTATTTCTTGCTTGTATTCTTAAAAAATAAAAATAAAAACTGTTATACAAGTTTCTGCTGGTATTTTCCACTGTGGGTATTCTCCTTCCACATTCCATTTCCGCCAATGATGACGGCTGGGACCTGACCCCGGGCACAGCTTTCCAAAGAAGAAACCAGCCAAATTGTGCTTTCAAAATTCCCAATAACAGTTGAAAAGAGCCAAGGAGGCCAGGTGCTGGGCAGGAGGATATTTTAGGCTTGGCTGATAGTCCAAATTGGATATTCTCTCTTGCCTACCAGAACTATCCATTGAGAAAGAGAGCCTTGTGTCTTTCTCCCTGCCCTCTCACCTCCCCTTTCTTTCTTCTGCACTCCTTCCATTTCTGTGAATTGTATGAAATTATTTTTGTAGCATGTAAAACACTGCATGTAATCATTCATATGTAATCATTTAACTGACAGTATGAAGGATCTCAGTGCTAGAAAGACTGGTGGCTTTTTCCTCTAATGGTGCTTCTTTTGCCTTGGTAAAGACTATGGATTATTGGGTGGGCAATGGGGACAAGAGGCACAAATGAGTCATATATGGATCTAAGAACTGAAAGTAGCCCTAAGACAATGGTCAAGCTCAGCTGTTAGAGATACGGCATTCAAATGCCTTAGTTATTAACATAGGGTCATCAGTATAGGGGAAACCAGCCTTTATTCTTCCAATACTGAGGTTTTTTCTATAGAGTGCAAGAATCTTCTTTTATCTTTTATATTCTGCCACATTCTTGAGCCCAATCAGTATATTACGACACTATGCTTTCAATTGTCCCCTTCATCTCCACATCTACAATTTCAGCTCAGGTCCTCTTGTATTTTCCTTATATTTCTTACTTGCTGAATAAAATAGCCTCTGCTCTCTCTGCCTCTGGTATAACCCCCTCCAGTCCATGCTGCTGCCAGTGTGATTTCTTCTAACACAGTTCTTATCATGGTACACCATAAGCACCTTGTATGACTCTCCCATCACTCAAAGGAAAAAGACTAAACTCCCTAGACTTTAATCAAGTTCCAAAATACCTTTCAAACTTATCTCCTAAGATCCTTCTGCACACCCAGTTTCTCCAGATCCAACATCTCAGCCCTTCCAAAAACCACTGTTCCCTTTCATATTTTCAGTTCTTCATCTTTTGAATGTCCTTCTCACCCCTGCAAGCATTTTGAAATATAGTTACTGTTTAAGGTTCAGCTAAACAATTATTTCTGTTAAATGTCCCCGATTTCCTTGATAAGAATTAGTCCGTGCTCTGTACTACTATAGCATTTATTTTCCCATCTACTTCAATATGTCTTATATTACAGTTGACTTTCTATCTGCTAGACTGTAAGCTCCTACAGGTCAGGGATAAGCTTATTCATTCTTGTACAAGTAGCAGTGTCCAGCACAGTACCTCACCCATAGAACAGCTCAATATATGTTGGTTTGTAATAATTAATGACTCATGCTCAAATCAGGCAGATACTCTCCATTCCCTGCATAATTAAGTTATAATTTTCACTTCTGCAGAAAGCCTGTAAGATAGAGATGCAAAAGCAAGCCCAGGGTCGAAGGCAGTGGAAATTTTTGGAAAGACACCTGCCCATCAAGGATTACCTTCATCTCTTCCCAAGACCTATGCAAAGACCCTTTTCGCTGCCTCTCTTAACCTCCTTCCAGTTTCTAAACTTCTTTCGATATTCTTATCTCAGTTGCACATAGTTTCTTGGGAGTAGTTTTATTAAAATGTATTTGAAGCAGTTGCTGATCCATTAGCACCTTCTTCCATCCAGCTGTGTCAAATAAACACCGAGAAATTTATTTTTCTCAATTAAGAAAAGCTGCAGCTCCAGAGACAACTGAGAGGCTTCTAGGTCTACCAAGGATGCAGTAATATCATGGCAAAAATAACACAGTTGTTATGCCTTGGTAGCTAGTACTCATGTGGTTATACTGAGACCTCTGAGCCAGGAAAACTTCTGTAGCCACCACATCCTCCTGGCAGAGTCCATAGCAGATTCTAGATCCTGAAGATTAACTAGAGGATTCACTCAAAGCTGAAGTAAAAGAGCAAGAAGCTGAAAGATCCAGGAGCAATATTACTGAAATAGATAAATGTTTCTAGTTCTAACCCTGATTGTCTTCTAAGAAGGGTGGGTAACATTATGTAGAGAACTCTTGTTTGTGCTGGGGATCTTGAGGGATCTAGAGTTTGGGGCAGGTACTGGGGAAAGCTCATACTGTGCACAATAAAAAGGAAAGAAGTGAGAGTTCCCAGATAGCAATAGATATAGAAAGAAAAATGAAAAAAGGAGAGAGGAACAAAGGAGTTAGAGAACATGGACTTCCACTCCTTTCCGTCATGTGAGAATTTTTCTCATGGAAACTGATACGATATTCAAAATTTCTCACCCCAGGTTGAAAATCAAAGAATTAGAGTTAATGGTACAGGTAAGACAGCCTAAGATAGAGAAGCCAAGGGCCTGGACAAACCTTGAGTCAAAAGCCAAGAACTTTGAAACTCAGCCATAGGAAAACCTTTCCTTAACCTGAAAAAAAATGGATGGACTTGATAAATTGTTGCTAATAATCTTGAAGCACGAAACTGTGATAATTTGTGTACCTTACAAGGGAAAAGAAAACATGAGATATCCCACAAGTTTATTTTTAAAATATTTTCTCTGTCCTTGAAATATTATTCATGTTTACCATTTTGTAATATTTCTCTTAGAAAATATGAAGTCCATGCCTCAAAGACCTAGGTAGCAAAAAAGAACTGCGATTGGATGCCATCTCTGTCAATCATCTTGATTTAAAATGGAGTCACTCACCTTGTTTCTGGAAAGTATTGATCTTATATTGCTCATGGCTTTGCAGTTACTGGAATCTTTTCATTTGATTCTAATACAAAAGAGATGAGCAAGCCTCTGCCGTTTGAATATTTGAAATAAAGACAGAAACCTCCCTAGCAGAGGCCTGACAAATTAGGATAGGAAATACCTTACTTGATATTCTCTTGAGTTAAAAATAAAAAACTTCCCTGGTTTTAAAAACCCTTGACTGAGTCTATCTCAGATTGAAACATTTGTTCCCACTTTTAAGAAAAGGGCCAACTAATTAATTTAGGGCCTGGCAAGAAGGGAGTGGCCCTTGATACTTTGTAATGGTTGTTCTTCAATAGGCCACAGGGCATTGCCCTAGGGACTCACCAGCCGTTTCCTGGGGAGGGCTTTGAATTCTTCACATCCTAAGACTGAATCCAGCAAGTCTAAAAATGTTTGAGAGAAAAGGCCCTAGCTGACATGTAGGTCACTTGAAGAAGATTAAGGGGACACGAAGGAGAGGCAATCGTGGCAAAATAAGAGAAAATGGGGCAAATTGCAATCACTAGCCATCAATATAGACAATTTAACGTAATAGGAGAATGTGATAGATAAAGGAGAGTTTCAGAGATAGAAGATAATAAGATTTGGGAAGAGATTTGAAGGTCAAGAGTAAGATTGTGACATGAAGTCCTTGTTTCTCCAGACCTCTCTTGGCCTTTGGGACATTTAAGTAATTGTGCAGCAAGCTCCTTCCCAGTTGGGCTGTGGGTACAGAAGAGCCCTGTGTACTCTCACTTTCCTGTGAGCCTTAGACGCCTGAGGCTTCCTGGGGGGTTGTATTCAGTCTTCATCAAAGGTAAAAGGAAGTCTCTCTCTTTTCTGATCAAGCTTGCATAGTATGGACTTTACAGTAATTATAACTTTTTATGTCCCCATTTATACCTTGGCACTGAAAGTAAGGACTGTGGGAGTGGGAGTGGGGGTGCACTGATTAAAATTCTTCAGCAAGCCTTGGGAAGTGGTGTTCATGCTGGCTCTACAGTGAGTAGCAGAGGTCATTTCTATCTGGTTGCCGACATAGTTCTGAAAACTATGTAACTTTTTTGTTTTTTTTTTGTCTGAAGCAGGACTTAAGATGGTTAGTGTTTATCTTAAACCCATGCCCCTACGCTGGCACAAGTGTATGTGTGCACGTGTACATACACACACACCTGATGACTAACACAAAAGAAAAAGTTTTATGTTCCATGTAAGGTGATAGTTCTGGATCCTCCCTACCCATGCTTTCCACAAATTGTTTTATTCAAGCATCTAGCCGTTTCTTTCCCTTCATTTCTCAATTCTGGACACCTTCCTTCACTACTTTCGTTTCTTCTCCTGGACTTGATAATGGCTTTGCCTTCTGGGGTATGAGTCCTTGGCACTCCCAGGGCATATTTAATCTTTTCCTTCTGGCTCCTCGCACTTCTGGCCACGTGGACAAGTATCCTATCCAAATGTCAACCTGAATCACATGGGCAGCACTCTTGCTAGGCTCCAAGTCAGAAAGTTACGGCCTTGGGAAGGTGTGCCATTGTACACACTTTGCAAAATGTACTTGAAAGGGTGGTCTTACCACTATGAAGAAAAAGGATACTATCCAAAGACATTCACAAAATTAAATCTCAATACAACAGGAAAACAAAAAGAGGAAAAGAAAGTTTCAACATGTTGCCAGCTATAGATTACACAGACTCCACTAACAATACTGTGATCAAGCTCAAAAGATGTTTGTAATCTTTTTTTAAGGTGACACTTGGAGCCTTTTTAATTTCTCTTTTCAAATAAAAGATGCCATTTCAAAAGCACTTCAGGAACCACCAATAGGTAGAACACCCAGACTGCTGAAATCCAGTGACAGAAGTAACCTGAGACAAAGAATGTATGTGTGAAGATGATGGAGAAAGCGAAGGGTGGGGTCTGGATGGTGCAGTTTGAGCAGAACACTACGGGAATACTGAGAATTCAAAAGCATTGTAGAACGGCAGGATTCCTCCACCTCAGCAAACTCACCCATCACTAGAGACGGTGTTGCCATCCTGGAGAGGGTTCCACTCGGGAGTCAGGCTGCCTGTGCAGGATCCCAACTCTGCTACTGACCAGCGCTGTATGACTTGCAGCAAGTCCCTTAGCCCCTGCCTACCTTGATGCCCTCACCTGCAAAATGGATATGATAATATGGCTGCCTCATAGGGTTCAGATGAGGATCAGGAATGTTGATGACATATGTAATGTGCAATGTCTTCACCTGCAAAATCGATATAATTATAATGAGGGCTGCCTTACAGGGCTTAGAGGATGATTAGGTGAGTTGATGTATGTAAAATGCTCAGGTAAGTGCTACCTCAGGGCTGGTGAGGAAGGTCTGACAAATGAAGCAAGGGGTGAAGGGTGGGGGCAGCAGCAGAGCCCCTGCAGTGCTAGCTGGACAGGGAAACAGGAAGTACCCCCAGAACTTCAAGATGTCACCTTCCTCTTTCTCATTCCCTAACCTCCTCCTCCCCAACCTCAACTAGTATGCCACCACCACAGTCCCCCAGAAGCCTTGTCACCTGGGATGATTTTAAGGAGCTTACAGCTCTCACTTAGAAACTCCAGAAATGTGGCTTTACTTCTCAAACACCTCCTTGCTATTCTATATTGTGCAGGGAGGAATTGCTTCTCCCCACACAGAGGTAGAAAATGCCTTGCCTACCGGTACTGCCAGGTGACAAAAAACACTGACATGCTCTTACCAGGGAGCAACTGACTGATAGTAATTCCATTCCAGAAAGGAGCCTTAGATGGGACATCTGAGGAATTGGCCCCTGGGCTTTGAGATAAGAAGACAAAGCAAACTTTAGGATTCAGAAAGGGGAGGTGTTAATGTAGCAGAGAGGAAGCTTCAGGTGAGTGCCTGAGGCTGCCCTGTCAGTGAGCAGATGCTAGGATCCATCAGGACTTCCAGCCAGATAAACTTGCATTGGAATTCATCCTCTATCTTTGATTTGTGCCCTGAGAAAAGTTCCTCCACATCTTGGAGGCATCAGTTTCTCCCCAAAGAAAAATAAGTCATAATAGTAGCATTTGCCACAGAGAGATGATATAAGGATTAAATGAAATCACATTAGAAAAATCCCCAGTTCTGCATCCGGCATTTAGTTCTTTCATTTTTCTCCATCTCCCAAATTTGACACTGCTTCCACCCCACTACCTAACCCAGCCCCCTTCATTGCCCACCCTCGCCTTGGCTCAACCTCTTCTGATTCAGTTTGCAAACTCACCAACTCTTTTCAGGCTCTGCTTAAAAACCCAGATTAAAGTGGACTTTGGCTTTTGAGAGTCAGTTACCAGCAAAATTATCCATCGAGACGTGATTGAGCCCTGGCGAGACAAAAGTGTGAGACTTTAACGGTCTGCATTGTTACACCACCCCAGACAGCCTTGTAGTAAAATTGTCACTCTAGCCCTCCTGCTGCAGGGTTTGTAGCAGCCATTTGCCCAGTGAAGTGGGCCCATTTCTTTTTTCTGTATTAAATACCCACAGGCAATAATCCTCATTATGGGCCAATGGCTTGGAAAATGTTATTATTAAATCAAAGCCATTTGCAATAAGGGGAAAAATTCATCTGCAAATATAAACTCTGTTGCTTATAGCTGGGCATTATGAAAACAAATGATCTCCAAGCCTTCTCAAGCCTAGCACGTCCAAGCTTACTCCCATGGCAGGTCCTCCCATGCCATGTGGAAGACGAGAGAGAGTGGACCCGGGAGGAAAGTCCCAAATGGAAATGGTTTCTTGTGGGCGATTGGACACAGGGCCAGTGAAACTGGCCTGGGAGCATGACGGCCTGGCTATGACTCAGAATATACTGTTGCCCTCCCCATTTATTCTCTAAAAAGATATTAGGAATGTTTAATTTGTCTGGGGCTCCTATTTCCTATTATAAAAGACACTTGAGCATGGGCTCTGGAATCAGACACAACTGGCTGGTGATTCTAGCTCTACCACTTACTAGAGTAAATTTGGACAAGTGACTTAAGATTCTATTTCTTCCCCTCAGGGTTATGATGAGGTTATAGAGATTGTTGTATCAGAACAAATTTTATGAGAATTGTAGTCTTGACTCAGGATATAGACCTGGTCTAAGAAAGAGTCTGTGCCTTGTCCTGGCCAGGCCCCAGTTAGTCTAGTGTGTGCTCCTGGGGTCTGTGCCAGGAGGGAGGCTGATAAGAGTCACCTGAGACACACTTCTCTCCTGTTGCCCAGTGGCCCAGAAACTGCAGGTGAGACTGGTCTCTGCTGAGTCCCAAGAGTCCTAATCACAGCTGCTAATTTGAATCTGGTGACTTAACAGGACTATTGTGGTCCTTCCTTGAACCAATTAATTCTAGGTTTCTGGAAGTGGAGCCCAAACATCTATATATTTTTTAAAACTCTTTTTACTTATTTTTTTGGAAAACTTTCAGAGGTTTTGTTACCTGAACACCATGGTCCATGGTCTGATCAATCCTGTATGTTTATCTATGAGGGTTTAACTAAGAAATTAATGTGATGCTTTGCAGTGTGGAAGCCTTTTTACATACTAGAATAATTTTTACTTAACTAGGTTTCCTCTAGAAAAGAACATGGAAAAGACTCTGGTCATTTAATTTCCCAGACAAAAGAGAACTAAGTGCTGGAATGATGTTGGTATTCTTGGATTCTGTAGTGGGCAAGAGGATGGGCAGGATTGCAAAGCATAAAGCCTAATGTATTTGTGCATGCAATAAGAAATTGTTGTCTGCCCATCATGTGCTAGACCCTGTGCTGGGTGCTAGAGGTTCAGTGGTAAACATGACACATTTTCTCTCACTAATGGAACTTAAAGTCTAGATGGTGGAGAGACAAAAACATAAAATTAAATACATCAGTCTTATCTTGTATAAACTAATCCAAGAGATTGTACCTGGGAGAGCAAGTGGGTAGTTCAATTGAGGCATAATCCAATGAAGCTGAGAAATACACGGAATCCATATTTAGGGCTACTAAGCCAGAGCATGTGGACGAGATAAATGGAGAGAATATGCATATTGCTAGACGCCGTTTCGAAAGCCTGCATCAGGGTGGGACTGATGGAGATATAGACAGCTCCTCCCTGCCCTGTTACAGTACAGTCAAGCATTCTGCATGGTGAGCAATGGGGCAGTGAAAAAGCAGAACATCCAGCTGGTGTGTGGGGAATGTGGGCCAGTGCTTCCACCCAGACCTGCTTCTCTGGGTGATCTGTCTGTTCTCAGTCTCTGGGATGTTTTCTGTCTATCCCATTCTCAGGTGTCCTAAGGAAACAGTTATGCAATGCAGCCTCTTCATCTTTTCTCCAATAAGTGAACCCAGCTGCTAACACAGTGCATGCTGGAAAAGCTTGCCACCTACTGCAGGCATTGGCAGCATGTCTCCATGAGTACCCGTGTCTTCTTGCTCCTGTATCTATTATCTCCTAGTTCCCATTCTCCTCCAAATTTAGCTCTGTTGCCCAGTTAACACTGCCTAATGTCTTTCAGCAACCCTCCCTAATGCCTCCCCCTGAAGACTTAGCCAGTCAGCCCTTTCCTTACCAATGGAGGCCTTGGTACTAATCTTTTAGTATTAGAACTCCCAGCATTTCCCTGTTCACTGCATCTCTGTCTTAGCCCAACAGTCTGGCAATTTCTGGTACTGTTCTTTGCTATGGAATCACACTGGTGGTGGAAAGCTGGGAAGGCAGACAAAATAGAAGCTTCTGGTAAGGAACCAAGTAGAACTTCTCTCTGCCTTTGACATGTTGATGAATTAAAAATATGACAAACGTTGGTATTATGAGCAATGACTTGTAAAATGTATAAAGACTACGAAGCTTAGATCTAAACTCTAGAACTCATCGACATCCTAAGAAGTCCCTCATTCTACAGAGGAGCTCACTGCAGCCCAGAGAAGTTATTTAATCAGGGTCGCATAACTTGTTAAAAGCAGTTCTTCTGTCAACTAAAATAAGAATCTTTTAGAACATAAAATTTACCACTACCTACCTAAAACAAAAGGATTATAACTGTAAGCTCCCACACCTGGCAAATTCAGAGGTACCAGCTACGCATTTGGTCTCTAGAGCGGCTTTTACTGCCTATCATGAAATGGTTTTCTCTAGTGTTGTACAGAGGAGAGGTCCCGATCAGATGGAAACTGTGCATCAGGATGAGAGTGTCTTCAGGGTTTTCACTTTGGTGATATCCCCAATCCTCTAGGATCTGACTCTCCAGCTCCCACTCAGAAACTCTTTCTTGGCTTAGAAATGCTGACTCACACTAAGTCACTTATGTAGGTCTGGAATGTATAAATCATAGTGTCATTTCTTTCCATTTATTATAAGAGAAACAGAACTGTCAAGCCATTAAAGCAGGTTCCTGATTTGGGTGGAGGAATTAAAAATAGGGAAAAACATAGCCTAGTTGGATTAAGATCTTTCCAGGCCATAAACACTAAAAAAGAGTATGACGCACCATTCACAAGTAATTAAAAATAAAACAAATGTCTTACTTTTCCTAAAAAGACAATGTTCATACTTTTTTTCTTTAAATATCAAACTCTTTCCAAAATTTTTTTTCTTGTTGCTCTAAAAAATTTTTTTTCTTGGTGCCTGGATCGACTTTGGGGTATACTGTAGTAAGTAATTCTCGCCTCTCTCTTCTTAAAGCCCCAACAGGGATCAATGGAATGAAAGATACATATGTATCTATGTTCAGGAGACAAAGAGAGAAGGAATGGTCTATAGTGTTCATATCGCCTTAACCCTCCACCTTTGTTTAACAGTGGAAGAGTCTACTGGGCCAGGCAATCTGTCTGAGGGTATTGGTTGCTGATCTTGTTACCAGTCTTCTACTCTACCCCCAATTTAAATTGCTTATCAAAGGGAAGCTAGGGGGCCAAATAAGTTCTTAGTGTCTCATCCTTGAACAGGACGCAGACCAAGGTCCCACCCCGTCACTTCAAGAGGAGCAAGACTACGCCTCACTAGGGCATTCCCACAATGTCATTACAGTGCCATTCTCTTATTTCTTATTTAATTACATACTTTGATGTTTGAAGGACCCAGTAAGTGGCAGTGCCCTCTGAGTCCAAATAAAGTGATACATAAGACATAAGACAGTGATAGATGGAGATCCAAATATCAATTTTTATATTGATAAAGCCTATTTGAGACAGTAGCTGTAAATCTGTGACCAGAAGAGCCTCTTTTCCCCATTCTTTGCCTATTAGTCAAATCCTAGAGACAGCTCACCTGATGGAAAGTTTGATTCCATAAGGTAGACATTGCAAGGGTTGCTGTCTCACATTGGTCCAGGAGATTTAGTAGTCGTAGCTTCTCCACAGCAACAGTTTTTAGATAATATGACTTATTTATTAATAGACCTCACTTTCCTTTTCCTAATTTTTTTTGTTGTGTATAGCATTTTGTGTGTGCATGTGTTTAGATAGATGATTTTTTATATATATATATATACACATATATATATACACACACATATATATGTGTATGATTATATATATATATACACACATATATATAAAATACACATCTGATTAGATTAGAAATATATATGTCTTTGAATGAGTTGACTTTCCCAGACCAGTGTGGAAGAACCAAGGTAACTTTCTTAGGCTAACAGATTTTTACAAATAGCACTCAACTTCTCAGTTATTTCAAAGGTAGTCTGATTCCTTCAAATATATTTCTGTGATAATTCAGGTAGCCGTGCCTCCTCTGCTTCTCTTAAAAAAAAAAAAAAAAAAAAAGGTTAAAAAAGGCGAGGAAGAGGGTTCTTCTATCTCAGCTTGCTCTTCCCAAACTCCACACCCTCTGGAGGACAAGGAATATAGTTTTAGCCCTTCATCTCGTTCCACCCACCATTAGGAAATAACATTTTGGGAAGCAGTTTCTGAGACCTGTTTTGGTGTGATTTCTTGCCACTAAAATTTCTCCTTAGCTTGTTTCTATTTAACCTTAGGAAGCTTCAGTGCAAAATCAGCTATTTTGACTTCCTTTGAAAATATTTTGGAGTCTGTCTCTTAATTTTACCAAAAGTAGAGTTTTCAATATTTTCCATTCTTTTTGCTGCTGTTGGATAGTTTCCAATGGAAAAAAAGGAAAATGCTAAATCTGTTCCACCATTCGTTACTCTTAATATGAACAAATAGCCAAAGATCACCAGACATTTGAAGGACATGCCTAATACTAAAGAGAAAGATGAAAGCAAAAGGAAAAATAGAACTAGCCTGAGGAAACAGAGATAGGGTAAAATAGAACTTTAAAAAAAAATTTCCCAAAAAGCTAAGAGAAAATGCCACTTATGAAATAATACCAGGATCCTATAGGCATAAATAACCAGAGGACTATAAAACAATACTGGAAATTAAAAGATAATATTAGAAATTTAAAAATTCAAATACAAGATGTGTTTACTGTAAAAAAATCTTTCAAATTTGCTGTAGAACTGAGTATTTTTATTTGAAACATGGGAAAAATTCAGCAAAAGAGCTGAAAAGTAAAGTTGAGGAAATTTCCCAAAGGGGGAACAAAGCAAAAAGAAAAAAAAAAAGTAGAAAGACAAGAAGAAATTTAGGTAATCAATTCAGGTGGTCCAATGGTTGACTAATAGAAATTCTAGAAAGAAAAACAGACAAAAGGAAGAGGTAAAATAATCATAAAATGAGACGAGAGAATTGTTACAGACTCAAAGAACATGAACTTCAGATTTTGAGTTTCAGATAAAGACATAGCTACTTCAAGGCACCCTGCTTTAAGATTGCAGAACTAGTGATAAGAAAACCTGCTTAAAAAGTCTGTGTAAAGAAAAATAATCATAGTTTGCATAGAAAGGATTAAAAACTCAAAATGACATCTTCTCAAGTGCAACACTGGAAGCTGGTAGATAAAAGAGTAATGTCTACAAAATTCCAACACAGAATATTTTTCAATTTAAGATACTCCACCCACACAAATTACTCTCAAATGTGAAGACTGAATAAAGATATTTTCAAGCAAAGTTTTTTTTTGTTTTTATGTTTTGTTTTTTTTTAAATGTGCCTGCCATGCACCTTTCCCCAGGAAACTGCTGGAGATTTGTCCCAACAAAAGGAGAATCTAAACTAAGAAAGAGGAAGACCTGGGATCAAGTAAGAAGGGATCTGACAAACAACAGAGGCAAAAAGATTTCTCAAAATGATAATGAAGGTCAAATGACAGCCACAGAGTGAGCAGGAGGCAGAGAGTATGGGCAGGATGTGGAACTGGTAGGTTTTTTGCCTTGTTTGACCCTTGTTAGAATGATTTTACACCCTGGAAGAGATCCTGCTAATATTTTAGTGATAGAAAGAGAGGCAAACCAAAACTCCACCCAATTCCCTTGCCAAAGGAGTGATTAATTCCAGGGAAAACAGAAATTTAACATGAAAGAAAATGTAATCATAATACATATGGCTGTGTGTAAAATAAATCATAGTGAAAATAATGTAGACACTGAACTTTGATTTAAACAAAAATGATCTCATCTAAACCATCACTCCTTTCCTTGCATTCTCTATCCCTACCTTGCTCCCCACCCCATAGCTGTTATCTAACTGATAGTGTATCTCTCTCTCTCTCTGCCTCTCTCTCTCTCTCATCTGTCTATCTATTTGTCTATCTATCTATCTATCTATCTATCTATCTATCTATCTATCTATCTATCTATCTGTCTATCTATCTATCTATCTACCTTCATCATCTATCATCTATCATCTTTTTTGTTTGTTTTTGTTTTTCTTATTGAAACTTAAGCCCTATGAGAACAAAAACTTTGTCAATTTTGGTCACTATTGGATCTTCACATTGCCTAGAACAGTGCTGAGTTTATAGTATATCTCAGTAATTTCTCCTAAATACATTGATATAAATTTAGGAGGAGTGGAAGTATGCATATGTGTGTGTGTGTGTGTGCATGATTTATTAGAAAACTAAATCTTTATTTGCATCATGCTCAACAGGATATCCTCTAAAATAAAAACAACAAACAGAGCAAAGCATCTATATAGCAATATGAAGGTAAACAGCAGAAGAGCTATAAGAGTTTGAAGTGGCTCCTCTGGTGAGAAGTGAGAGGAGTGGAGCAGGGGCTGCTATGTTTGGTTTTAAGACTTGTAAACTTTTTTGACATTGATACCTGGCACATGTAATATAAATTTTTAAAAAGCAACCAATGAAGGCCTAAAACTCTTATCTCTTGTATATATTTTTGTATAAGACCTATGTTTCTTTTAAAAGTGAAGAGCCTAATAGGAGATTTTAGGTTAGCTTGATAGAGTAGGATTAATTTCTAGGTACAAGTTAAATTTCTCTCTCAGATGAGAGAAGTCAACTTCTTGTGAAATTTTTCTAAAGAAATACAAACATCTGTCTACATTAAATATCTTTGAATTTCTTCTTCATACCTAGTAGATTCTTCTGAAAATCGAGTTAAAGAACAATGGCAAGACAGGACTGTGTATATCTCTGACTTTTAACATCTCCAATTTTCTGAAGCATGAGCTCTAACAAGGCATTAAATCTCCCTGAGCTCACTTAGTTCCCTCATTTATAAAATGGGCCTGATAACATGCACCTCCTTGGATTATAGCAGTTATCAAATAATATGTCTGTGTGAAATCTCAGTACAGTATAGATATTTGATATCTGCTAGTTTTCTACCCTTCCTTCTCACTCCCAGGACTAAGTGAGATCATGGCTGAATTAGCTGACCAAAAAAAAAAAAAATATGCCAGTGACAGGATTTACACTTCTTTAAGTCTATAAAGAGTTTGAGGGAAGTTTGTGCTTCTTTCTACATTATTGGATATTTCCATGCGGATGCTTGGTCCATATATGTCAGTGTCTGAGAAGAGACAGTTAATTCACAGCATTGTTATTTACCATGAAGACTGTCATGGGACAAATAGTACACTCCTGCCAGGCATCATTCATCTTTACATTCCCATAGCACCTAACACTTTACCTAAGCACTCAGTCAGTGCCCCTGAACTTGGCTTATACACTGACACTGGTTAATATGAACCAGTTTGGATGGTATTACTGTCCAAGTGTCATTTGGGACAGAGGTAGGTTCAATTCTACTACAAATGTGAGAACATATGTTATCACCTCAAATATTGAATTAACCAGCTTCTTTGCCAAAGGGACTAGAGACACTCTCTGGCCAGAGTCTGCATAATGAATCCTCTAATGGACCTTCTTGCTTCTCTACAAAAGGTTAATTTCATCCTCCATCACGAAGCCTTGTGAATGGTCCTCGGGGTTGTTCTTGGTAAAGAAAGAGCAGGTCTTGTTAAGTATTAATGATCACAGTGGCAAGTTTACAATATCGCCTCCTCCTTGGGAAGAAGATCACTCCACTGACATTTATCAAAGGAGCTTCCACTGGGGACCAAGAGCACAGCTGTCATTACTCTGCATTATGGGCACAGCGGAAAATGGCAGATTCTCTCCCATCTGCTATTTGCCACAATTTCCTAACCCAGATACAAATGAAGCTACAAAGACACAGCATGAATGGAGAGGGATGAAAACCAGAATTTCCACTTAAAGTGAAATTGTTCTAATTCTACCACTATAATTTAAGAAAAAAATATTTGCTTATATGGCTCATGATACTTTTCCTTATTTCCCATGAAAAAGCTTCTTTGAAATTCAGGAGAGTTAAATTATCAATCTCATGTCAATTTGGCATTTCCCAATCAGGGCAAACAGGCAATCAAGTTTCTTCTACACAGAGCATTAGATAAAAGATGTTTTATAAGAATGTGACAGAATAAACTAAGGACTATTTACACTGCTACCTCTCCCCCATCAGAAGAATAATTTGAAATTTAAAAATAACTTGTAAAAAATTATTTGATGAGGGTTATCAATGGCAAGGATGTATGAGGTATTCCTTTTGATCTGTTAAAAGATCTTCCTCTAGATTCATAAAAAGGAACGTATCATTTGCTCCACTGTGTGCCAGCCTCTGCACACACTCCCTGCCTCCCTCACCCAGGTTGCCACTAAAAAAGAGTCAGGGAATGGGACTGGACTTGGGGGAGGATACTCCTGTCTTGTCTCCAGATGACAGCAGGACTTCCCACAATCCTCCACACATCTCCCAGTTTCTCCCACACTCACCACCCCATAGAGAGGTAAGGGGCTTCTGATCACTATGAGTTCTTGTTACCCTGCATTTATGTAGTAAGGTCTAACTCAGATGAATAACTGAAGGTTTGAAGGGCAACAGAACCATATTAACTCAATTGCAATCTAAGCTCAGCTGCCTTGTCAGCTTCTCTCTAGTTGAATTCCTCGAGGACACAGCATAGTTTGAGCATCATTTTTATAATCTGAGTTGTTGAAAGATTAATTAGGCTTGCACATATAAAATGTTCAGTCTAGTGTCTGGCACAAACTAAGCACCAAATAAAAAGGAGTATTAACTTCTATATATGATGCGTATGATAATATTTTCCTAAATTTCATCTAGGTATGGTTTTCACTCTCACAATAGATAAGCAAATATCTACTGATCCCTTAAAAACTGAATATATACTTTTGAAATTTTGGAAAACATACCAAAATGCCTCTCTCTCTCTTTCTATGAGTGTGTGTGTGTGTGTGTGTGTGTGTGTGTGTGTGTGTGTGTGTGTTTAAAGTATAGCATGTACTCCTGGTTTTATAATTGAGATCCAACAATCCATAACCATATAATTAGTTTCCATTGTTTCAAATATTCTCTTTGCCAAAACACACTTTGAGGGTGAATATTTTATGAATTTCCATAAAGTAAACACTTGAAATGGTTATAAAGTAAGAAGATTAAGAAGTAATCAAAACTAAGAAAATAAAGAATTATAATTCTTTAGTAGCATTGGTGAGCAAGAGTTTACAGCTAACAAGCAATGCTAAAAGGTCTTTGTTTTACCAAACATAAGTCCTTTCCTGTAAAGTCTATATTTCTGTGATTATCTTAAGTCTATTATCCTAAATAAGCGAGTAGGTTAAGAATATTGAAAGCAGTTCTATTTCTCTAAATTTTATCATAGGATTATTGGTATCCCATTGCCTACATTGTACCTATCATTTATTAGGTATGCATTCATTGATTCAACTATTTAAAAATCGATTTGATTAATCAAGTACTGGGTATGGTATGGTGGAAGGTGGAAGAAAAAAGAAAGAATAGCTACACATTGACATTAGTGCATTCATTAGATATCATGCTGCTTTTCTCCATTTAACTGTGGTAGCCAATAATCTATCTGCATGAAGAACACTCATGATTTGCAGAACTCCAAGAACTTATACCTCAGTTATATGTAGGCTTTCTTATATGTACTCATTTCGTTTACACTACCTAGTCTCTAGGACATAGTAAGTGCTCAGTTTCTTCTAGGCTGTCACTTCAACTATGCCTTCCATCTTCTCATCTCTGCTTTTCAACATTGTACCTATTCCTAAAGCACAACTCAAATGTCAACTTCCCTGTGGTCATTTTCTTGACTATCTCTATCTCAATTGTCACTAAATACTATCTATGAGCCATTACTCTTAAACTGATTCCATTTTATCTTAATTTTTGTTTGTTTTTATATGTAACACCTCTCCCACACCCCCTTTTCAGGTAATATGGCTAGAGGCGGAGGAATGTTAGCAGATATGGTCTGAGAAGACCGAAAGCCACATCATCTAGGGCTTGTCTCTGAAGGTAAGGTCTTTCCTAGTTATTCTAAATATGATGAGAACTTTGAGTGATGATAAAGTTATTATAATTACAAAGGATCAGTCTCACTGCTGTGTGGAAAATAGACCACAGGGATACACGGATGGGAACAGAAAGATAAGTCAAGAGGTTACTGCACTAATAAATGCCAATAATGACAGTGTCTTTGACATGGTGGTAGTGGTGGATTGAAAAGAAAAGATTGAATTCTTGGTATCTATTGATATTTATACATAATATCGCTGGCAGATCAATAGGTATTGCTAATGGATTGGATATAGTGTGTGAAAAAAAGAGAAGAATAAAAAATGACTCCAAAGTTTTGACCTAGGCAGTTGGTGGAATTATTCTAAGATGTAGAAAGAGGAAGTATAAAATATGGGCGTCAAGAGTAATTTTTTGATCATATACATTTGAAAAGCTATCAGAGTTCTAAGAGAAACTTTTAGAATGAGATTGTTGTATATATGTGTCTACCATACAAAGGAGAAAATTCTGGAACTATGAATTTTGGAGTCTCCTGTGTATAGATGGTAAATATATCCTATAAGTCTGGATAAGAGAGTGTGTCCACAGAAAAGAAAAGAAGCCCTAGGAGTTCCAGTTATACATTAGGATTTTGAAAAGAACTAGAAAAGGAGACTGAGAAATAGTGACCAATCAGGTAGGAAAAACAAAAACAAAAACAGAAAAATGTGATGAACTGGAAGCCAATTATATGTCATTCAAGAAGAGAGTCCTCTATTGACTGTTTCTGGTAGTTTAAGTATAAAACAGGCATCAATTGGATTTAGCAATGAGAAGTCATTCATGAATTCGACAAGAACAATTTCTGTAGAGTGGTGGAGGCCGAAGCATGATTGGAGTGAGTTAAAGAGATAATGAAAGAGACAAGTGGGCAACCACAAATATGGACTATGCTATCTGGAAGTTTGCTACAAAATGTACCAGAATGGGGCAAGTAGCTAGAGGGCCGTAATTGATAGGGAACTGGACACAAGATAGAAAAGTATTTGATTATCTTATTAAGATGAGAAAAATAACAGCATGTTTCCATACTGTTGGAAATAATCTGGTAGAAATAGTAAATGTGCTTTTGGAATGACGCTCTTAAGGAGTGAGAAAAGATGAACGTAGAAGACAAGGAGAAGAATTGGCCCTTGGTAGAAGCGTGGCAAGTTTCTTCCTTGTTTGAATTAAGTAACTAGTTGATTTAGCTGTGTATTTTAACTAAAAAACTGTTTTAATTAACAGACCATCATATACACAGCAGATTGTTTTTATAGTGGTCATTTATTATGTTTTCCGGTTTTCCAGTATCTTTTGAAGCTCTCTACTTTTTTAAGGACTTTTTCTTTTTCTTTTTTTTACTTTTTTTGGAGGCTTGCCTCTTGCTGATGAATCCCAGACAACTCATTTTCCAGCCTCCCCTCTCAGCTAGGGTGCAATAAAATAATCCAACTCTTCCAATCAGACATGCACACACAAACTTAAAATGAGAAGTGATCAGCATGTTGGGCAGAATCCACTTCCTGGTAAAGATGGCATCAGCTGTGACTACCTTGATTAAAAGCCCGCATTTTGGCATTGGAGTGTTAGACACTGATATGTGCAGGAGAGTTGAGTTCCTGATGCTAATACAAACTGAAATAGCGATACAAACTGGGGCATCTAGAGCTTGATGGAGGCAGGTCTTTTATCAGACTCATCTGTGGAGTGACTTAGCGTGTTGTTTCTGGAAATTTAGGACTGAGCCTGATTTTCTAGTTCTCCTGTGAGTCAGAGCTTCTCATGTTTTAAATGAAGTCCCTTTTTTCCTTAGTCTTCCAGACTTGATTTCTGTTGCTTGCAATTAAGAATTAGGCCTAGTACAGTGTTTAAGGAATCTGGCAAAATGATAAACTGCTCACCTACTATCCTCAGGATACTTTTGGTTGTGGTGTTATTTTGTCGTTTAAACAGTTACTCTTTAAGAATGAGACAATAAACCATGATGCTGAGAAATGAACTTTCAAAATAGGCAAAAGTCTGTTAATTCTCAGAGCATTTGAGGACAGTAGCCATAACATATCTGTGATATCTCTTTTATGATAAATATAAAATCATAACTGCTGAAGAGAAAATCATGATAAATAATCTAACAACGATAAGGGGATTAATGGAGACATTAGGACAGAATATTTAAAAAGGGCACTTTTCCAGAATGTCTAATACTTAAATCCACAAGCACGTGTGTTCATGCACATGTAGGTGTACACCATATGCACATGCATAGAGTCTAAAAACAAAGATAACTTGTAAACAACTACCCCATACCCTAGCTGTAACCATAGCAACTGAAACTATTCATTTTCTATCTCAAATAATGTGTGCAAGTCTGTCTCACTAACAATTCAAAAGGGGACATTGACAAATGATCACTATATTCACCCAGCCATTTTAAATAGGAAGGCATTTGGCTGAATTCTAATTTGACCAATGAATATTTAACTGATAATGCTGCCAGATTAAATATTGGCCAAAAGAGAAAGAAAAGAAATGAAGCTGAATTTGCTATCATGCAAAAATCCTTTAATGAAGGACATGAAAGGAATATTGCGAACTCTGGGCTGAAAATCTGTTCTGTATTGGGAGATGGAAGAGCAGCTGGCCCATAATTTAGAAACTTTAAAGATTTTCTGACCTCTAGAATGTCTAAGTCACGGAGGGTGTTTTTTCCTCCTTTGTTTAATGTTTTGTATTTTCAAAAGAGTAAGAAAAAATGCCTTAAAATGTTTTAACTTCAAAGCCAACAGAAACAAAATGAAGTACTGGATTATGTATTGGAAAATTTATAGAATCTGCCCAGGTCCTAAACTTGTCAAACCTTTCCTCTTCATAGATTGCTTTGCATCATAACAGCCTAGATACTCATTGATTTATTTTGAACCTCTGCTGGTCCCGGGAATGTTCAGTACTAAAGCTCAAAGGGAATCAAACTCAGGTGAGATTTTCAAGCAGATTTCATAAGACTAATTAATATTTATTGAATATTCATTATTTGTCAGGCCCTCTTCTTTGGATACTGGCTTTTTTCATTTTCACAAGAATTCTCTGAAACAGGTACTATTTTTAGTTACATTTTGCAGATAACAAAAAAGAAAGTTTAGATATGTTAAATAACATGCCCGAGGTTGTACTGAAATGAAGTTAAGGAAGATCTGGGAGTAGACCCTTTATATTTCTCTAATCTTTATCTCCTCTGCCCTATCTTCTCTTTTTACCTTAATTGTTTTCATAAAGCATAGACATATAAATTAGAGGGAGAAAAATATAATGAATAAAGTATATATTTGTGCCTGACATATAGTAACTATTCAATAAATTTTGTGGATAGTAATTATCTATCTGCACACACATTTATTATTTGTAATATTGGACTTGATTGCTCAGCCTATTTTGTTTGTGTAGGAAAGTTACTAAGTGGTCAACGAGAAGTTTGTTTGAAAAACATTAAATAGGAGCCAGATCATATAGTAAAATCATAATGATTAAAGTCATCAAGCTAAGAGAAACCAAGGTACCCATCCAGGGCTGTTCTGTCTATGCATACAATAGGACCTTCTCGAGGTCTTGCTAAAATGGTTAAACCCTTTAAAAAAAAAAGTTGGTTCTAAATCCAAAAACAAAATTGCAAATTCAAAATGCTTAAATGTCTATTTCTATGTCTACAAATTGAAACATTATGTCAACATCATTCATTATTATGCTTTGTTATGGTTGAAAGCAATTTGCAAGCATCCCAGAGAATGTTTGATGATTTCTGGAAAATTATAGTCAATGGTAAATTAAATGAGTGACCAGGACCCACATGTTTTTGAAAGTAAATTAATAAATTTCTTTTCTAAAATCTTTACCCCAAAAGTATATCTTTAATGAAGATATGGGTACATTTAAGTATGTTTCAGTATGGCGGAGGGTAGAACCTGTGAAGTCTGAAGATGGCCCTGAAGCCATCTTTCATATAGGGATATACCTGCTGCTGAATAGAAAAAAATTCTGAAATCAGCTGTCCAGGAACCCTTTCTCCCTGGATAGTTAAGGAGACATGCCTGACCATACAATTTTCTTGAAGAAGAGTTAATTTCCTTACCTGATTGGTGGTGAATAACTACTGATGCTTAAATGCCTCTTTTTTCTCTCAAAGCTCTAAACTCCCACTATCATCTTTCCTTAGTCCAGGATGCACTTAGGGTTGGCTAGTTGCCAAATAGATTGATGATTTCTCCACTCCAGAAAATATTATTAATTGGTTCATGGAATGCTACACCCGGACATCTTGGCATTCTATAAAGTCACCTCAGTACCAACAGAGGCTTCATTAGCATAAAAATAACAGGCCACAATAAACAGCCTAGGGAAACAATTGTCAGTTTAGTTTCGGAGTCAGAGATTTCTCTGTAAAAAGTCTTGATAGGCAGACTTAGTGTGAGACATTCAGGCGAAACTTCAGTCAGTTTGACTCACTGAAAAGAAATTCATGGGTAACCAAGACTCTATTATTTCTAAAAGCAGTGATCAAAATGGTGTCTTTGTTGTCTTTGGTAATTTAGTGCTTTCAACACATGTGGTCTGATCTTGTGCCCCTAAATCTCCTCAAGAAACAATTCTCTTACAGGTTCCCAGTGCTCTGGATTCAGACCCATCCACACTATTCATCACCAAGGGATCTGGGTTCTGGAGGGTTACAAATTTCCACTCAAAGATCAGAGGAGTATCCATCCAGGGTAATCCCAGGACTGACAAACATGATCTGAAAGAGGCTTCTAAATGAAGGGAGTGTATAGTCAAAAATACTAGAAGATAGACCTGAAGAAAAGGGAGAGGAGGCCAGGAGTTAAAGTTAAGAACCATTTAAAAAAAAAAAAAATCTATCTAATTATAATAAGGAAGGAAGAGGAAACGACAGGGTTGTCACAGTGGGGTTGAAATAACAGGTAGGTTTGTCTGACACCTTTGGGCATGACTACTGTGCCCAGATCAGGCATTGTTACTACTATGAAATATGTGAAAGTTGCCCATCTCTTTGGATACAGAGGCCTAGTGAACTCAGCATGGATTTTGGGGTTTGAAAGATTTGGCTCAGAGTTCCAGAATGAACTCTGTAAAATGCAGAGGACATTTTCCTGCAGGGTGTTGGTGGTACAGTGGATAGTAAGTGTTAACAAAGTTTCTAGGACATATTAAGTGCTCAATAAATGATGGGTAGATTTAATTCAGTAGTTAAAAGTATATCAAATACAAATATATTTTAAAAAATATGAGACTATCTACTGCAGGATTTTTCCTATACTTCAAAGTCAATAGTGCTTTCTTAATTTTACTGCTGAGAGAGAGAGAAATTTTGTTTAAATAGACTTATTTTACTTAAGTGATTCAGCAAACATTTATTATTAAGCTCCTACTATGTGTGAGGCACTATTTCAGTCCTCCCCAGGTCCAAGGAGAGCTAGTTTCAAATCAGATCAAGTATATAAGCCCCCAAATTGACTTAGTGAGATAGCGGGATACTGCTAACCGCACAGCCACAGGCTTGGAAATTACTGATCCAGAAATTACTGATCTAGAACTCGGTGGCTGTAAAAGTCAGCCACTCAGGCTTTTAGAGCAACTGTTCTAGTACCTACCTCTGCTTGCAGCTGAATGTATTTATTGTGTCTTTGTGAGTCTCTCAAGGGACTGGTGATGAACTGGTTCAGGGAGTAATCGAAGTGCCTACCCCTACCAGAAAACCTCTCCCTCCTGCCGAAATAAAACCTACCTACCCATTTTTCAGTACCTGGTGCTTTTTTGAATACTTATTGCATTTACATCATCACATAGTTTAGTGCTTCTTTATATAACATATGTTATTACTTTACATTTGATTAATATGTAGTTGTCTCATCACCTCAAATACTTGTCAACCTACTGAGGGCAGGTGATCATACCTTATAATTCTCATATTTTGCATCTTTAGTAACTAAAATAATACTCAGAAAATGAAAAATAAGAGCAAATAAAATAGCTCTTGATTGATGGATTACACATGATTCAATCACCTCTGCTTTCAGTCAACTTCTAGATTTCCTTGAGTGATCACTTGCTTACTATTTCCCCAAATGGACTATAAACCTCATGAAAGCAGGGACCAGTTCTATTTTTGCTCACTATCTGTAGTGAGTTGAACAGTGCTTTCCTTCCCCAATTCATTTCTACCTGGAACCTCAGAATGCAATCTCATTTGGGAAATAGGGTCTTTGCAGATAGATTTAAGGTAAGGATTAAAATGAGGTCATACTGGATTAGGGTGAGTCCTAAATCCAAGGCAAGTATCTTTATAAGAGACAGAAAGGACGTACAGAAACAGGGAAATGAAGGTGTTTTGAAGATAGAGGCAGAGATTGGAATGGTGCATCTACAAGCCAAGGGACACCAGAGATTGCCAGCAAGTCACCAGATGCTAAGAGAGAGGCATGGAATAGATCCTCTCTCAGAGCCTCCAGAAGAAACCAACACTGTCGACATCTTAATTTTGGACTTCTGATCTCCTGAACTGTGAGAGAATACATTTCCGTTGTTTTAAGCCACCCAGTTTGTGGTAATTTGCTACATCATCTCTAGGAAATGAATATACCATTATACAACTATTCTATAGCAAAGTGGCAGGCCATTACCAAGGGTATCTGGGGAGAAAGGAAGGTGGATTGATTCTTCCCCTACCTCTACATCTTTTTCTAATTTAGTGTTTTTTAAGTGTAATTCTTAGACTCACTCTTTCAGAATCACGTGGATGTGTATTAAATGCAGATTCCCAGGACCACTCCACACCAGTGGCATCAAACTCTCAGGTGTGGGACTATGTTTCTGTAATATGCTCCCATGGTAGGTCTTGAGCTATGAAAATTTTTGAACTGGTGCTCTTTTTTATTATAAATCTTAACGCTCTTTGAATTTTATCAAAGACATTTCTCTAACCCCCATGGACAATGCACCTGATGGGAGGAAGCTTGCCTCCTTGCAGGTGGTGTGAGGCTGACCTCCTCATTAACGCAGTTGGGAATTTCTGAAGCAGAATTCCCCAGCTGTCAGTTCCTTTTTCCCTTGAGGATACACCTGGCTGCTTGACATGACCCCCAATCCTGTCTAGAGGTAAGGTTTTCTTTTTGGTAGTAGCTTCCTTAAGAAAAGAATCAATGTCAGAATGAGACAGATGTAGAATCCCTTCATTAAGAGGACTATTTTACCCAAACTGTAATATCCCCATAGCATTACTTGCAAACTTTTGCAGATTTCTAACTTCCAACTTTAGCCACATTTCACCTCTTAAAAAAACTTGTCTCTCAAAAGATAGGTGACAGTTTATTGCAAACAGGCTGTTTCGTGTTCCATATTCATCATCCATTTATGACTTTCTCATCCAATTTGCTGAGTCCTCAAATCAAAACACATACCAGGTTGCAAACTGAAATTGGCATCTGCAAATCAAGCTGTGCACTTTCTGCTGCGCACCTCCCTCCAGGAACTCAGAGACCTGCAGTTGTCATTCGCGTGGGTGTATAGCTCTCTGGGCCCTGTGACAGGGCCAGCTTACCCTTCCAGACATCTCTCTCTATGATTTTTAATCCTATTGCTCAGGACGCCTCCTTCCTGCACACCTGAAAGAACAACCCTACACTCAAAACAAGAATCGGGGAGTCTAGTTCAGCTCTTTGCACTAAGCCTGGGAGGATTTGTGGGCTCGTCAGGAGGGATCTGTTGCAAAACCCAAGTAAACCATGGAGTGGAAGTGGTTATTAAGTCAAAGAGACAGAGGAGGATGAAAGGGAAGTGTCACAGGACATGTGCGGTAGCTGGGGTGTCCTGATTTCAAATAATCACCTGTTTGCTACATTAAACCTCTGGCTTTGAATAATAGACTACAGCGTAAACTCCTTTTATAATAGAATTAGCCAGAGACGCTGAGTTTGAGGTGGATTTCAAATAACGTTTCCATCACTAGAAAAATAAATTTTACCTAGCTCCTACTAATATATTTTTTCCCCTGCAGATCAAGCGCCATCCATCCCTGTCACACTGCCTTGAAATCTCAAGGTTACCTTTAGTTCACCCTTACTCTCCCCCCAATCTCATATCATGTCTGTCACAAATCGCCATCAATTTTTTCTATGAAACATTGGTCCCGTATGTCCCTTTCCTGAGGCTGGCCCAAATGCTCTGGGTCAGCCACATGGCTCTGCTAACTTTTTGACCTTTTGTAACATTCATTGCCTGCATCATTCTTTTGAAAATGTAATCATCTTCTACTTGTCACTCACCCAGGCTTAAGAAGCTAGAGATGTCTGACTCATTGCTTTATTCTTCCTCTTTTTTACTCATATTGCCAAGGCCCTTTCTCTCTCTTCATTGCTCTCTTCACCACTGACAAGAGAAAAATTTCAAGATGTTCTCAATTAAATTATAATGGCCACAGAGTGAAAGAGACAGAGATAATTAACCAGTTAATAGCTGTGGGCCAACTAAAAAAGACTGCTCACATTCCTGAATGTACGATGGAGTTTTGAATCAATCTCCAGGTGTCTATTAGCCAATCACTAGACATCACCACATCCTGCATATACATGAACTTTCAGAACTGTTGCCTGTAACCAATCAAAAGTAGTAAATATTTCTTCCTTACAGACTGTGCACCTATCATAGAACTGCACCTGCTTCACCTTTTCCCACCCCCATTGTCTGAAACCAATGTAAATTCTTTCAAAATGACTTACATTTTTCTTCCCCAAAACATAATGTATGAAAATGCCATCTATCCCAGGATGGCAGATGTGTTTGTCTTTCTATCTAGCCATGCTGATGGTGGCGTAGACTTCATGCCCCAGGACCTGGTCTTTTTCTGGCTAGCATATGGCTCAATAAATCCTTTCTTTTTAAAAAAAGGCTTTCAGCTATGGAAGTTGTTTTTTGTTTAACATCATGCTCATCAGAGCCTTCACACCTGAGTTTCTGCTACAGCTGCCTTGATATTGCCTTTGGAGACTAAGAAAAGTCCTGCCATAGATTTTTTTTCTATTCCTTAATTTTTAAAAAGGCGTATTATTTTTTAACAGTTTTACCTGTTAATAATAAAAGTAGCTACTATTTATTGAGCACCAAATAGTTCCAGACACTTGGCAAACACAGCATAGAAACCAATTCCGCAGATGTAATGTTGAGACAGAAATCTGCATTTTTAACAAGCATGCCAGTGTGAATCACTCATTTAGACAGACTGCTATATACTGTGGGCAACTCTAAAATACATACTTTTATCTATTTAATGTGGTCGAGATATGGTTGGAGTTTTTTGCATTTCTTATTTTATTCGGGCTCAGTTGTTTGTTCCAAAAAGAAAATACTTTGTTATTTTGTTTTTTAAAACTTTTTGGCTTTATACCTAGTATTATTTTTTCAATATTCCTTCTTCCCTATCCACCATTATTAAAAAGTGAGAGTTGACTCCAATGGTCACTCTGCAGATAAACAAGAGGGTACATTATGGCCTAAAGCACATGATGGAAAGACTTATAATTATACTGCTTTCAGAATGGAAAAGCTTTTAGAGATCACATGGTCTTAGAATTTTAGTGCTAGAAGGGGTATTATGTATCAAAGCTTCTATTTTAGAAAAGTTAGACAAAGTAATACATGATATAAATATGGTGGGTAGCCAAGTGAAGAGCAATATAGGCACTAAGAGAATAGGGATAGTTTGCCTGGATTGAAGTGTGGAAATGTGACTGTTTTGTCCAATGGACTATGAACTGAAGGAACTTATGCCATTTTTTTTGGTTAGAAGCTTTAATTATCATGTGTGATTCTCTTTTCTCATGTCTTCTTTTCTTGGGTCAACAATCATGGAAATATATGACAAAAAGAGTCTCTATCAACCTTGGCCCCTGAGTATCTAGAATGAACAGATTTCTTCTAGTGGTATATTTAAGGTATTGGAATTAGGAGGCTGACCTATCCTAACTAATAGACTACTTTTCCCCCTGAATTTTAAAACTAGGCCGATTCACTGGGGGTGATGAGAATGACGACGGTGCTGATGGCAACAACTATTTGTGGAGTTTACCATGGTCCCAGCACTGTGCTAAGTGCTTTATAAGTTTTATGCCATTTAACCTTTATAACAACATTATAATAGATACGCTATTATGAGCTTCGTTTTATAGATTAAAAAAAATGAGGTAAAGAATGTTTAATTTAGAAGTCCAAGATCATATCAGAATTAAATTTGAGAGCAGGCTCAAATGCAGGCATTCTGATTCCAGAGCTTGCCTTCTTAACCATTAAACCGCTTCAGCTAGTCCATGAATCAAAAATGCTAATACCCCAAAGTGTATTCCACAGAATACTAGACATTTGGAATATTAACTGTCATTATGTAAGAAATGAAAGCTTTTAAAAAAAAATCTTGTCTTAAATATGTTTACGAAACACAGAGTTAAGCAAAATATAGCAGATTTTTAAAAGTCTCAGAATTTCTTGATGTTTTTAGGATCTGCTTGATCTTTAAAATCTCTGCTTGAACTTGTTCTCATTCTCGTTCTTCTGGCCCCAGGTTTCTTGTTCCACATCTATACACCCGTTTACAGCCCTCTAAGGAGTAGTAATCCTCTCCATTCCCTTGCTGTTGATTTGAACCTCAGCATTTTTATATGATTTCCATTTTGCTGGCTCCTTGGACCTGGGCATCTCCTGTTTTGGGGTGAGAATTCTTGAGGAGAGCCTTCTGGCCCACAATTTTTAGATCCACGTGTTTATCACTCAGCCCCACACGCTGGTGTATAAACAGACATAAAATGCAATAAGAATTTTTCCTGATCTTTCCAATTATTTTCCTTTATGTATTCCCAGAAGCTTCTCTCATTGCTATTCTTTCCATAGAGATCATTCAGTCTCCAAGTTTCTCACTTCCTTCTACATATTCTATTTGAAACTCTCTAAAGCACGTCCAGTTAGCCTTTAATAAAATATGGTTTTCTCTATTTTCATGAGTTATGAGTGATTAAAAATCTGATAGTGGCAGTTGGAATTTTAGGAATGGATTTTATACAAGCTGGGGTAATTTGGTAATTATTCAGTAAGAAAAACTAAATATTTCTTTAATTTTTAGAAAGTTGATATTCTTTAGAAAGACCAATCTTATCTATAGTGGTCCATCAAAGGACAATGGGATAGTACAGGAGGAAGATATAACTTTTAAAGAACTTGGATAAAGATTCAGAAAACCAGACAGAATCTGCTGAAAAACAACAACAATAACTTTAGCAAGGTCTGGGATCTGTAAGATAATTCAAGTTTTTACATCACTTTGAGGATTTGGTGAATGCTGTCAACTTTTTCTCCATAAAATTACTCTTACCTTCATCCATGACAAATGTTGCTTCTCTCTGATCCTTGAGGTCCATCCACCTGTCCCCTAAATGCAGAATACCTGATAAAGAAGGTAGGGGTAATGGAAATTGTGTTATAAATCGATGTAAATACCATGAGCACATTGTTCTCCTGAAATGGTGAAATGAGGCCAGACTATACCTCCCTAAACCGAAGGGGGCTAAGAATCTTGTGCTGTTTCCGGTCTGTATCGGACAATCAATATGTTTTCAGCCACATAGGGAATATGAAACAGCCGAGTCAATATTTGAGGGTTATCTTATTCTTAAGGTAATATTTCTTAAAAGTAATTTGGCAAAACCAGGTAAGCAGTAATGTATTTTTACAATTCTAAATCAAATGCTCAACTAATATGAAATATTAAAAACAACCCTGTTCTCTTTCCTCTCACTGAAATCTTCCTCTCCTTATAAATATCACCAAAAGAGAAGATATCTGGGTTAAATGTAAACATCACCATACTTTCCTGGTGTTGCAATTTGAAATAGCCACTTTTCTGCCATTGAAAATCACTGATTATTCAGAGCTAGTTATAGAGAGCAAAATATCTATGTGATTGCATGGTTTCGATTACTATCATCATAATGTTGTGCACAAAGGCTGATTACCTTCCATTTTGCACTTCTTGTTAAAACTGGGTTAATAAGAGACTTCACATGGATATTCTCCTCACATGGAATGTTTGATAGAAATGCAATACAATAATTAAAATTATTTTATTGTTAAAAAAGAATTAGCCTATTGTACAATTTTGTGGTGGTTGACAATAGCTCATCATTAATGTATTTATTGATTAAAATGCTTGCTTTTAGAGGCATATTTTGTTTTCTTGTATATGTCTAGTGCTGGTTTCAGTGAGTTCAACAATTTAGAGCTCATTCAACTTAAGATTGATTGACTTAAAGCTATCATTTTCTATCTCTATATACTATCAGCGATAACAAATTAGAACTTCTTATTTCAAGTCTAGCTTTATAGGAAACATAAGTTATTTAGGGTGGCTTTTTTGGAATTAGTGACTTCCTCATTTAAAAAATATACATATATTTATGATGTTCTTTTTCATAAACATTCGATAGGCAGGAGAATAGAGTGAGGGGCAAGAAACATATTTGGTATAAGTAATATGTTTCTTGATCAAGAAGCAGGGGGTGGTGGACAAGTGGGTAGTGGAAGCAGAAGTAGATTTTATTTCTAATCTCAAATTCAATCAAGTGCCTTCCTTTAGCCACATCATAATCTCCCTCTCTGTAAAATGAGTGATTAAGCATGGTTACTATGAAAACTCTCCAGCTCTATGACACTCTCAAGAGTAGCAAGACCCACAGAATAGAAACATACAGACATGGAAGAGACAAAAGAGGACATTTTTATGTTTAATCACTCTCTTGTAATATATAAGCAAAGTCATTACATTCTATTGATTTTGAAGGATATGCTTAAACTACTTGCTACTGAGAAGTAATGTGAAGTAACTGAGAGTTAGTAAAAGGAACAAGAACTCTGTATTTCTTTTGAAAATATTCTCTATTGTGATTTGACTTGTGAAATTATGTTATAATTGGGAGAAAATGAAACTTTTGGACAGTTAAGAAAGGTTGTAGGAGTTATAACCTGATCAACGTGATCTTTTGTCTTCGTCAGTTCCAACTGCTTTAGCAAAATACCATAGACTGGGTGGTTTAAACAACAAACACTTATTTCTCACAGTTTCACAGTTTTGGAGACTGGGAGTCCAAGACTAAGATGTCAACAGATTCAATGTCTGGTGAGGGCCCTCCTCCTGGTTTGCAGAAGGCTGCTTCTTTCTGGGTCCTCACATGGCAGACAGAGAGAGAGAGCAAGAGCTCTAGCCTCTTCTTCTTCTTATAAGGTCACTAATCCCATCCTTGTGATCTCATCTAAACCTAATTACCTACCACTTCCAAATACCATCACACTGTGGGGTAGGGCTTCAACATATGAAGTTGAGGGAGGGGTACAAGGATTCAGTTCATAGCATTTGTTAATTCTATTTCTCTGTAAACCATGAAATGCTTACCTATGGGCACCTGCGAAGCACTACTGTTCACCGAATGACAGCTACCTGCATGTGTAGTATTGGTCTTACTAGAAATCCCATACATGCTTCTTTTGTGGCATATTCAACATCAACAATTCAGTCCCATAATAATGAACTATAGTCCTATTGAGTAATTTGGCTGTTGGTGCTGGGTGCAGAAATTTTTTTACTACAAAAGCCCAGTAGTTTTAGGTGCATAGTCAGGTGATACAGAATAAAATTTATATCCCTATTTTATTTTTCTAGGAGCAAAGACACCTTGAATTTTTATGATATGCTACACCATGCTAGGAAGAAGAAAGGAGAAGACAGGTGATGTATTTTTGAAATAATAATGAATGAAGTATTTCATCTGAAAAGGCATATAGAAGTTTCCCAGAATTAAATATTCATTTAATGTGTCAATAGACTTAAAAATATGTTTGCCTATTCACTCAATGTACTTGTATGACTCTATCCTAAGGATACAATCTGGAACACCAATAAACTTTACATTTAGATGTTCAAGGTAACACTATTTATAATAGCAAACACTGAAAACAGCATAAATATATAACCATAGGTAAATGGATATGTTAGAAATTGCACATATTTAATGTAATATTATACATAGTCATAATAATACAAATCACAATATTAAAACAGAGGAAATTATTACAAAATAGCATTATGTGAAAACAATAGAATTGCAAATTGTACAACTAGCATCATTACCATTGTGTAATGCAAACCCTGGCAGGGGAAAGCAATGGAAGAACATGTGCCTTAATGTCAGTGGTCACGTTTGGCTGGTAGGATGACAGAGGATTAGGTGGGAAAACTACTGTTTTCTTCCAATTTTCTGAATTTCCCACATTTTCTGTAATAACTTTCATTTCGATTAAGTTGAAAAATATAAACATTTCATTTAGATTTTTATTTGAGTCTCTCCAGTTCTCAGGTAGCAAAGGGAGCCAATTTTAAGCTCCAGCCCCTCTGCACAGGCTGCCTCCCAGCATCTCAATCCTCACATCCTCCTTAAGCAGCTTAGCTCAAAAGCTGGCTCTGCTAGTTCTCGCCCCACCCCCAGCTTTTCTGCTCAGCCGTGCCTGAGAGCTGGGAGCTGGAGAGGAGCAGAATCACATTAGAACCATTTCTCCCAGAGCCCATGCCCTCTTTCCCAGAGTCCCGGAGTGCCTTTCTCCTCTTCTTTCTTGATTTTCCTCCTGAATCTTTCCTGCCTTCACGTTCCAAAGCCAGATGGCTGGTTTTTCTGAAGCATTCATATTTCTCTTTACTGACTTAGAACTGTTTAAAACCCATCACCCACACCTCCCTAGTAACCAGGTTTCTGCCACAGCAGGCTGCCTGGTGGGATTTGGCAAGTGTGGGGAGGGTGGGGAAGGAGAAACTGTCCAAAGGGAAACTGGCCAATACTAGTCGGTTTTACTTCATTTGTTTGGAATGCTTGGAAAGCGTAAAGAGCTCTTAATGAGGACCCATTAAAGTGAAATCTGGGTTGTTTAAAGAGCCATCAGTTGTGTTAAGCCTGGTTCAGCAATTCAGAATTTAATAAGTAGATTTTCAGTTTTTGTCTCAAAAATAGATATTGCCCGTGTCAAAATAAACTATAGATAAAAGACTTCACAGACATTTATTTCACGTGGGCTTAGGTAGGGTTATGGCTGATAATTTGCTTTGACTACTGGCAAACCTAAAAAATGTGAAAATGTGAAACCTGAAGTCCTGCAAAACAGATGAGAGCAAAAAGTGTGCATCATGCCTTTGGTTGGGTTGTAGAATATCAAAAAAAAAAAAAAAAAATTTAACCTGCTCTAGGCAAGTCACCATTCAAAGAATAATGAATGAAAAATGTGAATAAATACAGATTTCCTGTCCTTAAGAAGATTCTAATACGATGGGGAAAAATATATATGCAAATAAAATAAAATAATTCCATTAAAATCATATGATAATGTATATCAACTATTTTCCACAAAGCTTGGCATAGAGTCAGTGGCTCAACAAGTTCCCTTTCCTCTACCCACTATGTGTCCCAAACTGAACATCACATAGGATGTTTGTAGCTTCTTAGTGAAGGAGTTCTAACAGTAAGGACAAGTCACTACTTATAACAAGAAGTCTGAAGGGAAAGTAGTTCTCTATAAGAAGTATCAGCGTCCAATTGGGAAAATATAAATTACTGTATATTTTTCAGATAGAGGGACTTTAATACAAGGAATTGGTTACCAAGGTATGGGAACGGCTAGAGAAGCAGTAGGGTTGCTTCCTGAGTGTTCTTGCAGATAAGTTTGCTGGAGCAACACTGTAACAGTGAAATTCTGGGTTTCTCTGACTGCATGTATTTCTCGTGGTCTTCAAGCTGATTGCTCCTGCTTTGTCTTGCATATAGACATGCTAATCATTAGAGAAATTCCGCTTGCAGCTAGAGTTTTACAAAAACAGCCTTTCACATCTTTCCTTCCCTTGACATAAAAGAGGGCTGACCTCTGTAATGTCATAAGATGGCTTTGAGAAACTACTAGGGTTCCCGTTTTTTCGGTGGGCACCTTGTTGGTCAATATACCTTTCCTTACTCCAAACTCTAACGTCTTGAATTTTGCCCTTTCTAAGCATTGGCTTTGGACTGATAACATCACTGTTGCTCTTGGACCCAACATTGCTGTTGCCAGAAGACAGGCACTTGTGGTAGCTTGGATACCGCTGCTACCTGCAGTGCCTGCTGTTGCTGGTGTAGGAGACAATCGTTGCCTGCAGTCTCCCACTGCTCTTAACGCTAGAGCCAGAAACAGAAAAGAATGATTTCTGTCTTCTTTCTTCCCTCCATCCAGT
This sequence comes from Pteropus alecto, assembly GCF_000325575.1. NCBI lineage: Eukaryota > Metazoa > Chordata > Mammalia > Chiroptera > Pteropodidae > Pteropus > Pteropus alecto. Next base: position 10,267,369 of record NW_006441071.1, read on the forward strand.
CTTGGGCAAGTGCATTGTGACTGACAGAAGCTACCAGATACCAGCTGGCAAGGGAGTATGGAGAATGCTGTTTCCAGGGTTCTCGCTCCTCCTCTCCCATCTATAAAAAGCACAGAAAGATTGGAATAGGGCTAAAAAATAACATGAAGTATCTGTTGAAGTTGGATAATTCAGCAGTCTGTTTCCTCTCTGTCATCCTCAGGGATATATAGCTTTTCCCTTAGTTCAAATTCCTTGAACACTTCAAGATAGCTGAATGCCGAAGTTAACATTCAAAGACAGAAAAGGGAAATGTCCCAGATAAACTCCCAGCTGACCTGTTCTCCCATATCACTGGCTAGATAATGTAACATAAACTTTCTTAAACAAATTACGAACAAGAGTTAAAAAACAAATCCCATAATAATCTAATAAGTAATTATATAGCATCATATTATCTTGTGGTAAAAAGATTAATTTATTAAATATAGACTTTGAAAATATCCTACAACATTTTTATAATCCTGTTCTGCATTTCTTCATTTTTTTATATTATTATACATTATTATGTCACCATATACTCAAAAAGTAGAAATAACCTGGCTGCCTTCTGTCTCTGAGAGTCTCTGTGGGGAGGCTGGACCAGCCCAGGAAGACTTTGTAGAAAAATAGGACAATTGGGAATATTCACAGCTACTTTGGCCAAGAATATGATTTAACCAGTAGAAACAATAAATTTACCAGTTGAGGGTAAACCAGGCCAAAAGTTTCTCTGGAAATTATGAAATGCCTTTAATGATTTGGTTGCTCACCCTGAATTCTGGCATCATTCTGGCAAAATGAATAAGAAGGAATCACAGACCGAAGTCTTTTATGCCAAGAATGAACACAATGGAAATTGACTTCTTTCCATTCTAGCTGTAGCACCAGGAGTAGGTTTTGCTGCCAACAAAAAGCTCCATCGTAGTTTAGAGTTGAAACTGTGGTCAAATCAAAGGGCAGGGGGCAGCATTTAGTGCAGACATTACAGGTCAAATTGCCAATCTTATGCCCAAAGCTTTGCTCCCTGTGTCACAAACACCTCTTTTGAGATTGTTTATCTCCCAGCCCTTCAATTAATGAACTATCCATCAACACTCAGTAATAGTAATGACTACCATCTGTACATTGGTTTGTAAAGTGCTTTTCCTTTTATTTGATCTTATCTAATTGCTACAGCTGCTCAGTGAGCTGGTTTTTTACCTGAGCAGAAGTCAAATTCCAAGATGTAACTTGGGTACACATGTAAGTTGTGAAAATGAGAATTGAGCCTATTAAAAATACAACATTGGATAGAGTTGAGTAAGATACAGTTCTGGCCCAGGGGAAGTTTATTTTGTAGCTGCGAAAATGAGAAATGCAGATGAAGAACATCCAACAGGTTGTTAGATGTGCTACGTGACCGATACATAAGAAAAGTACTAAATAAGTGAGAGAAAGGGAAGTCCATCATTTATTTGGGTGGTCAAGTCTATTTATTTGTTCCTTTCAAGGTAGAGGTGAATTAATACCTTAGATACTTTTTAGTGCTGACGTATTAGGTTCTGATATTCTATCAGCCTCTGTATGACATTATGTGACCGCCTTGCATGGTCTGTGCCCAAAGACAGGCTCAACTTTGCAATTCAGATATCAGTAGAAATACTGTGTCTAAGATAAACCTTAAGTCTCCAGGTAAGTAAATTTAGATATCTTTTCTGTGATCACCATGAGGGAGAATTAAGGGAAGTCATAGTAATTTAATAACTCAAAGGGGAAATACAAATAACCAGGTAACAAATGCCATAAAAACATAGATATTCAGAATCTAACTTTTAGAATTTTTCTTCTTTAGAACTGGAACGGTCTTCTTCCTCATGCCTGCCACATACTATTGTGAGTATTTCGATTTATAGAAACTGACCACTTGATCAAAGGAGACTTTCAGAGGATGTTTTACACTTTTACCAATATCGGCTTATAGTTTATCACTGAAGTTAGGAGGCTTTTCTCTGTGGAACAAGCCCACATATGGTCTCTTCTTTATGGTATTAACTGATAGATCCGTGGTTAAATTTTTAAAATTATTTGTATAAAATTGAGTATCAGACTGATTATTTAAGCTTGTTTCGGTCACAGATAATCAGGTAACAAGCAGACATGAACCCCTCACTGTAGGAAATCTGATAATCCTATCCCAGAATGTCCTTGGAATGCTGAAGAACTGGGACTGCAGTTGCTGACTGAACTTGAATCCAACTCTTTGGAGAAAACCACCAACTTCACTCCTGGAAGTATTGTTCCCTGATGTGTGTGGCTTTCTGAATGTCTTTTTTTTGTCTGTTGTGTAACCAAGACCACATCCACTGCACTGGCTTCTGTTCTGAAGCCATTTATCTGCAACACAAAATTCTGAGTGGTTAGCATACAGAAGACTTTAAGAATAAGATTTTACCAGAACTACCAATGGAGTAAGAAGATAAGTGATGGGGGAAAAAATGAATAAAAAACTTATTGTGTGTAAAATAGTCTTTAACAATAGCTACATAAGCCTACGAAAGTGCTCCAATTGTTATTGAAGAGAACAGGTCTTCTAAACTCTCCTAAGTTGTGTCTTTTTTTTTTTTTTAAAGCAACAACAAAAATCTCTAGTGGTTAAAAAACAAGGTAAGACATTTTATAGTTGTATTAGAGGTTTAATTTTAAAGTCGATGCAATGTATGAAGGCACTTTAAACTCTATTTAGATGTTATAGATATCTGCTTTGAGAATAAGAAACTCAGAAATGATGGAACAATAAATGGTCATATATATATAGAGAGAGAGAGAGAGAGTATTTTCAAAGTCGAATAAGAAGAAAAACTTCAAATTCAATCTCATCTTAAGATAAATTAATCCCCCAGGGTATTTCTTCAAGAGCCTTTGGTAAATCAGCTGACTCTGGGCTTTTCCTGGTACTCAGATATGTAAATCTCCAGCCTGTTTAATCCTTAGTGCCCTGAGGTTAAGGCCAACAGACCGCCTGTAACTAATTTCATAGTTTTCTGGACCAAAAGTAAGTAAAACATAAAAAATGCAGAACAACTGCACAAGTTCGTTTGTATACATTTTAGTATTTTTTATTATTTAAATTTAATTCTGGGGTGGGAGGAAAGAGGCTGGCAGCAACACCAGTAGGATGACTGCCCCATAAAAAGTGCCGGACCAGAGAAGTCTAAGACTGTTTTTCCAGTAGAAGGCACTGGTCAGTCTGCCACTGTTACAGAGTAGAGTAAAAGAAGGGCAAGGAACAAACGTGTGGGCAGAGAGGCCCAGGATTGACAGAAATTTCCCATTGTCATCGTGGAGTCTATTTCTTTTCCAGCTAATGCTCAACCCACTATTTATGTAGAGAAGCTATGGCTTCAGGGAATCAATAGGGTCTTGATGTTTTAAATTCATAGCGATAATCACTGACTGCAGAATCAGTTATGCCTTCCTTACACTCTAGAGTTATCTGGAATCGGTGCCAGCAGTTGGCAAGAAATCTTAAGAATAATAGAAATGCTTCCACGCTATCTAATACTGTTTCCATTTCTCTCCCTCCCTTCCTCCCTCTCTCTCTCTCATTCTATGTTTACTGGAACTCATAAAGGACCAAGAAGCTGACAGAATTTCTAACTCATCCTGGATTTCTTCAAGATCTTTTACTCTCCTCATTCCTAGATACTTACATTTGCAGACAGAGAAGATGTTCCTCTTCAATTCCTACGTTTCTAATTTCTTTTGGTTAAAATTCAGTTTTGCAAAGACAATAAATAACAGTGAAATGTGGTTGCAGTAAATAATAATCACTAAACAAGCTGACTCTGGCCTTTTTTAAAAAACATATTCTTGTGAAGACTTGTCTTTTATTTGCAGAATGTCAAATAAAATGCAAATTCCATCTTTTGTAATAAAAGATGACAAGGAAGGAAATTTAAGACAAACTGCCAATCAATGTGTATAAAATTTAAGACTTGGCGATGTTATCATTTCACTCACACAAACACTCAACATTTAGTCATTGGTGGATGGTCTAATTAGCTCTTTCTGCTGCACTGAAGGGCAACTAGTGAACTGGAAGTGGAGAAAAGTCTGAAATTTCACCCCAAAGTCCTTTCTTTCTCATATTTCCTATTTCCTAGATTCTACTTTCACAACATTTGTTTCCTCATTTGCTTCCATTTTCTGTATTTGGAACGTCTATTATCCTAAATTCCTAAATTTCCACCACATCCTGGATACTGGCTTTAATTAAGGGCTGGTGGTTCATCACACAAAATGTTTTCATTTAGCACATGATATGTTTCAGTTGTTGTTTTTAAGATCTCATCTCAACCTTCACTTCTTCAAAAAAGCTTTTCCTAATCTCTTGATCTAACTCAAAGCTCCATTACCTATATTATGTACTTTTCATTCATATCACTTTTCATAGTTATAACTTTGCATTTATTTGTATGATTGTTTGTTTAATGACAGACTTGCAGATTAGCCCGAAGCTCAGTGTTTGGGCAGAGTGCATATATATTTTTGTTTTCTACTATATGCCCAGTGCCTAGCATGTAGTAGGTGCTCAACCAATATTCTTTTAGTGAATGAATAAACTAGAAAACTCTTGCTGTCTGTAATACTTGCTGTCTAACAAGCATCCCAAACACAAGAAGTTCAAAACTGAGGTCTCCATCTTCCTTTTCACACTCTTTTCTCCTGTAGTTTTTTTTGGAAAACTCAGTTTTTCCTTTTCCTCAGACCAATATCCTTTGTGTCATCTTTGATTCTACTTATTTTCTTATACCACATGTCCAATTCATCAGTAAAGCCAGTGACTTATCATCTGGATAAGTCAGATCTTTGAAGGTTCTACCTTCAAAGATCTGACTTATCCAGAATTCAACTCCTATGCCCATGTTCACTGCTAACCTTCTAGGCAAATCCACTATTGACAAACCCTGGATTAGTGCAATGGCATCCCAACTGGTCTCCCTTTTTGAACCCTCGCCTCCTATATTTATTTTCCACACAGTAGTGTATTCTTTTGAAACATAAACCAAATTACATAACTACTCTCTCAAATCCTCCAGTGGTTTTCCATATCACTCATGTGAAGTCCCTGTGAAGACCTACAAGGCCTTACACATCCGCTCAATGACAATAGGTACTTTGCTCTGTTATGTTCTCTGCTACATCTGCAATGCATAGAAGAATCAATGGCACAAAGTGGATGCTGGATAAATATCTGTTGATTGAATCTGTGTACCCACAAGAAAAAGGCTATGTCGTTTAAAAAATACTCTGCTTTTTGAACTAGAAACCCCATGTTTTTATTTTGTTCTGTGCTCCATAAATTATGTTCTTGGCTCTGATCATACTGGTTCACTTCTGGTGCTCTTGTCAGCTCTGGTCCTTCTCACTGCAACACCACCTTTCTTCTTGGCCTGGCTATTTTGTTATTATCCTTTCAGATAGCTAGATTAGCATCTCTTTCCAGAAGAGAGTTCCTCTTATCCCAAATTATCTTATGCATTTCTTCACCACGGTGCTCTAAATAAATAAATTAATTAATTAAATAAAATAAAAAAGTACTCTCTGACTCTTAAAGCAAAAACGAACAAAAAATTCTAAGTAGTGGGTTCCAATGAATACATTTACTCTTTACTTAACTTTTACCAAGAGTGTTCAATACATAGCATGATGTTATGAACTTTTGTTCTAAGTCCTGCTCTTGAAAAACTCACATAATAATACTCGTATTGTGAAGTCAAGTTTAACTGGTTAAGAAAATCATTATTGCAATCAATACTTGCTCAAAAATCATTCAAGTGCATACTATGTCATAAGGCTGACTATTGTAGTTGACTGAATTTAAAATTTAAAAAAAAAAGAACACTGTAATTTAGTCTGTTTTCATGCACTAGAACAAATGCTCAGCTGGATGATGGTTTTGTAACATTTTCAGGTAGTAGAAATCATGACCCTTGAATATTTTTGGTGGGAAGTTTACAATTGTTAAGGCATTTTGACAATTAGTGACTCACCAAATCTACAACAATTCTACACCAACTCACATATCATTTTCATTAGTGTTTGTCCCCTTAACCTGCTTGTGGTAGGAAAACGTAGTGTTTGATTAACATAAAGCCTTAAAAGGAAAGTAGGGTAATGGAAATGTGATCATAGCAAAACTCTGAAAGCAGTTACTGGTTTGCTTGTTTTTTCTCCTCTGCATATACTAATATATACAACTAAAGTGAACAGAGTAAATTGAGAGAATAATGAAAGCATTTCATGCAATTTAAATAAAAAAATAATGACTAATGTACAATGAATTTCCACCTGTCTTTGATCCTAAGATGACTTCCTGAGATGATAACAATGGTAAAACTGAAATTAGGATGATGAAAGGGGAAAGGGGAAGGTGGTGAGTTATTAGAAGTTAAGCTCTGAATTGTTCATCTTTCCTCAAACCATTAATTTCTGTACTTCCGAGGTTATCTAAACATATTTCAGAAAATTCAATTTTGTTCTCATGGCTAAAGAAGTGTCATAATTTTATCAGCTACATCTCAGTTCTTCAACAAAAATTTATTGAGAAACTATTTTTTGCCAAACACTGTTTTAAATTCTGGATATGTGAATTCTATTGTATAGGGCCATTACATGTCAATCAGAACTGTGTCTGGAGAGAAGATTTGTCTCATGGAGACAGTGAACCATGTTTGAAGTAAGAAATACAAACTCGTTTTACTTGGATTAAAAAAAAAATTATAGCAATAAATTTCCCTAAGCTCACACTTTTATTGCTCCAGAAATTAGGAGACAGAAAGGAAGGAATTTGGGAATAATCTTTTGCTATAAATATATTTTGCCATCATTTAATATAATCAAAATGTTCTTGAATAAAATAAATTGAGATGCATTAAAAAATCAGGTCAAAACAAATATGCAAAAAAAAATTTTGCAAGGTATGTTGGTGATTGATTTCCATATGATTGATTTGTTGCATACATAGTCAAACTGAGATTGCCAGTAAGATTGCTAAAACATAAACAAACAAACAAAAAACAAAATAAAAACAGGGATTGGCTTTTCTTTATTAAGTGACTTTTGCTATGTAGACATGGAAAAATTTGGTGAAATAGATCAATAGATGTAGGTGCTACCATTCGATCTCACTGAATCCAATCTGCAAAAATAAATCTAAGGCCCTTCCTTCTTTTAATTTCTTTTATTTAAATGATTGTGGCAGGAAAGTCAAAGAGATGACTTGCATTCAAGGGTAGCAGAAGAAGTCACTCTAAAACAAAGAACGACAACAACAGCAACAAAGTAAACAAAAAGCAAGCAAGCAAACAAAAAATTAGAAGAAGCCCTCAAGTAAGTTTTTCAACTATTAGAAAAAGAAACTCTATGAACCCTCTAAAAACTAGGGCTCATAGAAATGTACCACATGCATATTCAACACTCAGACAAGCACATTAGATCCTCAGGCATCCTTTAAAGACCCATATGTTTGGTGCAGTTGCACTGAACAGAGATAAATTTCCAAGGCCTGAAGATGTTCCTTTTCTTTTATCCCAGGGAGAAGGCTGCTCAAGCAATAAGAACCTCTTCGAAAACCCCTTCCGACCAAGAACGGCCTAGACCCCACACTGCTCACCCACAGCAAATGCCACACACATGAATAGAAGCTATTACACTAGAGAAGATTGACTCTAAAATAATAAAAATTACTTATCCTTAAAGAGGATTAAACATATCCTCAAAGCAGAGAACTTGAGACAGCTGAAATTCTGTACATTTGTATGCACACATCTAAGTAATAACAGCTAACCCAAGTGCAAACTATCAACAACACATTGCTGAGCAACCTAGGAATTTTGCTGTCAGCTGTGATGCTGCAGTGGGAACATTATATATGGCACCCTATCTTGACTCTGTTTACCTAAAAGCCTTTGACAAGCACTGAACGATTCCCAAGAGAACGCTACTTGTTTTCTTTTGGAAAAATAAAATTATGATGCATGATTATATGTGAGACTTACTTTTTAAAGATTCCCAACATACACACATAATAATGAATTTGAGTTATTCTTCAAAGTAAATATTCTATGCAACAATCCCCTCACCAGCTTTTCAACTAAGTGAATTACAGTGAAATGAGTAAGAATGGAAACCTTAAATGTAAAATCATTCAGTTTAGCAACTTGGAGGAAGGCATATGAAAAATGGGGAAGGGTTGTTATCCATTTTCTTGATCTGCAGGTTAAAATTGTAGCCAGGTTAAGTCTAATGGAACCTAAAGAAGATTCAAGTTTAAAAGACTGTCCGATGCTGGTGGTGCCTGTGGTCTGTGTGCCTGTGATGTTTTACTTGAGGACGTTTGTTTGTTGTTTGAAGGAAGAAGGTAGAATAGGAGCTGGGGCACTTGGAGTGATGAAAAGCAGGGGTCCTGTAGGAGATATAGTGTCATCTTTCTCCTCAGTCCTCATGGACTGTTTTCCTTTCACATAAGCATTTGCTCCAAGGAGAGCAGAGTTTCAGCGGAAGCTGAAGAAGGAGAAGGGTGCGTCAGCACTGATAAGATAGCTTAGGAAAGGAAAATTTTTTTCTCTACAGAACAGAACAGGACACCATCGTGAGATTCCAAAGACTGATGGTGTCGTGAGACTTCTCCTCAAAGCCTGAAGAAGATGTGACCATTCCATTTTGCAGTGACCGAAGTGTTTGGAGTCTCAGCCTACCTCCCTAAGTCCTATCTAGCTGAAACGTTATTTCTGTGCCTTAATGAGAAGGCAAAAGTCTGCTCAGTGCACATTTGTTCCTCTCAGGCCCACAAGCTCACCAAAAGTCTCCTGGCTGCCAGCCATAGGACACAGTTCACCATGAGTCAAGCACGAGTCTTTTAACAGGTTGGCAGAGGAGCAAGCTTGTGCTGCATTTTCTGGCCTCAAAAATTCCTTCTAGTACATATTTAAGTTTCCTTGATTTATTCCCCTTATGGTCCATGTGGTTAACCACGGTTTTATTTTTCTTAATAGCAGTAAAGAGAGACTCATCATGACCCTTCTTTAGGCTCATCACACTCTCACTCAGACCTATAATTTATTGGGAACATCTTCTGTGGGGATGAATGGCTCAGCTATTTGGTAACAGGATATGGAGCTTTTACACACAGCAAGCTGTGCTGCTTAGTGCGAGATGACAGTTCTGGTAAGTTGCTGAGGGATGTAAGAATCTGACTCCTTTCTTGATCCACAGAACTAACCAGTACGTCCTTAAGCTGGGTCAAGAAGAGGCCATGTCTTCCTTCCTTGCATACCTTCAGTGTCGTCTGCAGAGCCTGAGAGAAAGAGCATAGACATTTGAACCAGGTGGACTTGTTTTTGGATTCAGGTCTATGACTCCACTGCAGAGGTTCTCAACCAGGGTCAGTTTGATCCCCCAAGAAACATTTGGCAGTGTCTGGAGGCATTTGTAATTGTCATGACTGGGGAGATGCTCCTGGGAAGAGGCCAATCGACAATGCACAGGAAAGCATGTTCCCCCTTATGCCACTGTGATGAAGAACTATCCAGCTCAGAATGTCGATAGTGCTGAGGCTGAGAATCCTACCCTACTGGTTGACACTAAGCAAGTTTCTCAATCCTGTCCAAGATGAGAGATAATTATTGGTTCTACAGGGTTGTGATAAAGACTAAAATCAAACAAATAATGAATACAAAATAATTGCATTAGGTGCAGAACTAGAACAATCTCCTTCCTCTTCTCTATAGTTTTCCAGTACTTACATACTCTCTATTTGCTGTTGGTTTCTGCTCCCCAATCCGAATCTGTCTCTACTTAGCTTAGGCTAAGTTATGCTAAGTTATTCTAAATTATTCTGAGGTAACAGCTCCAAAATCTCAAGATTTATACCAACCAAAGTTAGTATCTCACTTCTGTAACTGTCAGAGTTGGTTTTGGCTCTTCAATCAGCCTTCCATGCTGAAGGAACGGCCTCTATCTGGGACATTGTGATGTTCAAAGAAAAAAGAAAAGGAGAAAAACCACTCATTGGTTTTTAAAGCTTCCACACACATTGTCTTACATCACAATTTTACATGTTTCATATTCACCTTATTGGTAAGAGATGGATTCCTGCTCTGGGGTTATGGAAATGGCTAAACACTCAATACCTGACACCAGATTGATGAAATTAACATCAGTTTATTAGTCACATATACCCACTGCCCACGGGAGAAGGACTCTGCATGTGAGTTGTACTCAGAAACAGAGTGAATAAGCAGGGGCTGTGCGAGGTAGCTTTTGCAGTGTCAAGAGGATAAGGATCCCCCTGGTTTCCACAAAGATATGATTGGCTTGTTTGAATTATAATATAGTTGATTCCATAATTAATTAAATAATCCTGTAACTGACTAGTTTATACAAATCCTGGCATTTAATTGAAACCCTCTGCAAAAAGACTGCCCTTGGTCCCTTTGATAAGGAAGACTGTTTGGATAGTGGACCTTATCCAAGGAAGCAGAGTGAGAAGAGAAACTTGGAATTAGACAATTCAAAGCCCTACTGTTTTTAGCAGACGTCAAAATAACACATAATGTTTAGCCTTAATTTTAAACTTTAAACCACAATTACTTCTGCCTCCATTTCTTTGGCCAACGTAAGTTACATGGAAAATTGAATCATGTGACAGAAAATAACATAAAGATAATTTATCATTTTAAGCCAGACTGCTACACTTCTATCTCTGTTCATGGACAGTTTTGTTCCAAGAGATTTTATCTAAACATCATCATCTATAACCACAATGATAGGATCAGCAAAATCTGATATAAATGCTTAAAGCAGAATACAAGTCTGGGCATCCCACTGTCTCCCTAGCCATTGATATAGCCCAACTGACCTCGTGTTTCACAAATGAAAACACCAAGGCCCAGAAAGGGGGGAGTGACTTGATAAATTACATAGTAGAGTTATGGTGGGAACATATATTTCTAAGAAAGAAATAAATTCCATGGAGAGAAAATACAGAGGAAAAAAATAAGAGGCTAGTAGAATTGAATGGGAGAAGATGTCAGTGATACATCCATGATACATTGGATGTCAACGATACATCCAATAAGAGGTTAATATCCAAAATTTATAAAGATCTCATATAACAATACCACAAAGAGAACATACAAATGGCCAATATACATACTAAAAGATGCTCAATGTCAGTAATCATCAGAAAAATAAAAATTAAAACCACAATGAGATATCACCTCACACTTGTGAGAATGGTTATCACCAGTAAATCAAAAAACAAGTGTTGGCAAGAATATGGAGAAAAAGAAACCCTTGTACACTGTTAGTGGGATTGAATAATGGTACAGCCACTATGGAAAGCAGTTTGGAGGTCCCTCAAAAAATTGAAAATAGAACTAACTTTTGACCCAGGAATTGTGCCTCTGAGTATTTATCCAAAGAAAACCAAAAGACTAATTTATAAAGATCTGTGCACCCTTATGTTCACTGCAGTGCTATTTATAATAGTCAAGATATGGAAGCAACCTAAGTGCCCACCAACAGACAATTGGATAAAGAAGAGATGGTACATGTATACGATAGAATGCTATTCAGCCATAAAACGAAAATATTACTCATCCATTTGCAAGGACATGGATGGACCTAGAGGTTATTATGTTGAGTGAAATAAGACAGAGAAAGATAAATACCATATGATCTTACTTATAAGTGGAATCTAAAGAACAAAATAAGTGAACAAACAAATCAGAAACAAACTCATAGATACAGAGAACCAAACTGATGATTGCCAGATAAGAGAGGGAGGTTGGGAGAGAGGGGGGAAAAGTGTGAAGGAATTAAGAAGTACAAATTGATTGATAGTTACGAAATCGTCACAGGGATGTGAAGTATAACATAGGGAATATAAGCAATAATATTGTAATGACTGTGTATAGTGCCAGGTGGGTACTAGACTAATTGGGGGGATCACTTCATAAATTATATAAATGTCTAACCACTATGCTGTACATCTGAAACTAATATTAAATAATATTAAATGTCAACTCTAATTAAAAAATTAAAAAATTAAAAATTTTCCAAAAAAAGGCCAATGAATCCTATAAGTATGTATGCATGACAGAGATGGCGGTGAAGGAGAGGGGAGAAGGTAGAAGAGGGAAGGTCAGTTATCATGGAGATGAAAGGAAAAAAAGGAGAAATGACAAAGCAGGAGGCAGCAAGGCCAATCCAAACGTTTACTGTGCTGATGACATCCAAATCTCTCTGTCTTAGCAGAGACCTGAGCTTCAGATTTGTGAGTCCAACTGAGTGCTTAACATCTTGACTCAAAGTCTAATAGGTATCTTAGTCTCATAATAGTTCAAGACAGAGCTTTGATTTCCCACCACGAATCTCTTTGGTCTTCCCGACCTCAGTAAGTTGTACCATCTATCCTATAAGGCCCACCAGGATATCTCCCATAGCGTATATCCTAACACTGGCCACCTAATTCACTCTGCTGATACCTCTTCAGCCACACTGACCTCCTTACCTCTCCTAGGACATAGCAAGATTACACTGCTACACAAGCTCATACCCTAGATTTTCATGAGGCCTTATCCATCTTGTCATTTATTCAGCTAATGTTTCT
>NW_006441071.1:10280092-10291145 GCF_000325575.1 Pteropus alecto
TTTCTCCTCAAAGACCTGTGAAAGTTTTCATCTCTCCTATCACTTTTTATCCCCTTATCTTGCTTTATTATTACTGTTATTACACTGATTACTACATAAAATTATACCACATTTTTTTTTTTTTACTCGTTCTTTTTTCTTTACTAGGATGTAAGTCTCTCAACTATAAAATATGCTATATTGGGCAACTTGCCATTGGAGAAAAGAAGAATTTTAATATTTTAATTATGCCTAAATATGCCTCTACAACAAGATGAAAAGCATATGTTTGGAATGTCAGAAAATTACGGTCGTATTGTGAATTATTAGACAGTAGGGGGAAGAAATTAATTTACTGAGCTAGGAATATTACTACTTACCACACTCTACTTCTTGCACAGACACATAAAAGGAATAAACTAATAAAAATTTAAGGAAACAAAAACAATAAAGTAATTAATTCCTCAACATCCTCGAACCAGTAGATAAGGAGAATGGTTTACTTTGGTCCTCAAACCTAGGCACAAGTTAGACTTTTTTGAAGGTGATTTTTACACATATAGACTCATCAGCCTCATCCCTGGAGATTCTGATTCTCTAAAGCTGGGGTGGAGCCTAGGAAATGGGATGTTTTATAAAACCTCCTCAAGGCGTTCTGATGGTCAGCCTCTCTTGGAAACCCCTGGGCAAATAACTTACCTATACTATATGTTTTTACAAGAGTAATCAGATATTTGAATAAACTGGCCAAATGGGTTGCTTTGGGTTTGAGCTTGGATATTGTTGATCTGGAACTTCATTCAGGGCTACAGAGAATGCCTATGGTATATTAGATCCATGAAGGCTAAATGAAATCCTTGTTTATCTTTCTCTTGTGAATGTTTGTCTTTTTCCAGAATAATTTTATAGCAAGCAAAGAAATAAACAAACAATAAACTCAACAATAATAATAATAAAACAAAACGACAACAACAGAAAAACAAAGCAGCAGCTTCCCAGGATCGAGACTTCAGCACTTAGCAAAATAGTGAAATGTGGAAAGCTGGGCACTGACACCTACCTTTCCTACTTCCATCCCAAAAATCTGACCCCTTAAGGTACAGTGTGTTCCTTGGTCTGTACCTACTAACTTTGGAATGCCAGTTCATTTGATTATACTCTGAGATGTGTCGGAAACAATTGCTAGGATTAAATGCACCTAATGGATTTAAGCATCCCCTGAGGAAATGAAGTAAGAAAAATTCTTATACCAGTTTTCCTTTTCTAACTGGAAATTTATTCTCCATTGGTAAGGAACATAAATGTGAAATAAAATTCTCTAGCCTACGGCATGCTGGTTTTTTTTTTTTTTTTTAAAAAAAACTGGATTCTTTTGTGCCCCAGTGGCATTTACTGATTATATTTACAGGGCACGAGTGATTTTGAACACGCACTACATTTGGGAAATAAACCTAATGGCATGCAAACAACCAATTGCAGTATCAGGGAAACTAACTCAGTACATTTCCAATCTTTAAAACTCAAGTCTTCTGAACTATGGAATGGCACAGCAGTATAAGGATTTGAGTTTTATGAGGCTGGATGAAAACTTTATACTACTGTAAATGGAAAGAAATAAAGATTTTTCTTAAGTTACCTAGATGTCTTATTTGAAGCCAGATTATTACCAGTTCTAAAGCTGCACCATAAATCAAGATCATGTCCATGAATCTAAGTGTAATGGGTGAGTGGGTGGGAGAGAAGTTTAATTGCAATAAGTTTTCCTTGACAATGTATCGATGTCCTAAGCTATCAGAAATAGTGACCAGCTGAAGGAGTTTGTATAGGCCTGCTAGTTAATCTGAAATGCAAATATCACCACAAGACAGTATGTTTTTCTGTGAATTCATTTTAGTTGGGAAGAAGCACTGCTAGAAGCTGGAAACTCTCCTGTTTCTGTCTAATGTATGCAAATACTTTAAAACTCATTCCTCAGTTCAGAAAGCAGCAAATGAAAACCATCCCTGTGATTCCTTACTGTAGTCTTAGGCATGGGACAAGGGGACTGTTTTTCCCTCTTAGCCCTACATTCATCTTTGATATTCCATCACTCACCTCAGTAGGATTCTTTGAGGCAAAAATAAACTTCCCAGAGAAAATTTAACTGGCTCCATTCCACTGTTCTTTTGATAGGTCAAAACATGAGGGGCTCATTTGCATGCTGCTACATAGTTAATAAAAGGTGCAGTGGAACAACTGACAGAAAATATGAATAAATACATGAAATGACAAAGACTCACTTCATAGAATAAACACAAATGAACAGTCAAAAGGAGAACACTAGAAGTGACAGAACAATCTCAGCTAACATAAAGCCCCTTAGCTACTATATCGATTATTGGGAATCGATTAAAAAAAAGGGGATATAACAAGCTGACAAATAACTCTAATATAAGGTGACAAATGTCATAAAAAATAGTGTTGAAGTACTGGATTAGTTCAGAGATGAGAAAGTCCCCGCCCTCACCCTGGAGGCTTCCTGAAAGGTAACATTAAAGATGAACTTGAAGGTGTAGATAAGACCTGGCTAGGTAGAGTTGAGGGTGGAGAAAAGCATTTCAAGCTAAGGGAACAGAGTGATTAGAGGGATAAAATGAAGAAAGTGGGAAGAAGGTATAAAGAATAGTGAATAATAATACTTTCTTTGTTTTTGTTTTTGTTTTTGTTTTTGGCCTTAGAGAATAGATAGGGCCAGCTTGGTACTAGGATGAGACTGGAGCCTGACACCATGGAGGCCAGCCTGAAGGCTGAATCTGTGGGGACCAGTCTGGAGATTAGGACCACAGGAGCTGGCCTCACAAGGAAACTGAGTCGATGTGAGCCAGACTGATATCTAGGTCCAGAGGTTGCTGGCCTGGCACTGGGGAGGGCTGGGAATATGGGTTCACGGGAATCTCCTGGAGTAGTGGGAGCTGGACTGGTGCTGGTGCTGGAGCTGGACTGGAGCTGGACTGGGTCTGGTGCTGGAGTCTGTGGTGAAGGGGGGTGCTCACTTCACTCTTTTTCCCTCATGGAGAAGGTGTATTTCTCCTTGCCTGAACTTGAGGAGTGGGTGATGGGGATAATGTGAAACTGTCTTTCCTATCCTACTCACTATGTCTTTTCTTATTTCTATCCTCCTCCCAAGTGCTATAATCCCTCATCTAAAATCTTTAGCTCTTGTGAAAGTATTTCTTGCATGTGAATAGTTTTTCAAATTGATGTTTCTAGGAGGGGACGAGTGCTAAGAATGCCTATACAATCATCTTGCTTAAACATATTTAATTTTGGTGGAATCAAGTTGATCTTTTTTTCCTCTCTCTTGTGCTTTTGGTGTTGAGTCTAAGAAAACTTTGCCTAACCTAAGTTCATGAAGACTTACTCTATGTTTTCTTTTCAGAATTTTGTAGTTTTAGGTCTTACATAAGGTCTATGATCCATTAAGAGTTAATTTTTGTGTATAAAGGGATCTAACTGCATTCTTTTGCATGTGGACATCCAGTTGTTCTAGCAGGATTTGTTGGAAAGACTTTTTCTCATCGAATCATCTTGGCAGCATTATTGAAATCGATTGACCACAAATAGTTTTATATTTGGACTCTCAATTCTATTCTATATTCCTTATGCTGATGAAACTATGTCTTAATTATTGTAGCTTTGAAGTAAGTTTTAAAATTGAGACATGTGATTTCTCTTACTCTGTTTTTTGTCAAGATTGCTTGGCTCTTCTTGGTCCCTTGCATTTCCATATCGATTTAGGATCCGCTCATTAATTTCTACGAAAAGCCCTGCTGGGATTTTGATAGGAAATGCATTGAAGCTGCAGATAAAATTGGAGAGTATTGCTCTCTTAACAATAATAAATTTAATCCATGAACATGTGATATCTTTACATTTATTTCATCTTTCATTTTTTTCAACAATGTTTTATAGTTTTCAGAGTTTAGGTTTTATGTTTTTTATGTTAAATTTATATCTAAATATTTTCTTTTTTGATGTTATAAGTAGAATTGTTTTCTTAATTTTACTTTCAAAGTTTTTATTGCTAGAGTATAGAAATACAATAGTTTTTGTATATTTCTCTTGTATTTTGCAACTTGCTGGATTTATTCTAATAGTTTCTTTTTAGTGAATCCCTTATAATTGTCTATATACAAGATCATGTTATCTGTGAATAGTTTTACTTCTTCATTTCCAATCTGGTTGTCTTTTATATCTTTTTCATGCCTTATTTCTCTGACTAGAACTTGTAATACAATATTTAACAAGAAGTGTCAAGTGTCTTGATCTTAGGAGAAAAACTTTCAGTTTTTCACTATTAAGTGCAATATTAGCTGTGAGTTTTTCATAAATGTTTTTTATTAGGTTGAAAAATTTGAGCATATCTTATTTTCATAAGAAAAAAATACTTAAAAAATGAATAAAAACTTGATGGACTGAATAGAATTCTATGGCTTCATTCGGAGAGCAGATCTGAGTATCATAACATCCTTGACCTCAAAATAAGGAATTGATAGAATACAGAGTCTTGTGAGAAAGTAAGTGAAAAACTTGAAGACTTTCTTTTCACCCAATTTTTGGATGTTTCCTTTTAACCAGCCTGTTACTTCTTTTATTCTTCTGTTACTCTGATTTTCATTTTGTCTGTAATAATTTTTAACGATATAATTCTGTCCCTAATGATGACTCTAATGCTAATGTCTGGCAGTTTCCTTCTCATCATTCATTATCAAGCCTGATAAGCTCCAGGTGAAGAACTAGGGCAGTTTCTTTAGAAAGTCGAAGTAGCAGTCATTAATGAGGCTTAGGCCTTTCAGGAAATGATGAAAACTTGATCAAATGGAAACCCCGAGGAGACTATCTTCCAGTAACTTTTTACAGCTCTACTGACAATGAGAGTTCAATTAATAGAAAAATTACACCAATGTGATAACATTGAAACATCAGACAGCTTATTTTAAATGAATCTTATTACTAAAAATGTCTATTTTTATAAAGAGTGGGAGCTCAGTGAGCTGCTTCATCAACAAGATTGTTCAAGGTCTCTCAGGTAATCCACATAGACATCCTCTACACCCTCGTAGCTCATGATCTCTTTCATATTTCCACTCGTTTAGCTGGCATACTACTCAATAAAGAGAAGCCACCATTATTTGTACATCAAATACTATTTTAAATGATAAGATATTAATATTTTGCAAAGCTCATTGGGATGCATCAAAAGAGAGGACCCAAATGTAACATTTTGTCACTGGGAATTTCGGGAAGAGAGCAGGTGATAGCTATCTCCTTGATACCATTTTTTTTTTTCCTTTTAAAATTAAATTAACAGTTTTGTGAGAGAACTCAACTAAATCATACAATATGTGCTTTTGCTTTCTGAATTGTTAATTAAGTGTAGAGTGACGCTGTAAGCAATTTTTAGGGAATTACATTTGAGGTTTGGAATGATGAAACAGAAATTAAAATTGTTAGGATGGGCATTTTAGAGGATAATAAACTTTATCTTCTTAATTTTGCCCTAGCCAAGATTAATAATAGCAACTAGTCAGAAAGCTTATTTCTAGGCGAGAGTCATGTAACTTTCTAATATTAGCTGATATAAAAAATAGTTTTGAAAAATTGGAATTTTTCTCCCAGAATAGGAACAAAAGGCTCTTTTTAAAAACAGCTGTCTAGAAAATTCCCAAATGACATTATAATTACATAAGAAAAAGCAACTACAACATTTTTTAACATAAATGTGCAAGATTTAAAATGGCAGCAATCCTAATTTACATTTGATACACATATACACAGCTGTGGTTTTAATGTTATATATGTAGGCCCAATCAGCAAAACAAAAAAGGCTGCCTTCAAGGTAAGTTAGAATATTTGTTTAAAGGTGAGAACACAAGTTCGTAAGCAAATGATCTTTGAGTAGCATTCAGAAGGCCTATGAAATTGTGTAATAAACCATTATATTACTTCACTAATTATAACTGAAATTAGGTATTTTATTCAGTTGTGAATTGAAGGCAATAATCCACAGAAGTATTAACAAAAAATATGGCTATGATTATAGGAACAATAAATTTTTTTACATTATTTTTTATTTGCAGATATCTCAAAATATTTTCATTTACTATTTAAAATTATGATAACTGTTAGACATGGTAATAAATCATTTATCTTTTATTAATGAAGAAGTACATCTAATAGGTTCCACAAACTTAGATTTTAAAACATATTTTGATAACTATTGCAATATAATTTTTGTAATTATATGTATTTTCTTTTATTAATTTAAAAATATTTATCAGGACATGTTGTTATTACTAGACTGCCAAGGGGTCCACAGAACATGAATAAGAACTCCTGGAGTAAAGGGAATAAGAAAGGAGGCTGCTTACATGTACCCCTGGCCTGGACAAAAGAAATCTGCCACACACTCCACCTTAGGTCATCTAGCATGCATCCACCTGACCTTGTTCTCTCTTTACACCTCTCCTTTGATACTTCCAGGTGATGGTAGATAGTTAATTGAAGATCTCTCTCAATATCTTGAGTTCATTTTTATCAGAGAAGATGCTCTCATATTTTCGAGAAATAGAAAATTTACCCCGTCTTGAACAGAAAGGAAACTGAGTAACCTACATGAGAAGCCCAGATGTAGAGCAGCTTCAGAAGGGAGCTATAAAAGCTTTGGCTCTGCTCCTCAGACACCCTGTGCTCTGCCCTCTTTGCTGTGTGTGCTTCAATCTCAGGCTGACAGCAAGAGCACTCTGATGATTCCGGTCATTGTATGCAGACACTACAATGTCCAGGGGAACATAAAGGTAGTGTTGCCATGTTTACTACTTTGAGCAAAAAAATATTTCTGAAAACCTCCCATGATGGTGTCCTTCATGTTTCCTTGCCCAAGACTAGATCATATTCCTATTTCTAAACTGATCATCAACAAGGTAACTCTAATGCTCATGATCAGCTTCTGAAAGTGGAATGGATATTGTAGACTCAATCTTTCAGACCTGGTAAGTACCCATCTCACTCAATTTCTTTTATCTAAACACACAACCATCACAATTTTAATTTCAATGACTGTAACACTGCACTTAGGGTGACAGGTAATAATAAAAATCAAGCAGGTTGTTGCAAATCTAAAATATTTATCCATTTTTTCCATTGCATTACATTTATTTATCTTTGAATAAATACCTTAGTTGTTAAAACCTCTAGTTTCTAGATGAGAATTACAATGAAATCCTATTTTGGCCTTATAGAGATGCTCTAAAGTTGAATATCACATTCTGATAACAGTCTGAATTCCTCTGAAAACAATGCCAGGCTTTCTCAATGTTCTCACTGTGAGAGACAGTGAGAGACAGTGCTAAGAGAGGTGCTTCCTAAGCCAGCCAGGTCAAATCTGAGACTCATCATGTAATCTTGGGTCAGAATTTCCACTTTTTCAACACCATGAAGAGTCTCCAGTTTTCTTGCTAAGTGTCAAAAAATTCTGCAAAGTGAGGGGATTTTCATATAATTTAATTATAATAAATATCTCAGTACAATAGAGGTTAAGAAGTATTCAAATTTAACAGACAAAACAGAGATGTATGACTCCAAATCATTTGAAATTTTAAATTTTAGAATGAAGGCCAGAATTTTTATGAAGTCCAGACCCACCGTGGACTCCAAATTTCCTTGCTTAGAAAGCAAAATTTGAAACTGAGTGAGAAATATGATCTAGTACGCATAGCCACCTGTAAATTCAATTGAAAACAAAAAACAAATGAACAAACAAACAAAAACAAGAACTTTGTTCCTAGGAACAAACTAGAGAAATCTCTGTATTAAACAAAGAGGAAGTAGAATGCGCACATGGAAAAGCATGGTGCGTACCCTGAGAAAATGTCCTGCAGAAGAGTGAGTGAAGCAGCACTAACATATTTCCGGGCCTTGGCTGACGCTGGAGTACAGGTGCACACGTAGCTGAGGTGAGGAACCCTGTGCTGCCTCCAGTAAAGGGCAAACTTTTGGAAAGCAGGTTGCACTGTCTCTTCTCTGAAATTCTTTAGTAACCTGACACCAAGACCTGGTTTTGGCCTTCCATCTTGGTGGTTGGAGGATACCTCATATAGTACTTACTTTAACAAGCTGATTCCGAAACTTAGAACCCCTCACATGTCTAGTTAAACTCTTGCCTTTTTTATGTGTTTCTACAGCTGGACTGTAGGAGAGCTAAGGGAAAAGGGACTTATGTTTTGGAGACATGTGATAGTATTTCAGGTTCTGTGTTCTTAAGAGTCATCTCTCTGCCACATTTCCGAAGAAGAAAGAAGCCCTGCTCTCCTCACCTGCCATCTATCTCTAGAAAAACTCCTCACTCCCTGCCAGGCTAGGTTGGGTCATGCTTTCCTGGGCTCTCATAACGCTTTCCATGTACCTTTAACAGGATTTGTGTGGTCTTGTTCAGAATTTATCTAATATTTGGGTGTGTCTCTCATGCTAAAACGTGAGCCCTTCCAGGGCACGCTTCATATCTTATTCATCTCTGTATCCAGCCCTTAACAGAGTGCCCAGCACACTTCAAGCATCCAAATAATGTTTAATATCACAGAACAAAGATTGCCAAAATGATAAAAGGAAGAGGCTTCATTTTTCCACGAATGTCCTCAGTGCCCTCCCAATCTATTGCCCTGCCCTCTTCTACCCTACAAGGGGCATCAGTCAAAATGTTTTGGACATGTTTTAGTGGTCTGCCATAGGCACGTGTATGGAGTTTTTCAATAAAAATCGAGAAAAACAAGAAGAAAAATCTCTAATGTTTTAGTTCAAAATGCACCATCAAATCCATCAGGCTATTAATATGCAGCTAGTGTGATAGCCAAGCTTCAGTATTAAATATCATTATGATTATTATTCATTCTAAGGTCATCGATATCAATCTCCCAATAAATCAAGTCAAATATAATATCTATCAAAGAACGTGATTAATAGTAAGGAGACACTATCAAATAATAAAGGCTCCAAATCTGGGTTTTAAAGAATCTGAGACTTAGCAAATACAATGAAAGGAAAATTATTTGAAAGATATTTTTAACCTGATAGAGAAAAAAAAGCAAACTAAAATTATATCATCTGTTATGATATTTTAAACTCAAACATTCGAGTTCCTTTTGAAAGAAGGGAGCTATTCTGCCAGTCCACGCATCGCACTTGCTCCGAGCTCCGTCATGATCATCTACTGGGACATTATCCGCCATGATGAGATGGTCTCCAACATCTACAAGATCCGAGAGATCGTGGACAGGCTGCGCCTGGAAGTGGAGGGGAAGATGGTCAGCAGGACAGAGGGTAACTTTGATGAATCGTTCATTGGAGAAAATGCCTCCACAGAAGGCCCCTTGAGGGCGAAGGTTCTGAAAGCACAGTGATCACTGGTGTTGACATTGTCAGGAACCAAAAACCAGCTTCACAAAAGAAGCCTACAAGTAGTGCAGCAAAGATTACATGAAACCATTCTCGGGGAAATTTGAAGAACAGAGACTGGAAGGAGTAAAATCTTCTATGATGGGGGCTGCAGAATGGATCAAGCACATCCTTGCTAATTTCAAAAAACTACCACGGATCAAGAACATCCTTGCTAATTTCAAAAAAACTACCAGTTCTTTATTGGTAAAAACATGAATCCAGGTGGCATGGTTGCCCTGCTGGACCACCGTAAGGATGGTGTGACCCCACATATGATTTTTCTTTAAGAATGGTTTAGAAATAAATGTTAACAAATTTGACAATTTGGATCTATCACCTGTCATCATCATAACTGGCTGCTGCTTTTCATCCACATACCAGGACTAGGACAAATGGGGCTGATGTTATCTTGAGCACTTCATTTATTTTGACCTTGATTTATTTGGAGCAGAGGCATTATTTTTAAGAAAAACATGTCGTGTAGATTGTCTAAAAATAAAATGCATTTAAACTCAAAAAAATAAAAAGGGGGGGGAACTAAAAATGCAAACTTCTCTTTTAAGAGTGAAAGGTATGAGATACTCTAATCTTTTCATATCAGTTAGTCTCCACTCAAGACTGGGTAGAAGGCAGAACACAGAACTATTAGGAGGCGCTGCTGTGGCCTTTAGGAAGGTAAAGGCAAAGGGCTGTGATGTCACTAGTCTGGAACCTCCAAAGTTTTCTACGAGAGATGCCCACAGCATGCAAGTAAATCACAGTAGCTGCACTGAGGGGAAGGACTGAGCCCAGGCAAGACAAAGATGTATGATGTTTTTCAATATGTGGACTTTCCATTCTCCTTCATTTATATTTTCATGGCTCAGAGGCAAGGGCAGAAGTCACCCAGGGTCCGTGGGCAAAAATCAGGTCCCCACATCTGTTCTTACTTGTGGCCATTTTAAATCCATATATCTGAGATGGATCTACCTTGTTCAGAAGGCAACTCTCAGCTGGCAAAACAAATTCATGAAGATAGTACAGTAACTTAAACTTTCACCCGTCTCAAAAGCTATACTTACGTTAAGCCATAGATTTCGATACCTTCTTAACCCAATGATATGGTTAATGATGAACTGTCTAGAAAGTCACAGAGAGTGCTATATTTAAGCAGAAAAGGATTGCCTATACCGGGGAACCACCAAGTACATTCATCTAGGGATTGTTCAACATGCTCTATTGGGAAGAAAATTTGTTTTAATTTATATTTTTCTTTATGTTATCCTTTTAAATATGTTTGATAGTACATAATTTATTTGTGTAATAGGGCATGTTTAATATTTATAAATAAATAAATTTACATATATTGGGATTGCATGCGCTATTTTTTTTTCTTGATTAAGATGTGCATTGCTTCATTCAAACCTTGCCACCTTGATAACTACGTACATTATCTCAAGCTGCAGAAGATTTTCCCATTCTGATCCAACTGCTCTAAAAGCCCTGTGCCTGGCTGTTTCTTCTCCACTTAAGTAAATGTTTCAGGCATTGGGCATTAGGTTATAAGAAACATTATCTTAATTGCATAGTAAAGATACATGGTTGATTGAGCTAGGATATATTT
>NW_006441071.1:10291200-10308375 GCF_000325575.1 Pteropus alecto
TACAGGTTGAACAAAAATAAAGTTGTTATGTTTTCTAGATGCATCGTCTGTGAGTGCTTGGTGTGTTCCCTTCTTTATAATTATTATTATTTTTATTCAGTTAAAGCTACCAGTTTGAAATGATGATCCTAATCTTTTCAGGAAATAATAACTCCTAAACTTTTTCAGTCTGCCTGAGAAATAAAGTTAAAACCATTCAAAACAGAACTTCAATATTATAAAAACAAACATTTAAATTTTTTTTTAGAAAAATCCTCGATTTGAATTATAAAAGTACAGCATGGAGATGAATGAAATCCAATTTCTAAAGGGCAGAAATGCATTCTGACAAAGCAAGAGGAAAGCTCACTGACTACTCAAAATAGAACACATTGGAATATTATAATAGTTCTCAAATTCAAGTTCTTGTGCTGCTAGTGTTTTGCAAATTATTTTCTATAAAATATAATAGCAGCTACTTGAACCATTTTTCCCTCAGTAGCTTTGGATTGATGAGAGGGTTAGGATAATTCAAAAAAATGGAAAGAATTCATCTGGTTCACAGACGAATGTCCAGCTGAGCATTAAGACAAGGTCTTAAGCATCTCTAATCTAGCTCAAAATCCACCTTATGAATTAGGCTTATAAAAGAGAGAAGAAACAATAAAACCCTCTTCTCCTTTGCATTCCCTGAAGTAACAGAAAATAGAGTAAATATTGTTAGAAGAAATGAACCTGCTACTATGATTTTCCCCCTTACTGAAGATGATTATCTTGGGAAATCCCTTTGTATATGCTCCTTTTATGTTCTTAACATCCAGGAGATTCTAAGTTGGATTCTAAGTTAGATTCCTCCTATGTCCAACTTTAAGAAATTATATAAATGTAGAAAATCTATAGATGTTACTAAAATTGGTATGACCTAATCTACAGGCTTGGTCATAGTACAGTTATTTTTTTCAACAATAAAAGTACAGGCTGATGAATTTACACCATTCACACATTTAAATTTTAAAAATTCACCTACACATACTTATCTAAAGAAAAATGTGAGAATATCAACTTAAATAGTGTGGGCAGGATGTTGATAATTATTTCAGCTAAGTGATGAGGGGTTCTTGCACTTTTCTATTTTTGTATATATTTTGCATTTTTAATAATAATGTGTAGGAAAAAGGTAAATCTCAGGGCGCAATTCTGCCAGTCATTACACCCAAGGAGCCATGTTCCAAAAGAGTCATCGGCTCTTCCTTCAGTGAATTTCATTTCCTGCTCAGTCTCAGAGTGAGAGCATTTTCTCATGTGAAGAGTAAGCCTAGGTAGGATTCTATGAGATGTGTTTTTCATTCAACACGGACATCAAATGAAAGCCAGCATTTTTATCTGATGCTCAAGTGAAGACACTCCAATTTATTCTAGTGCCAGAGGTAATGTCTGCATATGCCTAACTGCTAGAGGAAAGAGGAAATTTATTGCATCTATTTAAATAAGAGAGGGTTTCAAAGGTGGCATTAGCCAAAGGGATTTTCAAGGGAATTCCACTATAGGTGAGTTTGCCTTATGTATTGACTTGAGACCCTAAATCTCACCTGAAGCATCATTCCCTTCCCTGTCCTTCCATACCAATTGTCTGTGACATGCTTGGGATCAATGCTTTCAAAACCCAAAGAGACCAGGAATCTCAGTCTCTAATATTAGTCTGGCTTTATAACACCCTGCAATGTCACCATTGGAAACGTGTTCTGTACTGTCCACAGCTATTGTTTCCAGAGTCCTGAGAGGTTTCCAGCCTCCTTTTCTTCCATGCGCATTCAAATCTCTTCTTCCTCCAAAATACCCTCACTCTAATTGGACACTTTTAACCTCTGACAAAACTTATGAGTCTAGTCTGTCTTGTTACTGATGGTTGGACATAAGGAAGAGAAATGAAAGAGTAGGAGAGCACCAGATCTGTGCTTTATAGTTCTCATAGTCTGGAAACAACCTCCTATTTCATTCTTGGAGCAAGGCCCGAGGCCTGAGATAACTAACTAGGCTCCAGGGTTTATTTGAATTAAAAGTAAAGAAAATTATCCTTTAATCTCTGCGGTGAACTGAACCATTTCAAACCCAAATTGGCTACAACTATTAAAAGGAGAAAAATGAAACAAGAGCATCAGAGAAGCAAAGACTTAGGGTCATCTAATGGGGTCCCTAAAGATTCCTGAAAGGCTTCTGTGATGTAGAGAGGCTTGTCCTTAAAATCTATGACCAAAATATTCGAATGCAATTCTAATGCAATTCAAAACACCATTTCGTATTGTACCCAAGAGGACAAGGAGTGACAGAGGGACAGACTTGGGCAGGGAATGGAATTGGACACATCTCTCGCAGCCTGTTTATTGTATCTCCATGGGCATCCTACTCCTTCATAAGTCATTTCAAACTGAGAGATCTTAGGCTGATATGTATCATAAATCTCTTTAGAACCAATTTTCATATTTATAAAATTGTGTGTCTATGTATTTCTGTCTAGATAGACCAATTTTCAAATCTCAAAACTTCTCTCATCCTACCCTTTAACACTTTAATTCACAACACATCAGAATGTATCCTCCATCTTTGCCTCAGTTTCCTTAATTTTTTGCAATATAAATTTGAAAACTGAGTGATCTTCTATTAGTAAAGATCTACTGCAGAAAAAAGAGCTAAGAGAAACCTAGATAGGCCTGGAGAGAATAAAGTTGTAGAGATGAAAGAAACATCTTTATTTTTCTGGATCCAAAACAACCAGGCGGTTGGATTAATTTAACCAAGCGTTCACTCAAGTCAATTAAAAAAAAAAATCATTAGCCAAGCACTTTGTTGAACGATTGGTTGAGGTGATGATATCAAAAGAATTCCAAGCAGAAGGTTTTTGTGAACATCGTACCGTTATCTTTTCTGCTTCTCCTATCTATCCTACTTGTTTTGTTGTGTGTGTGTATTTTTTAATGGGAGCTCATTGTAAAACAAATAAGGAAAACAAAAATATAAAAAGTGAAGAATGAAATCTCCATTTTATTCAAGCATACTCCTTAGACAGAATCATAGTATTTCTGTATATATCCCACAATAATTTTTAATATTATTCTTTAATCTACTTTCCAATTTAGCAACATGTTTTGATAATCTTTCCAAGTCAGTATGTAAAGAACTACCTCATTTATTTTAACTGCGAGTATTAAATTTTTAAAGGTACCCTATTTAACTGATCTCCTGATCAGTGAACACTTTCCTACTTATCTCTGATGGAGTTCTACTGAATCATTCCTTTCATGGGTTTCTGTGTCAGAGGAAAGGTAGGAATATTCCTTCCTAAGGTATGTCTTTGGGTCCCCAAGAAAGAAGAAGCTCCAGTGACACATGTAACCACTTAGGCAAAAAATCTCATTGGGCAATGTGATTTTAGCAAAAGTACATTTTCATGGGCTAAATAGCATTTCTGTGTGCTTAATAATTTTTGGAAACACCTCAAAATTCTGTTAAATTTACTATATATTATCTTTAGCTCTCAAAATGTTGTTGTTCGTGATCTGGCTCCTCTCCAGCCTCACTCAGTTCTCACTCCTTCCCCACATGCTCTCCAAGCTGTAGTTATCTGAACTGCTGGCTATTCTGCTGGGAGGCCATACTTCACCCCACCTACCTCTACATACGGTCAGCTCTATGCCACAAATCCCCCTTCCCCTAGTCTCTCCAGTGAAATAGTCCGTGTTCAAAAGCTTTGACTATTGTTTTCTTTGTAAATCCTTTCCTCTTCCTCCTCCCATACCACCTCAGGAAATCTGGCTGTTTTCTCCCCTCCATCTCCAATGAATCATGTACATTTCTCAGATAAAATACTTCTCATATCCTATTGTAATTAAGTCTGGCTTCTTCTCTGCAAGATAAGATTGTTGAAGAGGGGCACTGCTTTTGACTGTTTCACCCAGTGGCTAGCCCAGAGGAAGAAGTGCCTAGATGTCAGGTGACTTAACTCAAAAGGCAGCCACCCAGAGAACCTCTTCTCACCCTGCATAGGCTCCAGGTGAGAGAAACTGACAGGATACTTCTATGATCTGAAAGTGCATGTGGACATTTTTATATGATTATCATTTCAAAAGTTGCCTTTTCTGCTCAAGCTGCCATCACACTGAGAATTATGTCATCCATCTTTTACAGTACACATTTCCCACTGCTAAGTAATGCTCAACAATGTACTGTAGCATCCAGTACAATAGCAAGTTCCATATGGCTCCTCATACATTTACTTTTATGTTCACTGGCAATTTAGAATGGCATTGTTCATTATATTTCAGATGTCAGCCCGCCTGGAGCCTATCCAAGGATGTGTATTTAGACTGTCAGAAAGTGAAAGGCTACATTGGGCATGACTCATTACCGTGCGATAGATGTGAGAGAGCATTTCAGGGGAAAAATCAGCTTTAATCAGTGTCAGTAGATGTCGTGTGATTTTTCCCAGCACTGATAACGATGCATCAATTCAGAAATGACAGCTGCTGGACACCTGCCATTGTGTCCTTTATACTTCTCCATACCACCGGGCTCCAAACTGGTCATTGATCTAATTTGTTTCTGTTTTTGGAGGCTCAACAGTAGTAACAACAAAAATAAAACATAAGTATCATTTTTAGCAAAATTAGGTATATAACCATGGTGACTAGCATAACTGTTACTGTATACTGGCCTTTGCTTTCACAGGAAAAGCTCTGCTTACCTAAAGATTACACGGAAAAAATAAGATTTTCCCACTTCTGGAACTCTCTCTAAAGGTAGCACATTATGTACTTTCTAATAGCTTATCTTATAAGTTTCGTATAAGCCCTATGAAGTAGATCTATATCGTCATCTCTATTTTCCATCTGAGACATCTGAGGTTCACTAAAGTCAATAATTAAATAGTGTATCCCAAGAGAATTAATGAGTGTCAGGAGGACTCAAACCAAGAAGTCCTGTCTCCATGGCTTTCCAGATGAGTATTCATGATAGAAAAAGTCTGAATGAAATCACTGCAAATACCCGCAAAGAGCTCTAGATAAGAGCAACAATCAAAGCAAAGAAACTAAAAGAAGACAACTTTCCCAGAGTTTTCGATTTTCCTAATATTGGCCCTATTCTTCTGGCATCTTAAAATGAGCCCAAGAAATGGAAGCTATTTCTACTTTTCTGTAAGTTGCCATAGGTGCACCTTGATGAAGTATCAAGAACTATACACTTTCCTGTTTTGTTGCTACCATTGAAAAACTGTTCTATTCTTATCACATTATTTATACTGTTAGATGCCCAGAAGAAAAGGTCTGTGGGTATATCTCTTTATAATATGGCTTTGCAAATAGATAAGCATTTCTTCTAATAGAATGTAAACAAAGCTATTTTCTCCTCAAGGAATACACTTTCTGAGGATGCCAGTAGGTAGACAAAAACCTGAGGAATTATGATGACATGCTACCATATCCTTGCGCGTGGGATACCTAGTAAGAAATCATTTTTCTTCCCTTCCCTATAATTTTCTTCTTTTCTCTTGCTATGCCTTAATAACTCTGAGAAATGGGAAACTTGAAAGCCATAGCTGTTCCAATTTACTAGGCTTTTTAAAGACAGCTCCATGAGATCCCCAAAGGTCTTCAGTGGTGTGGCTGATGGATTCCAGAGTCTCTCAGGCTGATATACTTCCTCGCTTTCTGGAATCATTTTTGAAATGCAAGAAATAATTCCTGAGCACTTTGGCAAAATTTGATTCTCACTAGGAGACAGCATAGATAAAAACCTACTCACTAAGCGACATAGGCATGGCACACAATTTTTGTTTGCTTGTTTGTATTAAAATAGGATTAGGAGTAAAGTAGATCATGATAAAGTTATGAATTCTGTTGTGTCCCTTCAGTGAAACATTTGACAAACTGTATCCTTGATGTCTTTAATAATATATAATATTACCCATTGGATCATAATATGGTTAGTATATGCATAGTTTCTTAAATTCTTTTACCAAATATTTTGCTTATGATTTTGGAAGAAATTTAGTGTATGTTGTATATCTCAGGGCAATATTAGAATATCCCTGTTTTTTTGTTTTTTGTTTTTTGTTTTTTAAAAACCTGTTTGTTCCTGGCAATATCAAATGCCTCTACTGTGATTAGATTTTCATAAAGTCATTTTTATGATTTTGATAAGTATTTAAAAATTATTTTGAAGTTATACTTTAAATTGTGTATTGGTGAGAATTGACTAATTTATGGCAATAGGTTAATAATTACAAGAGAGGGTTTCTTTTGAGGTAATGAAATAATTACTTCAGTGCTGAGTAGATCACCAATATACTCCTCAGTTGAAAATTTTTAAATATTTAAAGTATTTGAATTGGTTCTTAGAGAGTATTCAAAATATACAAAAATAACTAGGTCCCTGTGTAGCTTGTGGCACCACTGGTAAAGCATGTGGCCTAAGTAAGACACCATACCTTGTACTTTTCCTACCAGAAAACAGGGAAACAATTGACCAGTGAGAGAATCTCGCATGATCACATGATTAATTTTATCCAAAGAGATGTGAGCAGAAGTAATATGTTTCACTTCCAGGACAAAAGGTTAAAAAGTAAGCGTTCTTTTTCTGTGTTTTCTTTCCCCTTTCACAAGGTCTGATGAGACCTGGGTCCCTGAATCATTAGGTAAATAACTGCCCATTGACCTGAAACTGTTAACTCACTGTTATGTGAGTGATTAAAAAAACTTCTGTTCTGTTGAGACACTGAAATTTGTTTTGTTGTTTTATTTTTGTCAGAGCTGGTGTTACTCAAATAACATAGGTCAGAGCTCTGTGAAAGTCATTGCTCTGCCCATTAAAATGGGAGCAGACAATCTAATAGAACCTTGAGTTCAAGTTTATTGGTTAACACAATTATATAATTTTCAGGTGTACATTATATTTTGACATCTGTATATTCTATTGTGTGTTTACCACCCAAAGTCCAATTTCCTTCAGCTACCATATATTTGATCCCCTTTACCCACTTCACACTCCCCCTACTCCCCTATATTTAATGTATGCCTATGCTGGCTCTTGCATGCCATGATATAACACAGTCGAGCACTGTGGTTCAACAATGAACAAGCTGGATAAGGCTGTTGCTCTTACAGAGTTCACAGTCTACTGAGGGATATAAATAAGAAAACACAATGCATATATAAAAGCTAAGCTAGGGATTTGGAGATTTCTCTGGGAGCACTTAGAAGTGGTTACTAACCCAAGCATAGAGTGTTCAAGAGAAGTGATATTGAATTTGTAGGCCTCTTAGAGGCAAACTCAGCCCTGGCAGTAGCACTGACATGCAGACCTAGTGTAAGCTGCATTCTCCTTTTTCGTTGTGTTGAATTTTTTCCCAAGATGCTCTAAGCCTTTTCTAAATTCATTTCTTTAATTATCACATCTCCCCATGAAAGTGATACATATCATATCTTTTTATCTCCATCTGATAACTGTCAGTGCAAGTATTCTGGGTTGGGCAAGTGCATTTGAGAGGAAGAGAAAAAGCGAAACAAAGAGAGACAGAGATAGGGAGGGAAGGAAAGAGAGAGAGAAGAATTATCTATATGTCCCAGGAAAATTTGCCTCTTGTGAAGAGATATTTTAATTTCAGGGCTGGGTGTAAGCTAGCCTTGAATATGTAATGGCTAACATGATTGCCTACTGAGCCACCGTCAATCCAGATTTGAAACCTCATTACTGTAAATTGCTTTGGGATACCTTGAGCATGAAAAATACAATAAAAAATAAAATCTATTTTGCAAAGAAGGTGGTAAAACTGTAAGGATAAATTTTAGAACTCTCTTTATGGAACTAGGGAGCCAAAAAGAATACAAAGGACCCTGACTCTTCCCATGGGGAGCAGTGGCATCTTTGAAAGAAGAGGAAAAACAAGATTAAAATAATTTACTTTCTTCCCCAGAAACAACAAAGACCTAATTAACTGAGCATGTCTCAATACACTGACCTTTATTATTTGTTATCTATTAAGATGTTTCTAACTAGAAACCATTGGTGACACACGCTAATTGTATCCTATTTGTGTTGACTGTCATGCCCTCTATAATAATCATTTCTTTCTACAAAATTGCCACATGTCAACACTTCAGCCTAAAAGTCCAGTTAAGCCACATGTGACCTCCAGTAGGCATAATTTGGGTAAGTTTTTATTCTTTGTCTGTCTGTCAAGGAAAGACAAGGACAACAACACAACAGGAAATGACTTTAACTTAGTATTGAAGATGTATTACAGATGTTCTTCTCCCCTCACCCTCCCAGTGCTTAACCTTCCTTATGCTGCTACAAAATACCTTATTCTAGCTGTATGGCATTACTATCTTACTGCAAGAAGACTGTTACTAAAATAATTTTTTTAACAGTATTGATATTAATTGACCATGAGGCACAGATGCTATGTTTTCTGAGAATGAAATCTTTACTAGGAACCATGATTGGCCTAGGATCATTTAAAATCAAAATCCATAATATTATCTAAAAGCACAGTGTTTGGTATAATGAAGAAAGCATTAGGCAAGGATTCAAGGGTACTGGATTCCAATTCCGGCTCTGATATCAACTAGCTGGGAGACCTTGGGCAAGTCAGTCTCTTTGATATGATGTTTCCTCATCTAAATAAAATGTGAATAATCTGTCTACAGACTTCACATTTGCTTTATCTCATATTTTTGGAGCTCTGTGGACTTTCTTTGTTGCACTTATCAGAGTTGTATTTTTAGTATTATTGTATGATTTTTTGGTTAATGACTCCCCTTCGCATTGATGCTCCATGAGAGCAGGGATCATATCTAATTTTGTCTATTATTTCATCTCTACTTTCTGGCACAAGTCTGACACAAAGCAAGTACTCAATAAATATTTCTTAAAGAAATAAATAGATGAACAACATTTAGAGAAGAGTCTATTATTTTATGGTATTGCCTCAAAAAGACTTACTGAATGGCCCAATCTACATATGGCTTCTCTGAATTTCCAGGGCAACTTATATATTTCTGTGTTATAGAGTTTATACCATTCTATCTTGCATCATAATTATTTAGGTTTCTGAAAAATGCTCTGAATGACTGCACAATGCCTTATGTACAATAAAACTCAATAAGTATGTAGTGAATGTGAGACAATATCTGTGCCTTATTTATCTTTATATCTCAAGGCAATAGATGCTTATTAGTGTTTCTTTTTTTAATTAAAGCTGATGACATTTCACTGATTTGTTAGGGATATTTAGACCTTAAGTAACAGAAAGCTCAACTCAAACAGGCTTAATCAATAAAGTCAATAAAGCTTAATCAATAATTTATGACTCCTGTAACTGAAAGCCCAGCGTTAGGCTTCAGAAGAGTTAATATTTTCACTGAAGTTCCAACTTTCTGTCTCTTCTTTCTACCTTCCATAATTTCTATCCCTTTCTAAGAGTGCTTGTTCCTAAGATGGCTGTAGCAGCTTCCTAGAATTGTATTTTCTTGAATAGTATTTACTATGTGCCAGTGATTAAGTATTAGCTCACAGAATCCTCAAATACATAGATAGGAATAATTAATATTCCCATTTTACATATGAGAACATTGAAGGACAAAGAGATTAAATAACTTGCTCAAAGTCATACAAATGGAGTACCCATGATTTAAACCAGGAAATACATCTCAAGTGTTTGCTCCAAACCACTGTACTTTCTTATTTAATACAAAATTTAAAAAAAAAAAAAAAAGCAAGCTTCTATTTTATTAGATCCTGGAGAATAAAATGAAAATTATTTTCCCTGCAGAACCAAGCAAATATCTTTTTGCACCTGATTGGCCTGATTGGGTTAAGTTCTCATTCTAGTCACACCTGGTGGCCAGTGGTAGAAGACATGAAGATTGGCTTAAATCTATTAGAATCAAATTCTGAAACTGAGTGGCCTGAAAATCTTAAGGCCTGAATAGGGCAGAGTAGCTATCCAAGCAAAGTCATTGAGACTGTTACCATGGGTATGAGTAAAGATATGTTGGATGAACAGGAAAAAAAAATCAAATCCCACTATAACTGGTAAATCTCCCCAAAATATTTTAAAAGTTTACATACCAAACCTTCTACATCTTCAAGAAAAAAAATGGAATCCTAGATACATCTATTGAGAAATAGGAATTTTAGTTTGTATATAATAACTGTTGTTGATCAGAGGAAGTCTACTTGCATGGTAGCCAAATATAATTGATTACACTGGTTAGATGGACCAAGAGATTTATTTGATTAAACTTTAGAACTGGAATTGCTCTATAATTGTTCCATAATTGAGCTTGTACAAATAGTTTAAGAAAACTACTTCGGGTTTAAGAAAACTCAAAGAATCTGTTTACTAAGCTTTGGTCTGCAATAATCTGGTGAGTAAACATTAGAATCAAATCATCTGGCACCTAGTCATAGTTTGAGAAAACCGAAGGGGAGCAGATCATTGAGCCACTAAATCAGCATAAATCAGCACTAAAAAAAAATGGTTTCCTAGTTTATAAATTTATACCCTCATATTGGTACCTTTCCGTACTATCTAGAATACACCTGAACTTCCAATATGCTTAACTGAAAAGATAAGGGATCTGGTTTAGAAAATAGCTGACCTTAGCTGAAAACCAGATGCTTGCAACTCGGCTGTAATTTCTGGGGTAAATAAATTATGGATAAAAACAACATTTTAGAAACTCTGGTATCAGTGAGCTAATGGGCAGCTCCAGACAAAGAGTGGAGAAGAAAAGCGTTGTTATTTGAGGATGGTAATAAAAATAATTATCTGTGTGCCAGGAAAAAAAAAAAAAAGCTCTAAAAGCCATGATGAGTCCATAGAATCAGTGAACAAAAGAAATTTTCTAGAATTATTTGACCTAATTACAACTGAGGATTTGTCGGCTGTTTTTGTAAATGCTTTAAGAATGTAGCACTCACCACAAAATGAACTATATCATTAATAGGTCTTGCAGTGTAAAACCTGGAGTCACAAAATGCTTAGAGACTATGGACAAAGAACAAATGAAGCACTGGGAATAAAATGAACAAATCGGCCAGATAGAATAAATAGTGAAAAGAATGGAAATAAGGAGAGAATCAGAAAATTAGTGCAATTTCTGTGCAAAACTAAAAATGTAATGAAATAAATGCAGAACCAAAGAATAGTACTTAGTAAAAGAACATTCTAGCTCTACATTCAGATAAGATTATCAGCCTCATCATCTAATTATCTCTGATTTATTTAGCATCTATGCAGAAACAAAAAAAGATAAAAGGAATTAAAACTATTGCTGAAGAATAATTAGCAAGAGATATTATTTCTGACCACAAAGATTATTTTAAATTAATTGACAATCTTTTAGGAGCCTAGGCATTTGGGAGTACAACTACATTTTAGACATGATTTGTGGTGGGGATGATCATTCCAAAAACATATTTAACTACTTGGTAACCAGAATCTTCCTTTGTATATCTTTCTGAGAAGTCCTGTATCCTGGCAAACATCTGTTTTCTCTGATACTGTTCTTGGGTTGCTGAGTGTTGCCTGAGAAAATCACATTATCATCTAAGTTGGTTCCTTTACAATATTGTAATTTTGAAACTCAACTTGTGTTTTTTAGCGCTGTTTAAGAATTACTTACACATCTCTCTTTTGCTCTCTTTTGTAATCCCAAC
Organism: Pteropus alecto; assembly: GCF_000325575.1. Taxonomy (NCBI): domain Eukaryota; kingdom Metazoa; phylum Chordata; class Mammalia; order Chiroptera; family Pteropodidae; genus Pteropus; species Pteropus alecto. The sequence continues at coordinate 10,302,898 of NW_006441071.1, forward strand.
ATTTTACTGCTCCAAATTCTACTATCTTCCTTAAACGTCTGTAGTATTTATCATTTTCTACATTCTTCCCCTCCCCCATAATAACTTAACTTCTTACTTCCCAGCCATAAACTTTCCTAATTCTCTTTCCTCTATTTCTTATCTATATCCATATTTTTGCCAGTTCTTTGTCTTCTACTCTATCTCTAAAAGAAAGAAGGAGCATGAAAATCCCTTCTGCAGTCCAAGTTTTATCCCTCAGTTATGCTTTGGAATATACTCTCTGCTATCTGCAGCAAACATTACTTGACCATCTAGTCTTTATCTATTTTCTTTCTCTCTCATTCACCTTCTCCTTCCCCTCTCTTTTATGCTCAAATCCTCTCTAAGAAAACATTTCATTCTGTCTCTATAACAAGCCACCACTCTCTTCCTCTTCTCTTAGCAAATAGACTTTGAAGGCTTTGTCTAAAGCAGAATTTCTCAATCTTGATACTATTGATATTTTGAGCCAGATAATTTTTTTTTTCATCTGTGGGAGCTGTTTCGTGCAATTTAGGATGTTCAGCCTCCACAGCCTCAACCTGTTAGATGTCAGTAGCACTTCCTTAGTTGTGACAACCAGCAATGTCTCCAGACACTGCCAAATGTCCCCTGGAGGGCAAAATCATAGCTGGTTAACAACCACCATTCTAAAGTTACCATCTCCATTTGTTTACATCCCAATTGCTATTCAGCTCAGTAAAATATAACTTCTGCTCTGACAACTTTGTGTAAACTATTCAATTACAGAACATTGATATCCTAGTGGTCAAATCCAATGGTCTATTTTCAGTCTCACTTTTTTGACATCTGACTTTGACAGTTATTTCCTTTTTGAAATTTCCTTCTTTAATGGCTTCCATTGACCACTCTTCTAGTTTTTCTTCAGTCTTTCTTGCTGATTCCCCTTCCTTTGCCCTGCTTTTAAATTCCACAATGCTCATCTCTCTTCCAAGTAACCAACTGCATATAGGTCAATGACTCTACAAACCTAACCCTATCTCAGACTGTGTTCCTATACTCTAGACACACATTGATAGCTATCAAGACTTTCATTTTTAGTTATATCCCAAATGCACTTCAAAACTCAACAAGTCCAACTGGACTTTTCATATACATATTCTAAAATCAAATTTTTTGTTGTTCACTATCTTAGCTTGATGTAACACTGTCCAACAGTTAGCTGTCAGCTAAGCTACCACTGTACTCCACCATTCTGAATTCCTAAATCTGTCAGTCACCAAATCCTTTGCATTCCAGCTCTGAAATCTCTTTAACTCTGTTCTTTCATTTTAATTCCTATGGACATTACTCTGATTCAAATCATATTATGTTTTTACCTGGACTTAAACCTTTAAACTTATTCTGATCCATCCTATTCATTGTCAGTATCTTTCTAAAATGCACATCTAATTTTATCACATCTGTGTTTATTAAGCTCTCAGGGTTTCTCCTTGTCTACAGTTGTATTTTCCAAAGCATGGTATTCATAACTTTTGGTGACACAGAAGGTAATTTTAGGTGATGTGTACATTTTTTTTTAATTTAAAAAGTTTTGCACTTATTGTAATTTGTATTAGGAAAAAATATAGCCAACATATCAAATCTGTCATTTCATAGATATATTACTGAGAATAAAGCTAAATAAAAACACCGAGTCTATTTAAAATCACTCTAAGAAAAAAATATTAAGTAAATAATAGTATATAGTGTTGGCAAAAGTTATGCAAGTAATATATGAGTGTCTGAAGTATGAACCTACTAAGTGAAATGGTAATTATGATTCTACTAGATAAAATCCAAAGTTCTTAGTTGGCCATAAAGTTTCTTTCATTATCTAGTTTAACTTTCCCATAATTCTCTAATATCCAATCTATATTCAAGCCACACTAAAACTACTTTCTGTTACTGAACATGGAATGTAATTGTATGCCTTCTTGTCTTTGTTCTTGCTATTTCTTCTGTCTGGACTGGCACTGGGGCAGATCCAGCAAATTGCTTCCATTTATATTCATTTCAACATCTTGTTGGAGGATGTACTTGAGAGGACGTGACCACTAGTTAAGCCTTGAACTGGACTGGGGCCATCATATACTCTTTACCCCCTCCCCGTCCTTGGAATATACACTCTATTCACTGTTGCCACAGGAGTTTCAAGGATGCAGCCTTGAGAGCAATGTATTGTTGAGACCATATGGGAGGTACATGTGACTGAACCTCACTAAAGCCTCTACATAAACTTTCAAGATTTTGGCAGGCAACTGTAGAGATCTATTGTCTTACGGCTGCCTAAGACAAGCCTCATGTGTAAATTCCCTTCCTTATTAAAATTGCCACCTACCAATCTGGAATGACTTGTGTCTTTCTTCTGTCTCTCCTTGTCCTCCACGTATGGGGGCTGGTTTCAGATTTCACCCAGGAAGTTCCCGAAGTTGCAACTAACATACTTTTCTAGTGTGCCTCCCTTTGTAGCAAGTTTAGAACATTCTCAAGGCTCCTTTGCAGGTGAATTTCTGAATGTGGGTTAAGACCCACCATTTAGAAGCAAATGCATGAAATTTTAAAGTCAGAAAGCAACATCTATAAGGCTGACTTTTCGTTGCTTCTGCTCCTTCTGTAGCAGCATAGTCATGGAGATGCTGGGTTTTCTGAAGAAACAGATGACTCAGGGTCTAGCATGGGTTTGAGATGAAGGGCAGGAGTTAGGCATTTGTGGCAGATTTATCATAGCAGAGGTGGAATAGTCCCAGAGACTTTTCCCAAGGTATGCAGTGGGGGATTTTAAACTTTCTAGTTTCTGAATTATTCTCTAGATTCTTAATGGTGACAAAGGTATTTGCTCTTCTGTCAGCCAGTTCCATGGTATTGGTCTGGAAGTTCTTCCTAGAAACTCGACCTAGAGCCTGATCCTCAAGTTTTTTCAAGGTTTACATGACCCTTTTATTCCTTATATTAAATGTCTTTTTGCTTACACTAGCTAGAGCATTTTCTGTCATCTGACACTCAACACTGACCAAAAGAGGTTTTGCTTCCTAACACTCCCCCTAGTTTGATTTTTGTCTCACTTTTCTGCACTTTTGTAATTAAGATTTATTACTTTGATAAGTTAGGAACTTTATTTGCATGTACTATTTATAAATATTTACTTGCATATATGGGTAAATATAAATGTATGGATATGTATAATATGTTCATAAGCATATTTATAAAAAACATGTGACTGCAGAAGAACCTAAAAATCCTCACAGTACAATATCTCAAATGCCTGTGTTTCTCTTACCATACCCTGCATCTAAACTGCAGCTTGTTTTGGGATCTCTGCTACAACTGATACCATAGCTCTGGTTATTTCAAATCTATAATTCATTGAGTCAGTGGGTGGCCTGTTATCTCCTATATATTATCAAAGTGTTTTTTATGAACTCTCACCATCTCAAAAAAATAAGTTGTATAAGAAACCATAACCCCAGATGATATCTCTGCCTCTCCCTCAATAAAACAGGAGTCCTCCTTGCAAAGTAATGTCGTATTTGCATCCATAGTGAGCAGAAAGTGAATTTCTATCTTTCTTGGCACATTATGCTGATTATTTCAGTCTTTAAAAAGAGATGTTGTTATTTATTTATGTCAGGTTTTCAGCACAGTTCCACCAGGCACTGCTTGTTTGAGTTCTGCCTCTTTCTTGATGTTTTAATTCATTGCTAGCAGAAATGCATTTCTTAGCAGCCTACAGGTTGAAAGACTGACCTCAGCCTGAATGCTGCTACTAATCAGACTCGCTGGTTTGGTTTAGCATTTTAATTTACTTCATTTATTTATTTATATGTTTGTTTATGCTTTCTGTCTGCTTAAAAGTTAACTATGGCTGAGTCTAACTATCTCCATGGTTTAGTAAGTAAACATTCAAGCAACTGATGCTTTTCTGTAAACACAAAATAAAACATTTTTCCTCCTCCAGAGTCTCTTTTGTTGTTTGGGATTTACTTAGATATCTTATTATTCTAAGGCAAATAAAATATAATATTAGTAGATAACATTAATTGAATATTTAGTAAGTTCTAAATGAATCACAAGCAAAAAAATCATTTAATTTCTATAAAAGTCCTAGGAGTTAGATCCTAATTTCACATTTAGGAGTTAGATCCTAAAGACACTGAGGCTTAGAAAAGTTAAATAAGGTTTCGAATGAATATAAAAGATTTCCGGTGCACATCTATGAACAACACTCTTATTTTTCGGGCCACATCATTCTGGGGTAAATTAGTTCATTATGGCCTTAGAAAAATCATAAACTTCTTATTTTGACTGTAGCCTCTTCAGACTTGAGCAAAGCACTAACAACCAGTTCTAGGAATGTTCTCAGTGCCTTCTGCACTCATTCTAACTTTGAGAAACCACATGGTCCTTCTATTTCCTTTGTTTTTTTGTCATTTTTGGTACACTTCTGCCTATCATGCTTGCTGGTATTTCTTCCTAGTCTTTATTATAGATGTATGAGCACTGAATCTAAGAGAATCCATTCTGCTAGCAGTGGTGCATGTTAGAACTAGAGAATTGAAAAGTCAGAGTCCTGAGTAGTGCCAAATTTGAACTGATATCAGAACCAGTAGGGTAAAGCAGGTCAAAATGGATGGAGGGGTTAGTAGAAATCTAAAAGATGGAATCTATATTGTTGTGTGATTGGCAAGGCCAAAGTCACGAAGAAATAAGCTGGAAGAGCCGGAGCTAAATATCATGCAATCAAAGCTGGATTGCTGAAGAAGTCCTGTATCTCAAATGCCCTTTGAAAGTTTTCATTTTCCCAAGCAAAAGAGTCCTAATCTCAGAGGATGTCCACAGAAAACCAGCTTGAAACTGAAAAAGTTATTAATGTTTCCCTTTTTGACAGAGTAGTGCCTAGGCACATACTACACACTCAATAAATATTATTTGGAAGAAAATATACACATTCTGGAATGAAAGTACTTATCTATTAAAATCAAGGGTTGTTAAGTCAGAAGGAGAGAATGTGAATTGCCCAGAACAAGTTCACTTGGTTTTCAACCATTTTGTGTTTAGAGCTGCTTCCTTTTTTGGCATTTCATTGCTATTTATGGCTGGCTGGGAAAGATTTATTGGTTTAGAAAAAGAAGACATGAACACCTCCGCACATGCAGGCACGTAAGGCTTCCCCAGACACCAAATAACTCTAATGATGGTTTGATGAGTTAAGGGTAAGTGAATCAGAAATTTATTGATTCAATTTCCTCTATAATACACAAGGGTTTACAAATTCTGGGAAGAACTCAATTTGAAGATAGCAAGTTTAAAAATAGAAAGCAAAACTTTGCAAAACTATCATACAATCATTTTCTCCCAATCCAAGCTAAGTATCTATAAAATGAATGGTCAATGTTTCTTTTAAGTTTGGTTTAATATAAAAATAGTTGGACAGGCTTATTGGCCCTGGGCCTCCAT
>NW_006441071.1:10308646-10319191 GCF_000325575.1 Pteropus alecto
TCCATAAAATAGTGATAAAAATAATAGCTAATATTTATTCAGGATTTTAGTATGTTAGGCCCTCTTCTAGGTGCTTTACATAGATTATCGCACTTAATTCTCACAATAGTCCTGTAAAGCAGGCATTATTATTATTACTACTTTATAAATTGGACTGCTGAGTCACTACTGAGGGAGATTAAAGAATGCCTAATAATGGAAAAGCCTAGGATTCAAACCGAGACAGTCTGTCTTATACTTTTAATTCTTTGAACTAGATGTCAGTCCGATATTCTTTGACTGCCTATTCTCATTCATGGTGGTGTTAGAGGCATTGGGACCATATTTCCAATTGTGGAGGACGAAGAGAGGGAGACAAGACGCTTTAAAAATTAGCTCTTTTAATTAATGTTCAGAAAGACAAGTAAAGTATCTACGGATTTATGGAACACACGCCATTTAGGAAGATGGGTCTGGAGAATCTAATTGAAATCAAGCTATGGCTTCCAGGTTCTCTAAAACCGCACTGGTTAGAGCATTTCTTATTAATATCTCCTACTGGTCTATGAAAGTGAATCAAACAGAAGCTTTAATGCCACTTTGGCTTACTCTGTCTGGGTTGGTGTGATATTCCTATTCAAATGTTCTGATCTCAATAAAGCACTGACCATTTCCACTAATTTTGAGTTTGAATTTTACTACCTTGATACATAGGTTATAAAAAAAGAAAAGTATATTTAATGTTTGGTCTTCATCTAGGGATGTGGTATCAAGGATTAAGAGAAAAATATAGTAATCAAAGGATAATAAAAATTATAGAAAATGACTAAAAATGAACGATTTAACTAAATTTAGGTAGAGCCATAAATGAAATATTTTTATACATTAATAATGTTGTTAAACCCTTTATTTCTCAAAATATAAGAGAATGTTTGTGATAAAATATATAAAAAGGCAGAATACAATATTGAACATAATTATGATCATAACAATTTCAAGCAAAAAAAAAAAGTCAAGCTAAGAAAAAAAAAAAAACTCGAATCAACCAAAATATTGTGTTTGTCATTACCTGGGAAAATTATACTTTTTTTTAAAGGACTTTCACTTTCCAAATTTCTTATAATGAGCATGTATTTTTATTATAAAATAAAAACCCAAGGTACAAATATGTAAATATTTTTTAAAGGGTCTCTGAAATGTTTAACAAAATTTTTACTAACGCATGCAATTCTTGTGTAGGACCCAATGATGGCATGACATCCGGCAGAAGTAATATTTCAATGGCAGTGTGAAAAAAATATGGAAATCATAGTATATTATGAGTTAGATGATGTGATAGCTTGGATTTGCTATTCACTAACTCTATAACCTTGAAAAGTCATTTAACCTCTGAGCCTCAATTTCTTCATCAGTAGAGATAGTATATTTTCCCTCTATACCACTGAGATTTGTTGAGAAGATTGAATATCTAAGGAAATGCTCTGGAAAAGTTAAAGTAACATACAGTAGACCTCATTCTCATTAAAGAGTAATAATTAACTATTTCAACCTCTGTGAATAATATAAGAATTTCTATTTATGTTTTTCTTAATTCTGAATATTTACCTTTCAAAATTCCCTTTTCATTAGTGGACACTTTTATCTTTGAGTGCAATAATTGAGGCTGGAATTTACCAAGTTCTAATATGACTGATGGTAAACTGGAAAATGAAGTTCATGTGACAAATGATTGAAATTGCATCACTAAATCCAACATTTTCATTTTAGTAGAATCATGGGGAAAACTTTACAACTATTAAAAGAAAGGCATAGAAGATCCTCACAGGCAGTGTGTGCCTAGGAGAGATAGAAAGTCAAAAAAAGGGGATCATTAAATTAGAGAATGAACAAATGCTTTCCTTTCTCGTACCAACCTATGCTTACTACCACTTTGAAAACAAATCCTCACAATCTGTTGTGGGGACTGCTCGAGGTTCTCGTGTCTGGAGCTAATTGGGAAAGAAGTGGAAGATGAGGCCAGATAATAGGTGGGGCCAGTGTGAAGTGCCATATGTGCCCTCATAAAAAGATTATACTTCAGTTTAAAGATAATGATAACACAACTAATGTCTTAGAGTATTGACCCTACACTGGCAGCAAGGCAATGAATGGACCAGATGAAGACTTTTTGGTCAGCTGAAGACAGAGAGGGAGCTAATTTTTGATAAGATAATAGCAGAGTAGATGAAACAGATTTAAAAGACAATTTGAAGGAAAATAGCACTAGGATCACATTCGTGGATCATTATTACGTGCCAGGCACTTTGTGATGTGATTTACATGGGCTGTCTTATTTTACCCCTAAAACATTATGAAGTAGGTATCATTATGATGGCTATTTTACAGACGAGAAAAATGAGGTTAGAGATTTAATGTAACTTGTTGGAGGACACAGAGTCCTGGAGGTTGGGTGTGGGTCCAGGTTGTGAGCAAATGGGAATTTTTCCATTGTTCCAAATTGGAACAGTGAGTGGACAGAAAATGAACAGTAGGGAACATAAAAGAGGGCATGTTTGAGAAGACTGAGATACAATCAGTACTGAAATTGTGGAATGTGAGATGGTTGAGTAGGTAGAAATGAGGCAGGTAGAAATATTATTTTAGCATCAAAGAGAGAATTTTGTATAAGATATATATGTTTAGTTAATTCATCGGGAATTTAAACTGTTACTAAAAGAAAATGCCCATTAGAAGTCAGCTTTTTTAATTGAGAGAAAGAAGAAAAGAAAGTAAGAAAGGGAGAGAGGAAAAGAGAGAGGAAGAAATATGAAAAAAAGAGGGAGAAAGGGAGAGTGAAAGGAATCCGTACAAAGGGTGCCAGATCACCAGCCTCAGAGAAACAAAACTCCACTTGTCAAGCTACATTGAGAGCTACTAGACTCAGGGAAACATTTTTTTATTTGTTTGTGTGTGTGTTTGTTTATTTTTTTTTTCTTGACTTAGAAAAGAGGCCTAATGAAATGCAAGCTCCATTGTGAGTCTGCCAGGGTGATCTGAGGTTGACAAAGAAAATGTCTTGCTAACCTCTATGCTTAGGGTAGCCTCCAAAACTCTGAGATATTTGTTGTAATCCATTATTTTTCCCCACACAAAAGAACATTGCAGTTCCATTTGAAGTCTGTATTTGATCAGTTAATGAAAAAACCCAGTGTTTATTCTGAGACGCAGCTAAAGCCACATCTTGACTTATTGACTGCTCTGGCTTTGATGGAGCAAATCATAAACCATATTGGAGCAGTAAGAATATGCTTTTTTAGAAGAGTTACCTCCTCCCTCCCAAATTCCTCTTTATTGATTCTTTAAAAAAAAAAAAAAACCCATAATATCTAAAATGAAACAATGAAACCAGTGCTCATTTACATGTGTGGAGTACTTTAAACTCTGCGCAGTCTTTCTGAGTAATATCCTCCAACATGAAAGCTATTAATCCTTTCTGAATTTTAACGAACCCGAAGAGCCTCTCCATCAATTTCCCGTGAGAAGGGCTGGTAAGGGCCACCTTCCACAAACTTTAATTTTATAATAGAGTTCTTCAGTTCAAATGGACTTTTGACCCAGCTAATTTAATTGTCTTTATTATTGATAGCTGCAGAACTGTAAATAAACTTAGAGAATGTGCTTGTGAGGTTTACTTTCCAGACAGCATTTTGGATGACCCGCCAAGGCAAAATTTCCCTTTATTTCTACAGGGTATGCTGTTTTTCATCATAACCAACATAAGAGGGTGATGTGAAATGTTTCTTATAGCAGAATAAGAGGCACGAAGTGCTTCCTCCCTTAGAACCATGCTCCCACCAGGATCATCCTGGGCTGGCTCCATAACCACTTTGCCAAGGGAAAACACACATAGTTAAATAAACTAAAACATCTAGTTTATTGTACCCTCCTGCTCCATTTGACTAATCCTTTCCCTAACAGATGGCTGGGAGTGTATGCAAAGTGGTCTGGAGTGGAATGGTCTTTGCTAAGATGAGGTTAAGAAGGTATCTGGGAAGAGTAAATTCCCTTCTTTCCTGTCATCTCCTCTGGAGATTTTTTGAGCCCCAGCCACTGGGGCTTCTGGAGCAAGAGAGATACTTAGGGGAAATTGGCCAGGTTGTGGTGCCTGAGAGAAGGAACAAAAATGAGCACCCAAGATCTTTGCATTTCTTTTTTCCTATTTTTTTGTTTATTTTCTAATATTTTTTTTACTTAAAGTTAGCCTTCAATATTACATTAGTTTCAGGTGTACAATATAGTGATTAGACATTTATATAACTTACGAAGTGATCACCCTGATAAATCTAGTACCCATTTGACACCATATATAGTTATTACAACATTATTGACTATACAACCTATGCTGCAATGTATGCCCTGTGACTTTTTTGTATTTCTTAACCCTTCCCCTTTTTCACCCACTCTCAAGAACCCCTCCCATCTGGCAACCATTAAAATGTTTTCTGTCTCAAAGCCAAAATCCTCAGCAAAATATCAGCAAACTGAATTCAGCAGTACATTAAAAATATCATGCACCATGATCAAGTTGGATATATTCTTGGGATGCAAATTTGGTACAAAATCTGCAAATCAATTAATGTGATATGCCACATTAACAAATTGAAAGGTAAAAACCATATGATCATATAAATAGGTGCATAAAAATTCTGCATTCATTTATAATAAAAATTCTCAGCAAAGTGGGAATAGAGGGAGCATACCTCAACATAATAAAAGCCATGTATGAGAAACCTAGAGCTAACATCATATGCAATGGAGAAAGGCTAAAAGCATTTTCCTTAAGATCAGGAACAAGACAAAGATGCCCATTTTCATTACTTATGTTCAACATTGTATTGGAAGTCCTAGCCACAGCAATCAGACAAGAAAGAGAAATAAAAGGTATTCAGATTGCAAAGGAAGAAGTAAAACTGTCATTATTTGCAGATGACATGATACTGTATATACAGAACCTTAAAGATTCCACACACAAACACACACACAAAACCCTTAGAACTGATCAATGAATTCAATAAAGTAGCAGGATACAAAATTAATGTTCAGAAGTCAGTGACATCTTTATACACCAATGATGAACTTTCAAAAAGAGAAATTAAAAAAAACAATCCCATTTATAATTGCATCAAAAAACTATAAAATATCTAGGAATCAAATTAACCAAAGAAGTAAATGACCTGTTCCCAGAAAATTATAATTCATTGAAAAAAGAAATTGAAGAAGATGCAAATAAATGGAAGCATATACTGTTCTCATGGGTAAGAAGAATCAACATCATTAAAATGGCCATACTATCCAAAGCAATCTATAGATACAGTGCAATACTTATCAAATATCAAAGGAGTTTTTCAGACAAGTAAAACAAATAATGCAAAAATTTATACAGTGCCATAAAAGACCCAGAATACTCACGTGAATCTTGGGAAAGAAGAACAAAGTTGGAGGTATCACACTACCTGATATCAAACTATAATCAGTGGAGCATAATAGAGAGCCCCCAAATAAATCCACATCTATGCGCTCATTTAATATATGACAAAGGAGGCAAGAATATACAATGGGGTAAAGGCAGTCTCTTCAATAAATGGTGCTGGGAAAATTGGACAGATATATGCAAAAAAATAAAAAATAAAACTGGACTACCTTCTTATACCACATGCAAGAATAGACACAAAATGGATTAAAGACTTAAATGTAAGACAAGAAACTATGAAAGCTCTAGAAGAAAACATAGGCAGTAAATTCTGATATTGCTACTAGTAATTTCTTTTTAGATATGTCTTCTCGGGCAAAGGAAATAAAAGAAAAAAATAAATGAGACTACATCAAACTAAAAAGTTTTTGTATAGCAAAGGAAACCATCAACAAAATGAAAAGCAACCTACTAAATTGGAGAAAATATTTGCTTATGATACATCTGATAAGAGGTTACTATCCAAAATATGTAAAGAACTCAACAACAACAACAAAACAATCCAATTAAAAAATGGGCAGAAGACCTGAATAGATATTTCTCCAAAGAGGAAATGCAGATGGCCAATAGGCATGTGAAAAGATGCTCAAGGTCACTAATCATCAGAGAAATGCAGATTAAAACTACAATTAGATATCATCCATACTTGTTAGAATGGCTATCATCAATAAATCAAAGAACAATTGTTGGTGAGAATGTGGAGAAAAGGGAACCCTCAGACACTGTTGGTGCAATTGCAAAATAGTACAGCCACTATGGAAAACAGTCTGGAGCTTCCTCAAAAAATTAAAAATGGATCTACATTTTGACCCAGGAATTGCACATCTGGGTATTTATCCAAAAAACACAAAACACTAATTCATAAAGAGTTATCCACCCCTATGTTCAAAGCAGCACTATTCACAATAGCCAAGACATGGAAGGAACCTAAGTGCTCATTAACAGATGATTAGATAAAGAAATTATGGTTCATATATACAATAGAATATTAGTAATAAAAAAATGAAATCCTACCATTTGCAATGACACGGATGGACTTAGAGGCTATTATGCTGAGCAAAATAAGTCAGAGAAAGATAAATACCATATAATTTCATTTATATGCAGAATCTAAGATACAGAACAAAGGAATTGAAAACAGACTCACAAATATAGAGGACAGTCTGGTGATGGCCAGAGAGAGGAGGTTTGGGAGCTGGGAGAAAGGCGTGAAGGGTTAAAGAATTACAAATTAGTAGTTTATAGATGGTCACAGGGATGGGGAACATAGCAGAGGGAATGCAGTCAGCAGCAATGTAATGGCTATGTGTAGAGCCAGAGGGAAGATAGAGTAATCAGGGGGATCGTTTTGTAAACTATATAAATGTCTAATCAATGTATTGTATACTTGAAACTAATAACAAAATAAAATAAAATGCTAAAAAAAATAACCCCAATTCATCCTAGTTTGGCATTTTTACCTTTAACCTCTGCCAATAAATTGTTCTATACTCCAGTTTTATATAAAATAGGTGCTCAGTAAATCTTATTTAATAAACTTAAAAAAAATGTTTTCGGTCTCTATGAGTTCATTTCTGTTTTATTTGTTTGTTTATTTTGTTCTTTAGTTTCCACATGTAAGTGAAATCGTATGGCATTTGTCTTTCTCTGACTTACTCCACCCAGTATAATACTTTCTAGGTCCATCATGTTGTAGATGTCAAGATTTCATTCTTTTTTTTTTTATGGCTGAGTAATATTCTGTTGTATATATGTACCACCTTTTCTTTATCCATTCCTCCATTGATGAACATCAATATTCCCTCCATTCCTTAGCTATTATAAATAATGCTGCAATGAATATATGAATTCACATGTCCCTTCGAAGTAGTGTTTTGGGTTTGTTCAAATAAATATCCAGAAGTGGGATTACTAGGTCCCTTTTTGTCTCTTGTTATAGCCTTTGTTTTAAAGTCTATTTTGTTTGATTTAAGTATTGCTACCCCATCTTATTTTTTTGTTTGTTTCCATTTTCATGAAATATCTTTTTCAATTTCTTTCAGTCTGTGTGTGTCTTTTGATCCGAAGTGAAACTCTTGTAGACAACATATGTAAGGGTTTATTTTCTTAACCATTCAGTGATCTTATCTTTAATTGGAGCATTTAATCCACTTACATTTAAAGTAACTGTTGTTATTATTTTATTATTCATACTTAAATTTTTTTTTTCTTCTTGAAGAAGTTTCTTGAATATATCTTATAATACTGGTTCAGTGGTGATGGATTCCTTTAGCTTTTTCTTATTTAGGAAACTCTTTATTTGTCCTTCAATTCTCAGTAATAGCTTTGCTCAGTAGTGTAATTTTGGTTGTAGGTCCTTTCTTTTTATTGCTTTGAATATTTCATGCCAATCTGCAAAGTTTCTGTTGAGAAATCAGTTGACAGTCTTTTGAGAGTTCCCTGGTAGGTTACTGCTTTCTCTTGCTGCTTTTAAGATTTTCTCTTTGTCTTTTACCTTTGGCATTTTAATTATGATGTCTTGCTGTGGGCCTCTTCAGGTCCATCTTGTTGGGACTCTGTGCTTCCTGGGTTCGTATGTCTATTTCCTTCACCAGATTAAGGAAGTTTTATGCCATTAATTCTTCAAATAGGTTTTCAACTCCTTGTTCTCTCTCTTCTCCTTCTGGCACCCCTATGATGTGAATATTGGCATACTTGATGTTGTCCCAGAGGCCCCTTAAAGTATTCTCATGTTTTTAAATTCTTTTTTCTTGTTGCTGTTCTGCTACTTTATCTTCTAAATCGCTGATTAGATCTTCTGCTTTATCTAATTTACTGTTGATCCTCTCTAATGTATTCTTCATTTGGGTTATTGCATTCTTCATTTCTGACTGATTCTTTTTTATGCTTTCGATCTCCATTTTTGTTTCTTATCTTTATGTTAAAGTTCTCATTATGTTAAAGAGTTTATCTACTTTCCCCCTAAGTTCACTGAACATCCTTATAACCATTGTTTTGAACTCTGCATCTGGTAGATTGCTTATCTCTACTTTTTTTTTTTTTAGTTCTTTTACCGAAGCTTAGTTCTGTTCTTCCATTTGAGATGTGTTTCTTCGTGTCCTTATTTTGACTGCCACCCTGTGTTTGCTTCTAGGTATTAGATAGGGCTGCTATGTCACCTGGTCTTAGCAGAGTGGCCTTATGTAGTAGTTGTCTTGTGTGGCCCACTGATGCGGTCTCCCAGATCACTTGAATCAGGTTCTCCAGGTATGTTTCTTGTATGAGTTATATGTGCCCTCCTGTTGTAGTTGATCCTCGATTGCTGTTTGCTCATCAGTGGGAGGGACTGACCCATGAGCTGATTTGTTGTAAGGACTGGCCATGACTACAATGAAGGAGCTGTTGTCCAGGGCCTGACCCTATGGAACAAGATTTTTACATTAGGAGGGCTCTGATGCCTGCCCAGTCTGCCTTTTGGGTGTGTCATCCTCAGATGCAGCCCTAGGTGGTGTACCAGCTTGGTCTGAAGCAGGCTACTGGATATGCTGGCCTCAGGGCCTCTTGAGAGGGGCCCTGCCACAGGCCCAGTTTAGCTACAGCCTGTGCCCTGCCCAGGGCCCCTTGGCATGAACTACTGAGCAATCTGCAGATGAGCACCATCTGTGCTGGGCTTGGAGGTACCTTAAGAGGCTAAGCAGCAAACCAAGGGTGGCTGCAACTAGTGCTGAGTTTGGGGCTGCTCAGTAAGAGGTATGGGGCGTGTCAAGGCCAGATTCAGTTGTTTGCATTTTATGAAGCTTTGAGAAATTTTAGGAAACTCCACAGCATGAGCCAAGACAGGCCATTTGTAAGGAAAAGCCACTAGAATCAGCTTGAGTGGGCCTGCCATTTGAGTAGATTGAGGTCTCAGGGAATGATCAGAATGGAATGACCAGTGTAAGCTAGATTGATGGAGACTCAGATGTAGCGACCACTTGTGTCTGCATGCTGGGAAGGGGGAAGGCTCAACAATGGCATCTGCCAGCACTTCTTTCTGAGAGAAAGCTTCCCCTTTAGTCCTCGCCTTGATACCAGACAATTTAGTTCCTCTTCATGTGTCCCTGGTGCCTTTTAAGCTGTTGCCTCAGTGCTGGAGCTCAGAGTGCGTGAGTCCATCAGTAAGTAAGTTCAGGTGTGGGCCCTTTAAAAGGCATGCCTGGGCCTCTAGCAGCCCTTTGCCTCAGCCACAATCCCTGATGATTTTCACAACTAGAATTTATGAGGACTCCTCTTCTCAGCACTGGAACTCTGGACTGGGGAATCTGGTGTGGGACTGGGACTCCTCACTTTCCCAAGTGTTCCTTCGTAGCTGAGATATCCCTTACAATTTTTAACTACCACACACGAGTGTGGGACCAACTTGTTCCTAGATTTTGCTTCTCCTACCAGTCTCGAGGCAGCTTCTTCTGTATGTCCTTATTTGCAGGACTTCTGTTTAGCTATACTTCATGCAATTCCCCATAATGGTTATTCTGTAGTTTAGTTGTTGTTTTAATGTGAGTGTGAGAGGAGGCAAGCACAGCATTTACCCACTCCACCATTTTGACTGGAAATCTGGATTTCTTAAGGGTTTTGTTTTGTTTGTGTTTGTGTTTGTTTTGGCTTGTTTGTTTTAGTCTTTCCTACAGAGAATTGAAGAAATCATGGCATTAAGTTATCATGGGTCCATGAAAGTCTCCATTCATTTTCTCTTCCTTCTTCTCTCCTTTCTTCACATTCCTTCACTCCTTCCATCCTTCCTTTCTTCACTATGTCAATACTTGCTCCCATTTCCCATGTCATCAACAAATAGGCAACTATTCAAGCATATTTGATACATATTCTTTCACTTACATCTATTCTTATAAAATATGAGTTATGTGTATTTTTAGATTCTCACCAGCACTGTTTTTTAAGATCTGTGTATGTTGCTATGCGTACATTTAGCTGGTTGCTTCTAAGTACATCATAGCATTCCACAGGGAAATCTACCATGTTTTGCTCAACCAGTCCCTCAGCTATAGATAACTTAATTGCCTCCAACTCTCCACCGTATGTGT
>NW_006441071.1:10319320-10321983 GCF_000325575.1 Pteropus alecto
ATAAAGCCAACTCTCTCTTCCCACCACCCAAGATGTAGAAAAGAAAGAAAGCTAAGGGAAAGAAGGTGGCCCCAACTCCTGCTCTTGTGAAGAAGCAGGAGGCCAAGAAGGAGGTAAATCCCCTATTTGAGAAAAGATCAAGAATTTTGGCACTGGACAGGACATCCAGCCAAAAAGGGACCTCACCCACTTTGTCAAATGGCCCCAATACATTCAGCTGCAGTGGCAAAAGGCTATTCCCTATAAGCACCTGAAAGTGCCTCCTGCAATTAACCAGTTCACTCAGGCCTTGGACCACCAAACAGCTTCTCAATTGCTTAAGCTGGCCCACAAGTAAAGACCAGAGACAAAGCAAGAGAAGAAGCAGAGATTGTTGGCTCGGGATCAGAAGAAAGCTGCTGGCAAAGGGGCTACCTGTCCTTCGAGTAAGGGTTAATACTGTCACCAATTTGGTGGAGAATGAGAAGGCTCAGCTGGTAGTGATTGCACATAACATGGATCTCATTTAACTGGTTGTCTTTCTGCCTGCCCTGTGCCGTAAGATGGGGGTTCCCTACAGCATTGTCAAGGAGAAGGCCAGCCTGAGGCGTCTGGTCCACAGGAAGACCTGTAGCGCTGTTGCCTTCACACAGGTTAACTCGGAAGACAAGGGAGCACTGGCTAAGCTGGTGGAAGCTATCCGGATTGATTACAACAACAAACATGATGAGATCCACCATCACTGGGGAGGCAACACATTAGGCCCAAAATCGGTGGTTCACATAACCAAGCTGGAAAAGGCAAAGGCTAAAGAACTGGCCACCAAACTGGGCTGAGTACACTGTCAAGTACTCCATACATAAAAATAATAAAAATTCTCTTTCAAAAAAAAAATAAAATGCCACAATTAAATGTCTTTAGACATATCTGTATGCTTTTCCTCTCTGATACATATGCAGGAGGTGGGTTGCTCGTTCATAAGCTATACTACCTGGCATTTGATTCATTTTGACTAGAGTGGTTTCCAGAAGGACTTGACCAGGCTGCATCCCACCAGCCGTACATAATGGTTCCCATATTCCCACAGTTCCACTAATGCCTGACATTGTCCAGAATGGTAAATTTAGTAAATCTAGTGGCGAATTAGGTTATCTCTTTATATGCTTGCTAGCCTTTTGGGTTTTTTCTTTTGTGAATTAATGCTTATGTCTTTTGCACATTTTTCTGTTTAGTTCTTATCTTTTTCTTATTATCAGGAGTGTTTGCTTATTTGTTTATATGTGGTATATATAAGTTCCTTATAAGCCTTTGACAGTATAAATAACTTCTTCATATCTGTTACTTGCAAATTAATTTTGTCCCTGATGGTTTTCATTGAACTGAAATCTTTAATTCCAGTGTGATAAAACGAATTATTTCTTTTGTTTTTAAAATCATCGTACTTTATCTTCTATGATCTTTATAATATTTTCATTTACATTGAGGTCATAATCCTAAATCCTTAGTTCTGGAGTTGTAGAGTCCTGTGTTAGTTTAGGGATATCTATCTAACAATCATCTGTCATCTATCTACCTACCCATCTATCATCAATCAATCTTATCATCTACTGAGAGAAACTGACAGTTTTCTGAAAAGTCTGCCCTTTTTTCCCCATGGGTTTGTGGTGCAACTCAATCATGTGTTATTTCTCTATGTATATAATTTCATCACTGATTTCTCTGTTCTTTCCAGAAATCTATTTGCCTGTCCTTGCACCAATGTATGGACAAATTTTACTACTAAGTCTTTGTAATATGTTTTAGTAATTGATAGAACAAGTCTCCCCTCTGCTTTACCTTTTCAAAAGTGACTTTTCCATACACTTTTAAAATAACTTTATTAGGTTGCTCAAATAATATCAACCTGAAATGTTTTTGGAATTACATGTAACTTACAGATTCATTAAACTATCTAATATATCTTATCAGGTTATCCCCTTTAGGAGTATGAAATATTTTTTTAAAATCAGTTCTTCTATGTTCTTCAATAAAAGGGCATTTTCCCCCCACAGAGAGCCTGTGTATCTTTTCTTAAGTTCATTTAAAAAATTTTTAAGGCTTTTTTTTTTCTATTTTGACTGGTATCCTATTTTTGGTTATATTTTCTTTTTGTATTGCTTTAGCATTCTCCCCACTTTTTCCTGGGTTTAGATTTATGTTTGAAAAACTTACGCATTAGCATTCTCCTTTCGTAGAAGGGCTAGTATATTTTCTTTATCTGGTAGATCTAAAATACACTGAAATCCCAAATCTGGCTGAGGGTGAAACTTTTATACTTGTATCTAGTCCAGGATTTATAACAACAACATTTTTATTACAACAGAGATCTGAACTTTTTAGAGAGAGTTTAAAATGCTTTGCAAACCTTACTCCCTTAAATTCCCACAGCATTTCTAAGAGATAAGGATATAGATGGCATAGGTAAGATTCTGTTTTACCTAGTCATCTAAAGCCCAATCTTTGCCTTGTTTGCTATATCAATCACTGAGAATCACAGATGAGATCTTCAGCAGTGAAGATAACACCTTAACTAGTACAATCAACCTATGCACATGGTTCACAATGGGCTCAGTATGTAGGAACTGAAGGTTGAAGACAGACTAATGTCTCTGTGGAAATCCTTTGCTTTGCTTGTATTTGTTTCA
>NW_006441071.1:10322014-10325435 GCF_000325575.1 Pteropus alecto
TTTTACTCCCTCCCCCCGCCGTCCCGCTCCAAATCCACATGTAGAAAAAAGTAGTCAAAGTTAATCCAAACAAACTACCAAATATGTTTTATAAGCTTCAATGTACCACTTAAAATGCCAGACTATTAAATACTAGACATAGAGTGCATTCTCAAGGGCAGTGGCTATAAGTGGAATGTTTTTACTAGTCTTTAGCCAACAATTGTGATTTTTGTGCCTGTAAGTATTATTTTATTCTCTTGGGAAAAATAAAATGACTTCTCCCCCTCCTCTTCCTCTTCTCTCTTCCTACTTCCCCTCTCCTTTGTTCATAGCAGACTTTTCTAAAATGAGACAAAACAACCAAAGGAATGTTCTAAAAGCATAAACACATATTATGACCTTTTTATTTTATCAACAATAACCAAGAACACTGACATTAAGTGACAGGAAAATATGTCTTCAAATTTTGTCCAAATGAAATTGGAAATAAATTTTAAAAAAATTAAAAAAAACATTCGTTTTATTTTTTTTTTTTAAGAGTTAAATGAAGACATGGACTTGGGATTTATTTGAATTAAAAAAATTATTCTCACAAATGCTTTTGTGATATCTTCTTAAAAAGATGAACAAAAATATTTTTTGATCTATAAAGATAATGATAATTCTTTTCCATGCAAGATTGTTACTCATACAACATTCTATTATACACATATTTACTTCTGTGTAGCTTTTCTAGATTTATAATAATTTAGTTTTGCATGTTCTCTAATCTCAAACCACTTGATTTGGGGATGATTAGGAGGAAAAAAGAATGAAAAAGTAAGTGAGGTTTCTGCAGTGCAGACTTGGAAGATATGAAAACATTGAGAATGATTTTGCTTTTAGAATTCATTCTAGCTGCCTGCTATATAATGGAAATTGAATTTTCGGAGAAAGGGCAGGTGGACAATTAGCCCAATTCTGCAAAGTTGCAGTGTGCTCTGCCTTGAAGTTATGATAAACAGAACAGATATTATAAGTAACCCTATCCGTGAAGATAGTATTTGAGAAATAAAAGTGAACTTATTAAAGAAAGATTGCATCAATTTCTTTCCATCTCAGGTATACTGGCTATTCTGTGCCCTTGAAATAGTTTCTAGAAGTCCAAAGAAGAGAGTCAATAATTTCAAATTATAAATAAAGGTATCAAAATTGGACAAAAATTATACCAATACATTTTAGTTTATGTATAGTCAGGGTTCAGATATGAAAAGGAGTTAATCTATTGAATTAATTGCTTTAAGAAATGTGGAAGAGCCTGAGGAATAAGCTCTAAGCAGAGGTTCAGAAAACAAATCTGAAAGCAACACTACAGAACTAACCCACCAAAGGAGATGCTTCTGCTGCTGCAATAGAGGTGAGGAATGATCAGGAAGCTGAGGAACCAGAAAGCCATCGGCTCAACTGTGAGCTCTAGTTTACGCTCCTTCTGCCACCATCTGAGGATCAAGAAGCTACTACCAAAACAACTAGTCCAGAATCACATGATCACAACGACAAGCCATGTCAATAAAATGGATATCTCACCAACTCTCAGCACCCACAAAATTATGGACTGGATACTTAGAGCCTTGATTCTGCTGTTTCTGAAAAGCCAAATAGTTCTACAGCTATGCCCACTAGCAAAAGTCTCCCATCTCACTTCTGCCTGCCAGGTCTTTCATGGGTACATCTGCTTGGTGGGATCCAAGTATTTTCAGAATTTTAGTTATAAGGCAGTTGTGCAATAAAGCATAGCACAAGGGGATTAGAACAGAGTTGAATAAGTCAATATTTACCATATGCTGCAGTATGTGCATTATCTGCTACCAAGCAAAACAAATTTATAAGCATCTCATAAAAACTATTATGGCAGGAAGATGTAAAGTTACCAGTGGACAAAAACAACATTAGGAAATGAGTTGTAGTCTCAATCTATATTAATTTCAGATGTATAAAATATCACTGGACTATATTTAATATGTATTATTTCAGATAGGGTAAAAAATATTTTCAAGGCTTTCATCAGTTCACTCACTATCTCAGTCCTCTTATCTTATTTTTCAATTCAGTTCTCATATTTTCCATCTGTAATTCCCCTATCATCAATTGTCAGAAACATAACTGTCAAAGTTAGGGAGGACATATTCAATAAGAATCATTTTTATTAGTATGGAGCTTTACACTTCCAGTTGATATTGTCTTGAAATCTCCATCCTTATACTTTCCTTTTTCCTAGTACATCGTATAGAATTTTTCTTCTCATCACTTAGAGATATCCAGATTGTTTCAAAACATATATTTTAAAATGAAAAGTGAAGGTCTAATTATAGAAGACACACAGGCCACTCACCCATGGCTTTAGAGAGACTTAAGCAGGGTCACCTGTACTGGAGATTGCGGGGGTGTGGGGGATGTGACCTCAGAGGAGATCTAGCCTGTCAGGGGTGGGTGGTACATTTGGCAAGGAGTTAAGGCCAACGATATTTAGCAGCCCATGTGGTCTGTGCAGAAAACTGGTTGGGAACTGAGCTGAAAACATAAACTTCACTAATGTCTACAGAACTAATTACTTTTTCAAGGAGTCTAATTCATCACCTGGGCAGCAGTGTATATGGTCACTGAGGTGTGAGGCTTCCTTAGTCATAAGAAAGAAGCTCATCAATGCCATAAGACTTTCTAAGCTTCATGTCGACTGACCTTTGAGAAAGCTTTGCTTATTTTAAAAAGCCCAGTATACTCATAAGCCCCAGATAATAGAGTGTGGGTTGATTTGGTAGTCAGGGAAGACTTATGCAAGGAAAGTCTCATTTGCTTATAACAAAGAATACAAGGGGTAGTCATATACATAATCTCTTTTGACCCCCACAATATCCCTAGGCAGAAGGCATAGAAGTTATCTAAACCTAATAAAGAAATAAAGCTCAGAGAGGTTTTAAAACTAGCCAAGAGTCACACTGCTGATAATGGATAGACATGGAATGGGACCAAATTTTTCTGACTCCAAGACCTGTACTGTCTCAATGCATTGACTATATTGACGTATAGCCTTTGTAGAGAGGAAAAAGTAAAGAAAACTGTGTTACAAATTTAAATTTAGGCAAAAGTCTTATTTTAATGCAATAGTTTGAATTCAGGAAGCAAATTAACTTATTAAAAGGAATAGGATTTTGGAAACCTGAATTCAACTTGAGTGGAAATATTCTGAAGCTATTTTATCACAAAAAAACAAATGTTTAGAAAAACATCAATGTCAAAGCAATGGCTGATTTGATCAATTCAATTAAATTACCAGTTACTTATATAAGAAAAAAATGTGTAAAACTGGGGAAAGATAGGTAGTTATTTGATGTTGTAAAATTAGATCAAGAATCATTACATTTTTTTTTCACTTCAAATAATGGGATTGGTACAGTGTAGG
>NW_006441071.1:10325523-10351210 GCF_000325575.1 Pteropus alecto
AATGTCTCTTGGTATATTATGCATCATTTATTAGACTCTCTCTATTTCTATATCAAAGCTGAATTACCAGTCTTAATTTTACTACCCTCTCCTCTACCTCCTGTGCTAGAAAATTAATTTGGATACTTTATTTGGCATTCATTTGTTTCTTTATTGAGTCCATACAGATTTAACCACTTGTTATGTGACAGGTACTATATGAATGTTATAATGAAAATTTAATGGTATTTCTGCATGAGAGAGAACCTGACACTGTGGAACGGTGCTTGAAATAGAGCAGATTTGGTGTTTCTAGCTCTAGACAGAAGTTCTCAGGGAATCCAAGAGAATATATGAACAAAAATATCATTGAGGACGTTGAGTATGATCATTAGGAAAGATTTCTGGTTAAGATATTGGGATCTGAAAAATTGGAAACAACCCAAACGTCCCTCAGTGGATGAATGGATAAACACACAACGGTACATCCGTGGAATGGAATGGTACTTGAAATTAAAAAGGGAGGTACTACTAAATCCGGCAACAACATAGATGAATCTCAGTGCATTACGCTGAAAGAAGGAAGACAGACTCAAAAGGCTTCATGATTCTTTTGATATTACATTCTGGAAAAGTGAAAACTGTAAAGAAAGAAGACAAATCGGTGATTGCCAGGGGCTGCAGAAGAGGAGGCGTTGGCTACAAAAGGGCGCGAGCGAATGGGAGGGGTGATAAAACTGTCTGTACCTCGAGTGTGGCAGTAGATATATGATTATGTACATATGCCCAAACTCATAAAGCTGTACACCAATAATCATGACCTTTATTGTAAATAAATTATATCTAAAACAGGATACTTGGTTCTGGAGTTTGATTTGTTTGATTTAATCCCAACTCTGCGATTTGTTATTTGTATACCTTGGGCAAATTACTTTGCTTATTTATGCTTATTTTGGAATCCTCTTTCATAATCTATGTATCATAATAATATTAACCTCACTGAGTTGTCATAAGAATTAGGTGAAGTAACCTATGTGATTGCCTAGCAAGCACAGTGCCTTACACGGATTTACTTTCAGCAAAGAGAAAATTACAAATTCATACAAGTAACAGCAGCATTCTTACCACTGCTGCCTCTTTTGTTATACCAGTGGTCCCTCCAGTATTTCCTCACAATCATACAAGTTTAAGTCCTGGGCTTTTCCACTTATACCCCAGCACCAGTATGGCTACCGTGAGCACACCACCATCCCATTCTTCTCCTTTTGCATCTTACCAGTGCTTAGAATAGCTGGTTCCATGACATGTTTTCTCTTAATGGCAGCCACACACTGTGCTTGTCAAGGCTGGAAAGAAAGAGATGACAGCACACAATTCAATCATCTCTCACTGCTGATTTATTCATGATGACTGACTTTTTCTATTTTTTTCTTATCCAAAATATCAAAGAATGTCATTTATAAACAAAAATAAGGAATGCTTGCAATAATATATGCAATATCTTCCTGGTAATTTGTTTCAAAGCATTCCATTATTACGTCCTGAAAACTCCTCTAAGCAGCATCATTTGGTACAGCAAAGAGTTTAGTTAGTTTGGAGGTCAAGAAAAAGAGGAAATAACTTTCTTCCAATATCAAGGCTAATGGTGAGGAACCATGGCAAGGATCCTCTAAAACAATGGATAGTGCCCAAATTCTCTACATGGTACAGTGCTTCATTTTGGAAAGCATTATCATTTCTTTTTCCAACAGATTGCTTTTCTAATTATATTTTGCTTATGTTATTGCCATTACTTTGCATTTTCTGAGAACTCAACAAAGGACGGTGGGGGGTGAGAGGTAACAAAATGACCTAGAGCTGTACTTGATTCACCTTTTAGAAGTCAGAAATCCCTATGTACAATTTTGCTTCTTCAACTTGATGCCCAGACTCCAAAGGAATGCGTTTACACCATAACCCTTGGTCTTGTGTTAAATGCAAATTATTCTGGAGAGATATTCAAACTTTTTAGTCATTTACATCTTAGAACAAGTTTATGAGATAACTTATTGATGGGAGGGAGTGAGCATGGAGAAGAGAAGCAAATGAGAGCTTTGGGAAACTATAAAGAGTGGGAGACATGAACCCCTTTTTTATTTTAAAGTAATCTATGTTCCTGATATTTTTAAAAAATCAGAAAAGATTCGACGGATGTAAAATAAAAAGTCAAAGACTCCCCAACTTGCCCCGCCTTCCCACTTCCCAGAGTTAACTATTCTTTAACGCTTTTCTTGGGAAGAGGCTTCACACTCCCTGCAAGCAGCCCCCTAACTCATTGAGGTTAGGTTAGATCTACATATATTCTAGAGTACTTGTTTACCCCATATCATAGCACTGTCTCCTTTTACGGTGATTGTCTGTTTACTTATTCATCTCCATAATAGTTCTTACTATGAGATACACTTCTAAGGATTGTAATGATGCAGGGGGAGGAAAAAAAAAAAACTACTGAGGTTCCTAAAGCTCAACTTTTCTTAAAGTTACCCTTTCAACTCTTGGATCATAAAGTGGTTGGTTTTTTTTTTTTTTTTAATATACTTGGAAGCTATTTGTGTATTGAAATGTTTTTGAATTTTTTTATATAACTAAATAGTATTCCTTATAGTTCTGGCTACAAAAGCAAGCGTCTGTCCTCCAGCTAGTCACATAGTTACATTTTTACAATATAGCCTTACTTGAGATTTTATGGAGAATACACACACACACATACACACACACACACATACACACCACTTGCACAGACTCTTTTGCCTCTTTTATGAATAGGAAAAAGTTTAATTCCACTTATCTATGCCTTGTGCATGACCTAGTATTTGAGTTGTTAGTAGTAAAGAGAAATACAGATAACATTGTGCTTTAGTCACCACATATCTCACTTTTATTTCAATCATATGCCAAGAGGTCCTTTATTCTCAGAACAGTTTTTTGACAAAAATATTTTATGGCTTGCTCGTAAAATGTAAATAATTTGAGGGACATCTATCTGTAAGAACAGTATAGTATACTTTCTAAGTTAGTCTCCAAAGATGGCCGACAGCAACTTTCCTTTCCTCATATATTAATTCCATTATACCCATTAAAAAATTGAATATATTTTCACTCCTCTTGATTTTTGATGGGAACTCCAACTTGTGACCAAGAGAGTGAAGTGAAAGTAATATTTGGGACTTCTGAGGTCAGATCTAAAGAAGACTGACAACTATTGCTTCCTCCACTTAGAAGCCAGCTGCGATTGAAAAGGTTCAGGCCTCTATGTTAGAATCCACCCTGCTGTGAGTAGCTGGTCACAATGAGAGGTCACAAGGACCATACATTTGAGTGAATCCTAGTGACTATAGTTGACCTCACCTGAAGCAAAAGAACCACCTTGCTGAACTTATTCAACTCTTGGAATCAGTAAGAAATTGTTGTGGTTTTAAGCCACTAAGTTTTGGAGTAGTTTTTTATGCAGCAATACATAACTGAAACATTTTCCTTCCCCCATTCATTTTACGTGTGTCACTTCCAACAAGGATTAAAAAGAAGAAAGTCAAATATCGTACATGTTAACAATAAAAAGTACGTAGAAATTCATAAGTAATGCTCTTTATTGTCAAGACCCAAGTAACTAAAATGTTTCAATTTAAATTAATCTTTCAATTTAAATTAAGCCATCACAATCAATATATATATATATATATATATATTTTATTAAGCAATCAGCCTCCACATCCATTAGGTTTGGAAGATCCCCTTTCAATATGGTATCTCATTTTTCTAATATAAGGCAGTAGTAAAACCAGAAATGCATGTAATTGAACGTATATCTATCTATTCATTCATGTTATTTTATCTGGTCTACATTTAAAAAAAAATATGAGCTTGTTTGGAAAATGTGAAAAAAATCAATAGAATAACCATGACTTATAAAAGTGAAACCTTCATGTCAGGAGTATTTCATCAGGGAAATGTGGAAACCATCAGATTTTATCTGAGTGTATTCCTCAATCTGATGTACTTAATTCATATGTGGACCGACACCCGTTATTAATAAAGATTATCACCAGGTAGGTGCACAGTTGCAAGGGCTATAAAACAAACACTGGTTTCAGGAGGCTACCCAGAATTTTAGAAATAGTCTGGGTCAAAGGTGATTAAAGCTCATCAATGAGGAGAGGACGACAAGAAGAGGCCAACTTTTTTTGTATGCCTTATAGAATGCTATCAAAGTGAGTCAAATATCTTAGTCTTCAGGAGAATCAGGCTAAACCCTAATGACTGGGTCAAATGCCTCTTTCAGAAGCCATTTCAGTGGGGAACCTACTAATCTATATTCTTCATGACTATAGCTAAATTACTCCAAGTATCCAATTGTCTTTAGGCTCTGCCAGTCAGTTCTGAGGGCTGTGGAGACATTAATATATGAAACGGAGAAAGCAAAATACACTTTGTAGAGAAGAAACAAACCAACCACATTCAAGAGGCTCATAGTTAAGCAATTAGCGATACAACCAGTGGCACAATAAACACCCATCGATCCCCGGTAAAGCAGGAAGCAGCACAAAGAACAAGGTAAATTAGAAGCAGATCAAAAGAGAAGCGTGTTCAATAAAGAGCTCAGGCAGAATGCTGCCAAGGCCAGCTCAGCACCAAGGTTTCAAATGGCAAAGTCATGAGGGGCTGTTTGACCCAAGCTGTGCACTGCCCTCAATAGAGTCTTCAAAGGTGGCCCATGGTGATGTGATTTCATTCTAAAGTTATCGATTTCATTGAAGAAATCTGAAACTTTCCAAGAGTCATTGGGAAGGACACAGAAAGGGTCAGAAGTTAATTTAACAGCAGGGGCACTCATTGAGACTAACACGTTTCCTTGCAGAGGAAATTAATCATGGATTTGAAGGCAGTCTTTTTATGGCTCTAAAAAAACAAAGTTCATACAGGTGTTTGTGCCTCCATTAGTGAACTACTCAACCTGGAGCTGAAAGCAGTCTGTTTGCATTGACATCAAATCAGCACAAAGCTGCATGGTGGGTGGGGAAATAGATATAATCGTGGAGGCAAGGACAAAAGATATAATGAGACAGTATGTCAGAGAAGAGAAAGCACATGTATGCTGTGCACCAGCCTTCTTGATTCTAATTGGCTGTCTCCTGTTGGTGGAGAGAATTGGCAGTTTTCCTTACCTAGGAGACTGACCTCAGAAATCATACACATTCAAAAGTCAGATATGGATGGCAGAGACATTTAAAAACCTTTCCGCCTACAAAAATGTTCCTTTGTCTTTCCTTCACTTACTATGAGTCAGGTTATCTGTATGACATATATATGCAAATAAATGTATATATGCATTTATATACTTTATATGGGGAAAATGGAGTCTGTTTTATCCTCTCTTCTATCACTGGTATCTAGCAAGTAGGTACTTAATAAATTTTTACCGAATGAATAAATGAATAAAGTTCTTGGAAGTCTTCCAGAAATATAGGGCACATTCATATTTTTACTTAAATATTTAGGTTTTCTTCCTTGATTACATAACCAATACATTCTTGTATAGTAGAATGAATCGATTTAGAGCCAGAGTGGTACAGGAAAAAAGAAAAAAACAGCAAAGCACAACAGAAAATAATGAGCTGGGCATATAGGGGTTTAGATTTTTTATTTCCAGAGTTTCACTATTTGCCGGGCCTTGAGAATTTCACCCCTCTGGGTTTTAGTCTCCTCAGCATTAAAGGTAGGAAGGGCAGTGAGAGAAGTGCTATTATGTTCAAAGTGCTTTCCAGAGACAATATGCTATGAATCCATAAAGGTGTATTTTTAGAGCGTGATATGGGACTTCTTAGTAACATCATGACAAGAAAGAATCATAACATGTGAGAGCTAAGGAATAATTTCAATTCAGAAAATATGACAGTAAGATCTAGTTCGACATCATACCTTCAGGAAGATAAATTATTAAAATATGCAGGATTAATGGTGGTCCCATCATTTTTAAATATTTCTAGTCATGCTTATTTATTTATCTAGAAGCTGATCTGGGATTGATTAATGAATTGATATGAATTTGAAAGTTCTGATGACTGTCTCTGTCTGTCTGTCTGTCTCTTTCACACACACACACCCCAGATCAGGAAAGTTCCCAGGGGCCTCCTTCAAACAATCTCAGAAGTAAAGACAGCAGCACGTGGCCTCTGAGATGCTTTCTGGTACCATTGCTAGCCAAAAAGAATTAAGAAGGGGCATCTCCCTTTCTCTCACCATCCATTCATTCAAGAAAAGTTTATGTTGATTTTACCCTAATGATAAAGAGAATTGTGAATTAAAAAATGCTATTTTTATGTCTGTTAAGATTCCCATATTTGGTGGTACGTTTGCCATTCTATAATCTTCCACGCAGTAAGTAATCTGCTTATTGGAAGATAACTTCTAGCAAATGACTGCTAAAATGGTCTAAATCAAAACAAAGACTGATTCCTTTGACTTTCCTCATTTACCTCACCCTCATCGTTCTATCCTAATTGGTTGCTAAAATGGCTCAAATTGTAAACATGGATGAAAAATGTGCAAAATGTCCTCTAAAAAGTGATGATGGCCGTTTAGAATATGCCATTTTAGACTTATGGCCCATTATAACATTTGGTTCCCCTATAAAAAAAGGAATGATCTAGGCTAGTTTTTTTCCTTCATTAGTAAAATCCATTTTAAGGTCTCCAGGAGGTAAATTATTTTTAGAATTAGTTTTTATTTTATTAGTCAGGTTGCAGAGTATCAAAATTGCACTGAAGCCAGTGGCACTTCACTGAGCTTATTAATATTGATATGATCACTCTGTGTTCTGCCCTGAGTGACACTGCTAACCTTCTGGGATGGCAAGGATTATTTTTAAAGGGACCACATAATTTTAAAAAATAGGTCTTCAGGTCTTTTCTTCTGGTATTTGTGAAAAGGGCAAGTGGAATATCTGCATCCATTTTCTAAGATTTAATTCATTCAGCGTTCCGAAGCACCAACTTTGGGCTAACACTAAGGTAAGGTGCTGAGACTACCAAAGAACTCTAATATGTGACACTCCCCATCCACTTCGAGGAGCTCTGTTGATTCAGTAAGGATTTCTCTAGCATCTATTATGTGCCAGGTGCCATGTTGGGAGTTGCAGAAGACTTTATTATTTATTTATTTTTATTTTATTTATTTATTTATAATTTTTTATACTTTTCAATTACTGTTGTCATTTAATATTATGTTTCAAGTGCAGCATAGTGGTTAGGCATTTAAACAATTATGATATTGTCTCTATAGTCAAGAGACTTATTAATTAGTAGAGAGAATGAAAGAATTCTTTCATTATAAAGAGCCCCAAGGGACCAGTGAAGTGAGAGATTATGTCCATGGGGAGAAAGTCTTCAAGAACAAATAGGGAGATGTTGACAATTGACTCAGTTCACATGCTTTCCTAAATACTGGCTAATAAATAAGTCAGCCAATGACATTAACCTAAGTCTAACTGGAAAGACAAACATGTAAAGAAATAATTATAACGTGGGTTGATATGTGTTATGGGAAATATGTCTAAACTTTAATGGGAAGATCAATGAATAATCAACTAACTTGCTGTGTGTCCGAGTAACAGGATACTCCTTACATCTTCAAGATGCTATTCTCTCATGATTGATTTCTTCAGGAGAATTTTAAAAAATTAAGTGTTTTCACTGGTGTAGAAGCCAGCATCTAAGTTAACATTCTCTAGCCTTTTTTGCTTGAATGGTATCGCTCTAATCTACAGCAAAAGGAAAGCTGGCTTCCTTGAATTGTGAGTTTCCCTTTCTGCCATCTGAAGCACTCACCACCCTCCAACCATTTGTACGTGTTTTACATGATTGTCACCAGAAACAATGCCTTCATTAGGCCTCCATGTGAGTGTCACTGTGGTGACACTACACAAAGGGAACTCAAAGTACCCTGTCCCTGAATGAACCAGATATACAAAGGCAAACAGATGACAGTAATTATAAAAATCAAAAGAGTACATCTAGGCCAAAGCTAGGTAAAGAGAATGGCTAAGCATGTGAGATCCCAGAGTAATGCAGGACAACCAGGGACATGGTCTTCAAGCAATTCTAACTATCCTCCTATCTCCATACCCTAAGGTGGGAGAGGGGATGGAGAAAGGAGAGTAGATGGCTGGCCCATCACCATTTTCCCATTCTTCTCACCTCTCCCTTCGATGTCCTATTGTTTTTCTTCTAGTAGATCCCCAGACCAATCCGATCTGCCCTGGGATAAGAAAACATATATAGATATATACATACATATAAAATATAATAAATATTCTCTATATTTTCTTAATTATATCATTTATGTTTCTAAAGTGAGCTAAGAAATAACTTTATCATTGTAGTGTGTGCAAAATTTGGCTTTTTGTGATTTTAAACTAGTTTCTACTCTCTCTTATGCAAGTTGTGAAGGCCCAACTTAGGGAGGAATTGAACCCTACTGGACTGACTGATTATTTAGTAGAAAGTAAGTGATACTAAAAAATAAGGCACAATTATAAAAGGAAATGGTATGACAGTAAACTCTCTTTTTTCTTGCAAGCATGTAATTTCAGATTTCTCTAATTGAGAAAGTACAGTGTTTATCTTTGATTTGTTGGAAGGGAGCAAATATTAATATTACAACAGATGCCAAATAGCATAGATTGAAAAGCTCTGACATAAGTTGATACAATGTAGATCTCATTTTTATGATGTAATTGTGAATTATGTACTTTATGCATTGGTAATTAGAGCGCTGAACAGATGGGGAAGGTTTAGCTTAAAGTGATGTGTCCATTAAAATAACCTGCACTGCCAAGAGTCTATTCATGTTCACGAGTAGAGCAAATTTGTTCTATTAAAATATGACTGGAAGATAAGGACTTATTGTCATTGTGTTGAAGTCATCCATCTAATGATGGGAGAGAAAACCCTCTGTAAATGTCAAACCTACCTATTATCCTCTTTTGCTTTGCAGAGAGTCTTAACTAGGCATTTTGGCTGCTGTGGAAATTCTAATGTTGACATTTTTATCTGTTTTCCCATTATTTAGCCATTACCTAAAGAAAATCAAACTCGGCACCAAATAAAAATAGCAATTTTAACTACTACTTTAAGGGTGTATCTTTTAATTTATTGTCTAAAGGACAGATGGCAACTACTTTTTTAATATGAATATTATACTTTTCTATTTTCACTAGACATGTCTGCTTTTATCCCCCACATACTTTCCCTAACATGTTTAAATGGCATCTAAGGCTGCTTTTTCTGCTCAGCTTTAATCTTTTTTCACTGGGAGGAGAAAATGGAATAGTCCAATTTCCTCATGTGCTCAGTCTGGAGATAATACCACATCTAAAGTAGTGCATTTGAGGGTACAGAGGCAGACCCTCTCAGATGTTGTTAGTAGGGTATATAAGCGGGTGTGCCCTTTTGGAAGGGAATTTTGCAATATTTCTCAGAATCAATTTAAACAATTTATTACCAGAAATTCCAATCCTGAGAAACTATCTTATGAAAATAACCACAAAGGCAAATACATAGAGGCCTGTGCATAGCCAAGAAATACAAAGAGTTTTATACCTAAAAAGTATTATTGCATTCGATATGCAATAGTTAATAATAGTGATTAGACTAAATATACTATAGAGGACATGGTTAAGAAGATTACGGCATAGCCTCATAAAGAACTACTGGATAAAAATTTAAATTATATATGTGAATAATATGTAATGACATAGGAAAGAATGGTTATATTATAATGTGGAATAAAAAATAGGACATTTAAAATCTCAATAAATAAAAATTTAAAAGATATTTAATAATAATAATTTTTTTTATATGCCAGGTACTCTCTAAGTACTTTACAAGTAAGATATCATCAAATATGCATGTAGCCCACTGAGATAAGTGGTAGTAGAGTTGGCGGAGCTGGGAAGAGCTGGAATTCAAACCCAAGTACTATAATTTCTAAACTCGCTTTTAGTTTTTACGTTATACTGCATCTTCAGTAAGATAACTATGTATAAATAATACTAAACACACACACACAAGTTAATGAAATAAAATATTATGTAGTTTTTCCCAACAAGAGATAAAGTCTATTTTTCACTCTGGTATCTCAGGTGGCCTTGTGACTTGCTTTGAAAATAAAATGCAGTGGAAGTGACTCTGTGTGACTTTGTAGGCAAAACCTTAACAGGCCTTGAAGCTTTCACTTTCACTTTCTTGCACCGTTGCCCTGAAATGGCAATGTAAGGAAACTGGTCTACCCACCCTGCGGGAGAATGAGAGAGCTCGTAGAGGAGAATGGAGGTGCCTCAGCCCACAGCCATCATCAACTGCAAGACATGTGCGTGAGGCCATTGAACTTTCCATCTCAGCCAACCTAAAAGCAAAATTCAGTCACATGTGTGAGTTCAAATGAAATGTACATAGAAAACACTAAACCAACCCATTGTATCGTGAAAAATAATAATGAATTGTTGTTCTAATCCACAAAATTTTAAGGTGGTATGTTATATAGCAATAGATAACTTATATTCCTCCAATACTATCAGATATCTCTAAGGGCAATTATGGAAATATGTGTCATATTTCTATTCTTTGCATGAAACTAATGAATTTTCATTATAGAAATTGTTCAACTTTTTTAGACTTTAGAACCTGACATTTGACATTCCTTTGGAACAAACTGGACAGTTTTCTCAAGTTTGCCAGACTAAGGTGAAAGTCTTTCTAAAAGAACCAATCCTCTTGAGACATGGTTAGTATGTCATTTCATGGTCACTGAAAATAAATCTTCCTGAATTGGGCACAGAATGAGCAGCTATTGGGCAGTTAAGTGTTGAGATGAGGAATTTGCAGTCTGGGGGACTGAAAAAATTCTATGAATATTTCTCCCCCAACAGCGGTAAGAAGTGCTGAGCCGACTCTCAGGATAAACACTAAGCTGGGGACCATTTCACATCGGATCATGTCTCTAATACACTGCCCTTGTAACTTTATTGTTGGTGCTAGGCTTCTCTCACACTACAAAGAAGCTGTAGTTCAATTAATACCTGCTTATGCTCTGGCAATTCCGCCTCTCTTTTTGAATCATAGAAAATCTGAAATTATAATCAGGGTGTGGCAAGGCAACTGTCAACAATCATATTAGGAAGTGAGTATTATTTTAGAGAATTATGATGAGTATTAAAACATCAAACTGAAAGTGAATTTCCAGCCAAATGACATTCATGTTACCAGTGATCACTTCCTTATCTCAGGAGCTCTCTACTTCCTTGGCTTCCATAAACATTTCTTAAGACTCTCTGCCTGATTCTCTGGCCGTTCTAAGTATATCAAGTACTCTTCTTTAAATGTTCACCACAGAATTCTGCTCTGTACTTTTACCCTACACACTCGCTTTGAGTGATGTAATCCATTCCTGTGGTTTTAATTCCAATGACTCCTCAACATGCATCTTTAGCTCCTGAGTTCCAGAAACATTACTTAACTCTCTATTTGTTTTCATCTGAACCTTTCCCAAGTACCACAATGTTAGCATGATCAAACAATTTTTTTTTTTAATCCTAGATCCTCTTCTTTATTTCCAACCAGCTTATTTCCAGTCTTTTACTGGCACTTTTAATCAAATGTTGTCCATTTTACCCCTTAATATTTTTGAGAATAGCCACAAGTCTGTTCCCTGTAGCATGGCACACATGGCACACATAGTCTGGCTGCTGCATGTCCATAGGCTCTTCTCTTATGCTCTGAGCTATAGTTATAGCCAATGAACTTTAGATTGTAGTGTGCTCTCACACCTTCTTGCCTTGGTATGTCTAGTAACACCTCTGCAGAAAGTTCTTTCTTTTTGCCTTTCTCCAGCTAATAATTTCTCATCTTATAAAACTCAGGGCAAAAGGACTTGTCTGAGGAGGCTCCTCTGACCTCTTCCCTGCACTTGTGTGGATTAGGTGCTGCTCTGCCCAGTGCTCTATGCATAGCTCTATTGTTAGGCAGAGACTATGTTTTATTGAAGTAACTCTATTACCGGATATAATTAATACCTGGCTGTTTGTGGAATGAGTGGATGTGTAATATCCAATCCACAAGTGAGGGATCACTCTGAAAGGCAGGGGAGAAAAGTATTGTCTCAATGTGAGTGTACTAAATGAGACAGAAAAATCACAAAAAGTTCAAAATTAGACTGAGTGACTGGTGATGACCAAGTATGAGGCTGGCCTTACTACAGCATCGGTTAAGTAATCAGTCTCTGTCCAATATTGTATGCTTTGCCAAACAAACACATGACTATAATTTTGTTAGTCATATTCCCACATATAACAAAAGGATTCACCCTTAGCCACTGGTCATAGGGTCTGACATCTTACTCCTTGAAACTTGCTAATTTTGTAATCACCATGGTAATTACCATTAGTACCCCTTGCCACACACTCATCACTGCACACTAACAGAACTATCTCTCCTCTAGGCTCCGACACTAGTCACTCAAATCTGAGGAAACCTGCTGGTCTCCACTCCCCCTCAGATTCCAAGAGATCCCAGGTTTACCTTCTGAGCATTCTGGGAGTGATTATTTGTCCAGCTTTCACTGACTTGAATAAACCAGAAAAATCTGCATGTAAAACTACTTCTTAAAAGCATGCTAGACCCTTTAATCTATGCCATTTGCATTTTTTACTTTAGCAAACTTCTCCCTTCTGCCATGGCTGTGGCAAGAGCCACTCAAAATGCTGAGGTTATTTTCTCTCCACTGTATGTACCACACCATGACCACATATACCAACCATAACGAGAGTGTATATGTTTGTGGAATGGATCTGTATCTAGGATATAGCTCCATTCTTTCTGCCAAGCCATTTACATCGATTAAAACATCAAGCCATCAGTCTACACTGCCTAGGCAGCTAAGATTTGCAAAGCACTAAAATAGGTAGTAGTAGATATAAATACAAATAAATAAAGCATATGATTTTGATGAAGCTAGAATCTTCTTAAGGTAAAGAACATAAAAAATATATAGCAAATAACACTGTTAAACATGATAAATTTCTTGAGAATTTATGGGTCAGGACTTTACCCATGACACTTTTAATTTAGTCTTCATAACCATTCGATGAGGTAAAGCACTACTAGACTAGAATGATAGGTGAGGAAATCAGGAATCAGAGGTGAGAGGTAACCCTCCCAACACCATATGGCCAGTATGAATCACAGCTGGAACTCAGGCCTACACCATGATTTAATCATTATTATATATTTTTTTTCTTCCTGGAGCCAGAGAAATTTGGAAAAAGATGTAATTGCTGTGGGTTTGAGTGCTCAAGGCAAATCCTCACAAAAGATGTGAAATAACATCTATGTCTTAAGGATTGCCAGGATTTAAAGAAATAGAAAAAAATATAAGGAGGTTTGGGACAACAAATTATCTATAATAAGATCTTTTTGTAAAACAAAAGATAGATATGAAGCTAAGGATTCCTTGGTAATTTCGTGAGCCCTAAGAATTCCCTCTTTCAAAATAACAACATTCATTCAACTTGTAGCCCAACTAACTTGTGTGCGCATTCTTCTCTCCACAGAAGCTCTGAAGGCCATAAACTGAAGGGAAATTTGCAACCCTCTCGTTTGCAATCTGAGCCCATCAATTTGATATGCCCTCTAACACTGAACAGGGCTGAAAATAAAGGTCTCAGATAGCCATTGTGTGCAGATTATGCAATATAAAAACGAAATCCTCTTGAAATAACACCAGCTGAAGAGACCAGTCATTAAATATAGATACGTCTTTCCTGATCAACAAGGGAATCATTGAACTGTGAGAGGTCTTTGCCAATGTGACTCAAATGTTGACTGATTGAGAATCTAACATTTAGCATATGAGAATTTTTCTATCACCGAGAAGGTCTGAAAGAGTCAGTGGTATTTGAGCTACACTTTTGTTTGCTGGTGAAATGTCTTTCTGGGTACACCTTCGCAGTGAATCTGAATTCCCTCCCCAAACAGGCTGGAGCCAAACCAACTCTACCACAAATAACTATCTTTTGGGTAGCAAGAGAGAAATTTGACTGAGTGATTAGAGAATCAAACAATTGGAGACCTATTCTGGCCTAGGCCTTTGTCCCACAAGTTACTGAGGTTCCCTCCATAAACAGATTCCCTTCATGTATCTAAAAACATTTGCTCCAATTTCCAATCTTTACTTCAATAAATAATTTCAATTAGATTTTAGACCAATGAATGTGGCTATCCTTTATTCCCTGTTTAGAGAAAGGAGAAATCAAAACCCTGAACCATAAATATTATATTTGACTTCAGCCTCAACCCTGGTGACTCTTAAACTCTGCCTTCGTCAATAACCTCTACTTCTGCATCCTATGACTTCTTATCTTTTTCCATGTATAGAAAGAGTCACCAAGAGGCAAAGCTACAGGATATCTGTCCTCTCAAGTGTCTGTATTAAGTCAAACCATGATATTTGTGTCGTAGTGCTCTTCCCAACCACCACAAGTCCACCCTGCTTTGCTCTCAGCTCAATTATTGATGTCAAACAGGCAAATACATGCACACACGATTTTCCAAACCACACTTATGAGCAACTCCCTATGTATACATGCATAAAACACAGAATTGACTTAAATAAGATAAACCATACTGAACATTTAGCATCATATCTAGTGCTTACATTCTGCTAATGAAGCATAGTCTTTCCAGAACTTCTTTGAGAAATAACACATCTGAATCTAACAGTGAATTCAAAGCTACAGTGCATCCACCTGTAGCCTAATACTTGTCAATCTCATAATAATCTACTAGTTAGTAAAAGGCTGAAAGTCTTATAAAATTTTGTCTCTCTACCGAAGCTCCACTTCTAGAGGTGCAGACTTGGCTATCAGAATTGAACCACCTGAATTTCCTTAAAGGGCAGAAATACATCGAACTTAATTTTAAAGATATCTGTGTCTTAAAGGCATATTAAAATCTATGGGCTAATCCCCATTTGAGTCCACTAGGTATTCAAGTTTATATGTTGGCAATTCATGGCAATCGGTACACTGTCTACTCCTGAGATTAAAGGATTAACAGTGCTTGTTTTGGTCTATCATGCTTGCCTTTCAAGGGCACTGCCAGTACAGGGCAGTAAACCAGTAATTGAAAATAGGCCTCTGAAAAACACAGGGTGGTGAGCACAGAAGATGCAAGCCAAGTTATATTTATATTCAAATCTCTGTCATGCACAGACTTTACCTCCATTTTCCTTCTGATTTCTGAATTTCATTGTGCGTGTGTGTGTGTGTGTGTGTGTGTGTGTGTGTGTGTGGTGTTTTGGTGATAACTGACCTAAGAACTTTGCTGTATCTTTCTGTCTGAAGCATTTGTGAATGCAGATGGATGCAGTAGAGGTGAAATATACTCGTTTTCAGAAATTATCCAAAAGGATGATAAAAGGGGGTAGAGATGGGAGAGGTGACCTACATAAATGATGTTTATCTTTCTTTATTAATTGGCAAGTACTCAGTCTGGTTTGGCTTCAGTAGAATGCTTCTTTGTGGACTAGGTCAAGTTATATGACCTCTTGAGCTTTGTCTTCTCATCTGTAAAGTGGGTAAAGTGGGGTTAATACCCCATAGGGTAGTGGTGAGAATTAAGTGACAGACCATATATAAAACATTTGGCAGTTTCTTGCTGCATATCAAGGGCTCAATAAATATTAGCTTCTTCCACCCTGAAGTTCAAAAGTAAAGTTTGTGAGAGTGGTCCAAAAGGCATATATCAAATTCCACTTTTTCCACTAGAATGTCAGCATGCTGGTAAATATGCTATATCTGTGCAAGGAGAATGAATTGAAACGGTTCATACAAATTCTATTGAGATAAAAAAAAAAAATCAAAACTGCAGGCAGGATATACAAAGAAGATAATTTCTTTTAGATCTAAATCCTGATTTTCTTTTCAACACTGATTTCTTTTAAGCTCTGGGCACACAGGCATATGCTTATGTTTTGGCTGCTTGGAAGCATAATTGGTTTTTCTGGTGACTTGGCATCCTTCTTTTCCCATCTCCTTCCTTTATTTGCATCTCACAGAAGCACTACCATCCTTCTTTTCAAGTGATAGGTGCTTGATACACACTCCCTGGCTGTGATCTGCGTTTAGGAGGCTGGGTTTGCCTTTTTCTACCCATGGTTAGAATATGTTCTTTTTATGATACATGAACTTGAGATTGCAGAACTTTTGATCTGGTTCCTTTATGGCTTTACAGGGTACTGTGTAAAAATATTGGAAGAGAGGTTTGGGGGAAGACGGTATGGGAATATTTCCCTCTAATTCCATGAAAGATCCGATTTAGAATTTTTCCCTCTGGTCCTATCTGGAGAGCGCGGCTGTAATTATAGATTACTTTGATAAAGGCTTTTTAAAAAATGCACTAAAATGAATTTAGAATCTCATTTTTTTCAAAAAGTGGAGTAAGTACAGATCATTTATATATCTTTCTGATTTACTTGTTAGAAGGATTCAACAAGATTTCAATGGACAAATTTGGAGATAGATAAAACCTAGTCTACATAGTCGGTATGTGCGTGGCACTACATTTTGCTTCAGAAACAATCCATGCTTAGCTTGATCACTTGCAAGTCCAGCTAGAAATACGCTGCACTTCTCCATTCTTGCAATTTGCATCTTTGTTAATATTTTCCTACTGATAAGAAACAACAATATCATATATTTATTTAATAACTGTATGCTAGGCTGTATACATTATTTAACACTCCCACTAAAACTCTTGAAGTTACTGCCATCATTCCCATTTTATAAATGAGACTACTTAGGCATTGGAAAATGAGACATTTTCTCAAAATTATAGAGATATTAAATTTTAGAGCCAGGATTCAAGTCCAAGCAATTTAGACCCGGGATATCTGCCTTTAATCATCAGCTCCCCAACATACTTAGATGTGTTCAAGACAAGAGTATCATTGTCTCATCCTTCTTCTTATAAAATGTTAATAGAGATTGGATTTACATGTTTTCTTTGTGTTTTTGCAGACTGATTCTAAAACCAACCCCATTTTTTACCCTTTCCTATGTTTACATCTCTTGTGGAAGAATTTGAAGCTATACCCATAGAGACATTTATCCCCACCTCTTGAATCTGGGCTATGATTCAAGCCCAGAATGAGTCTGACCACTGACGTACTTTGATTCATAGAATGTGGCAGAAGTCATGGTGGGCTAGATCCCAGTCCAGGTTTCAAGAGACATTGAGCCTTCCACTCCAGTTTTCTCCGTGAAACTTGCCACCACCATGAGACCCAACTTGAGATAGCCTATTAGAAAATGAAAAAAAATTTAAGTTAAGGTCAATAGTCCTTGCCAGGGTCACCCCAAAGTCCCCAGCCTTCAGCTGACCTGCCACATGACTGTGGATACAAGAAAGCCCAGCCATCCATTGAGGCTGGCCCAGATCAGCATCACATCCTTGTTGATTTCTATAATCACTAGAAATAACAAAATATTATTGTTTTAAGCTGCTGAGTTTTGGGATGGTTTGTTATAGAAATAGTAAACCAATGCAGTGTTGATCTGACTCGGTATTTTCGGTTTAGTGAATTTATGCTCTCAATTGCAGAGTCATGGCATGTTCAAAACTCTCTTAATCAACTACCTCATTAAACAAACAAACAAACAAACAAACAAACAAACCTAACACACACATGCAGAATTCAGAAAACGGAACATAAATTAAAGACTAGTAACTATCATTCTTGTCTCCCTATTTACCTGTCTGAGGTTCTTCCTTCTTGTTGCTATTCTGTATCTATTAGGTAGAATTTACTAAAGGCTATTGTAAAGCTGTAAGCTAGAACAGTCTACATTTCTAGGCATAAAAAAATGCTAAATGGATTCACCAGAAGTAATAGTTTAACACATTTCTTAATGCTGAGCATGTATACACAATCTTTGTTCTAATTTTGGGGAGAGTCCAGACACATGACACTTGTTTTTTATTCATCTACAGGGACCTTATGAATGGATTTGAAATATGATTGCCAACTTGGTTTAGCAGACCTTATAAAAGAAAGGCATTGTGGGACTTATCCATCAACTTAACACTCTCATTCCCCTTAAATCATAGAAATTCTAGAACTAGTATTTATTAGCTTGTTCTTTCTGTACATCAATTACCTTAGGCCCTATCTGCTGCAGCTCCCTCAAAAGCATTAAATAGTTCCCTGTGGCAAATTTCTGGTTATCTTTAGCTCATGCTGTTAAGTAAGTTTCCACAGTCTTTATAGCTCCAGCTTTTATTGTATTTTTAAAATGACTTGGTTTCAGCTGTTAAAGCCAAAGACGTTGACTTAAAGAGAAAATACTTGTCAGCATGTGGGTATAGAATTTGACTTTTCAGCTTCACTGAGGCCAGTGGGTTTAGGACATCCCTGCCATATTGGAGAGCTTCCAAAAGCCATTTGCTTGGATTTCTGACATTAATATTTTGCATCTATATTTCTAATAAATCGATTAGCCCTTCTATCTTACAAGGTCCTAGACCTAGCTGGCCCAATTCAGCAGACTCCATCTGGAAGACTTTACATTTTACAAGGAAACTTTCTGCTTCTTTTGATTTTGCTGCTTTCTGGATGGTGTGACTAGGAGTGGGGAGAAAGCCTATTTTAGCTCCCCCGATGCCCAAGGCCTTCTTCATGATGTCCCTGGTCTTCTTCCTTTCATATCACGGCCCTTAATATGACCAGAATGACACTACTATCTTTGGTCATTCTTGTAGGATGCTGCTCTTCCCTCTCTGCTTCCTTTACTTTTCTCAACAATATGAGCTTTGCCTTTTAGAGAAATAGTTACTCTTTTAGAGGCAGGTGGGAGGGAGGGACATAATTAAGCTCAGCCACAATTTGTGAGGTGGTATTAATGTCTACAAGGTCCTGTCTGGAGTTTTAAACTTTGTGTTAACGTCTACACTGATTTCTCAGGCAATACAGCAAGGCAAGTAACTGAGCGAATATATTATAACTTGCTTTTAAAAAATTCTATAACCTTTTTCTTACAATTCCATTTCCATTAGGTAAGGGATTTTCAACTGCTCCAAATAGAAAAATAGGCCAATCAGTTAGCTTAATGATTCTCCTGCATGAATTTAAAAAAAAATTATTAGCATTGCGATCTGCTATTTCCTTCATTCAGTTATTTGGGAAAATCTCTGTCCTGCATTGATACAGCTTTTCTTCCCACTGATCGATTTGTTTTATTTCTCAAATGTAAAGCCTACCAGACCAGAGTGGCTACATTATCTCTTCTCTTCTGTGCGCATGTCTTATTTCCTTAGAGCAATGGTTTACAAACTCAAACACCCTTGAACTCACTCCCTCAAACTATTGATATTTATTCTTAATATATAATATACATTTAACACATGTAAATGAATACATCATAAACTATAAAATATTATAAAAATGAAAATTGAATAACAAAGGTGAACCTATGTTTTCTAATATATTCTTCCTGACTATTTCATACATCTCATTTTGGACACCCTGGCTTAGAGGTGTTCAATTGTCGCTATGTTATTTATCTGATTAAAAAATAATAATAATATCGCCCATCTTTGAAATGGTGGTAGGTAAGAACTTGAAAAACAAAGTTATCTTTAGACTCTAGATTTGCTATATGCAGGTTAAAGTTATTTGTTTTTATTCACCAGAGAGTTATTGATACCCCACAAGCTACTTTCTGCATAGAATTCTATTGGGCTGTATAATACATTGTACTAAAAGGAAGATATATTTTTTGTTATAACAAAGTTAAAAATTTTATGACCCCACCAAAAGACATTAGTTAACTTCTCTTTAATTGGCAACATTTTGAAATTGTTGAGGCCACACATTTTTTTTCAGATGGGAAATGGAGTTCCACTGAATATTTCCATGGGCTCTGACTTCAAACAGTTTAGCAAGTACAATATAGGAGTATGATTGGAAACAAAATAGACTTAAAAACATTATAGAATGAATGTTTTTATCTTCATGTGCATATGTAGGAAGGAAAATAGGAGTGGTTTGTTACCATTTTAACATAATTGTGTGAATACAAATACATTTAACTCCACTTTTAAAAACCACACTTTAGAAATATATAATACATTTTAATGAATTTTCAAGTTATGACTATCTTCAAAACCCATACATATGTATTTTGCTCTGTTGATCTCCAAGTGTATTTAGTCTATATACTAATAACTTTAGGGAAGATATGTACATACAAACACACACACACACACACGCACACACACACACATTTAGGAAGTTTGATGTAACATCCAGGATTCCAAAGTAAGTCTATTGAAAATGGTTCAAGAATTCATCTTTGAGAAAGATATATAACTTGTTTCCTCTAATTACAAAGGAAAGTATGTGCATAAAATTTTATTTAAAGTCCTTTTTAGAGATCTAAGCAAAAAATATTTATTTCAGGACCTATACTGTGAAAATACACACATGCACACTCACATTCACATGTACACACACACACCTGTGTTTACATCATCCCATTGTATTATACCACAGAGACATATTTTTGTAATAATTTAGACAATACATAAGTAACAGTTGTCAAAGGAACCTGTTATACCAATTAGTCTGGACAATATCTTTATTTTGGGCTAGGAACAACAATGAAAGGGAGAGATACAAATGACTGAAGGATTAATTTTTGGTGTCTGCTGCTAGACTTCTTTCCTTATTTCTATCCTTTCTTTTTCCACTTGTTTTTCCTCCTTATTGTAATTGTGATTTGATTGGAAGCACCTGTATATAATAGAATGTACAGGGCTTCAAACCAACATACCTGGGTTTTAAGTCTCAGCTCAGTCATTTCCTCTGACTTTGTCTAATCTTTTCATGATCCACCTCCATCCATTTTTTTTGTCTTAAAAAACATAAACACATCCTAAAGATTGAAAAAAATCAAACAATTCAGAAAAGTATATGGAAGAAAATTAAAAATATCCAGACACCTATCACTCAGATATAATCACTGCCAACATTTTCTTGTATATCCTGCCTGATTATTTTTAGGTATAAAAATTGTACACTTAAACAAAATACATATTTATAAAAATAAGTTCATATTTTACATACTGATATTTGGAACTGTTATTTTTATCTTGATAATATATCATGGTCATGTGTCAGTAGTATTTGTTTTTTATTTTAATTAATAACTGCTTAATATTTTATTGTATAGTTGACTTGTTTTTAATGATTTCAATTTAGGTATTTCAGACTGAGTGTTAGATAATATATTTGCAGAGTCATTAATGTTTACTATGACATGTGTGTTCTCTTTTCTATCATTAGGAAGTACTATTATTGCTCACAGTTTTGAGCCACAAGTAACATATGGGATGTCAAATGCCTTGCCTAAGTCCTGGCACATGGCACTAAAAGATGTTTATGGAAGCAGATTCAGGATCTTTCAAAGTGAGCCACCACCACATTCTCAGCCCCTTCACTTTATGTTTAGATAGCAAAATTCGGGTAGTATAAACTGCTTCTTAGCTTGTTTTTCTGCTGAATAGATTACTAGCCTGATGTCTACACTTATGGAAGGGAATGCCTTTAAGTCCTCATGTACTTTAACAGCTGTAACATTTACAGAGGCTCCTGAATCAATCTTCTATCTTTCTAGTTTATTGTCATTTACGAACAGATGTGAATTCCTTTCCTGTGTGAATTTCATGGCTGGACTCAGCAATACTTCTCTCTGGGCCTACAATTCATCACTCTGTTGGGCTATGTTGAATTCCAATGTTGCGAAATTGCTGTATATTTCAGCAAGATAATTTTGTTTGCCAAATCTCAACTACCTTCGGGTTTTGAGAGGGACACTCATGAATAGAAAGTAATAGTTAGCATCAACATTTAATGAAAATTCTGCTGTATTTCCTGCTTAAGCCCCTCCCCGTGACTCATAAAATAATAGTATAACATCAGCTCCTTATTTGTATCTCTGCTTATCTTTCTCATCCTAATAAGACTCTGCTGTCAAAACTGTGGGCTCACAGTTAATAAGTGCTCATGAAATAAATAGACTCACTCCTCTTAAGTGACTTTTTGCTGCATATTAGAAGCAT
Organism: Pteropus alecto; assembly: GCF_000325575.1. Classification (NCBI taxonomy): domain Eukaryota; kingdom Metazoa; phylum Chordata; class Mammalia; order Chiroptera; family Pteropodidae; genus Pteropus; species Pteropus alecto. Next base: position 10,347,711 of record NW_006441071.1, read on the forward strand.
TTGCCCATTTTTATTTTTTCTCTCTCTTTCGAAGCTGAGAATTATTGTTATTTTATTTTGCTGCTTCTATTTATTTACAGTTGGACCTGCTTATATGTCTAATCTAGTGAATTTAATTTTTATAGAAAGATATGCATGTATAGAAGTAATATAGCTAAGTATATCTATCTCTATCTGTCTGTCTGCCCTTCTAAAGCCTATAAACATATTTTTATATTTTTTATTTCAATTTGTTTCTAGTGAATGTTGATCTGATAAAGTTTTTCATGTTTTTTTTATGTTTGATTGAATGATTTATAAATGCCTTCAATATAAAATGAAAAAAACACTTTTTGAATCATCAGCTATATATGGGACAATAGCTTGATCCTTTCCATCTTATTTAGGAAAATAAACATATAAACATAAAAACACACACATACTTAGCTTTTTCAACTTTTTCATTATGGCTTTTTTTATTTTAAAAAAAGCAGACTTACTCAAGAATAAATAAATATCTTTTTCTCATTTCATATATTGAAGGAAATCATGGGATTCATTGCTGGGCAGCACAGTTTAAGAAGAACAGAAATAAAGTGAAATGCTTCATAAGGAGATCAGATTGTGAGAGATATTTCAAAACATGTTAATGATGACTCTGGAATAATATATTTTTGTAAAATAATTTTTAAAAATCTCCGGGATGTGGGGCTGGCAGCCATCGTTAAATAGTCAAGAGATTGTCAGGTGGAAGTAGGCCTTTTCTTTTATATCCAGAACATAGCATGAACACCAGAGATGATATGTCTTAGACGGCAGAATCAGTTCAATTATAAGTATGGGAGGTCCTCAAATAATGTCATTTTATTCTATGTCATTTTGTTATAACATTGGCGAGATGCCATAAGAACTTTTCAAAACATAAATCTACTGAAAAAAATCAAGAAATACATTCCCAATTTAAATAATGCTCATTTATATCCATTAGCCTATGGTAAAATTGGTTTCATTGTATGTCATTTCACATAAAGTCATATGGTGAGTAAGGACTTAACTGGATTTGGAATTCTGAAAGAGCTCCTAATAGAGAGAACCCTCCTTTCCCATTGAAGTACTGAGGTTTTTGAGAACAACAACAAAGGAATAGCAGATAAAGATCAAAACATTATGGTTACTAAAGCTGGAGTTCAATTGGAAGGATGCTCTTAAGTGCGAATTAGGCAGATTTCCTGTCCTAGGCATCACTGGACAGGGAGGCTTCCCCACAAGGGAGATGCAGAGGAGAAAAAGATGTGAATTTCTGTGGGTTCCAGGCTCTCACTACTAAGAGGAAGAAAGTCAAGACTGAGCCAATTATGCCCCTTTATTCATCTCAAATGTATCAATCAGAGAAGCCATCTGTCTCCTCAGATAAAGAGTGAGTACAGGAAACGGAGCAGTGAGATTCCAAGGGTATGTGTAGGAAAACTACCCTCATATGTGAGGAAAACATATATCTATAATGATAGGAAAAGTTTTCTTATTGATCAGTACCCCCCAAGTTCTGCATATTACTTTTTGAGCCCATGTTAGATTTTCGCTTAGTCAGTAATTGTTTAGTGCCCACCAGTTCTCAGGCTCTGAGCTAAATGCTAGTAATATAATGATGCAGGAAACTAGGCACAATGCCTTCTCTCCTGGAGCTTAAAGTGCAAGAACATTCAAGTTCAGGGTATAAAATAATTTGGTAGGAATGTGGCAGATCAGTGACTCTTCACTTTGGCTGTACTTTCAAACCATCTGGGGAACTATAAAAAATATTGATGCTCGAGCCCCACCAATTCTGATTCTGATTTAGCTGATCTGAAGTTCAGTCTGGGCACAAGGATTTTCAAAATCCCCAGGTAATTCTAATGTGCAGTCAAGGTTGAGAACCACTGCAGTTAGTTCAAGTACAGGATTGTGGATGAAAGAGGTACCTATGCATTATGATCAGACAGTGACTGCTCCAAATCTTACGTTATAGAAGGTGGAAATAACATTTAATGAATAAATAGAAAATTGGACAGATAATTTCAAACAAGGAAATATAAAGGCAATAAAATAAAATGATAGGGATACCTTAGTGATAGACCAGTTTGGATAGAGTGGTCAGTGAGGGCCTCTGTGTTGAGAGAACATTTGAAGTGAGACCATAAAATATCCTAAAAAGCCAGTTTATGGGAAATAATATTCTAGGTATTGAGAATAGCAAAGTGGGAATGTACTTGATGCAGCTGAGAAATTTAGAAGGCTAGTGGCAGTAACCAGGTGAATGACAGAGGCAGGGTGGCAAACAAACTTGTTCCTCTTGGGAATTATAAAGTGGACTATTGAACTAAAAAATTTACAGGGACAGTTACATTTTTGACAATATGAAAGACTTTAAAACCCTGAGTAAAAATACAAGCATCCTTTTGAATCTAGAGCTAAGCTCATAAAACAGGAAAAAAAATTCCTGGAGGCTAGAAATGAAGAAGGACCTGAAGTCAGAAATGTAAATGAAAGATGAAGCTTCTGCCTCCCTGTGGGGAGAAAAAGGGAGCTGATGATGGAGAGGGTGAGTAACTATGGGATTTATGTTTTAATGCCTCCATCAGTCCCAGCATATAAGGCAGGCTTCCAACTCACACATGGTAGGGAGTTGGAATGGATAAACCATTGTAAAGCCAGAACTTATGAAGGGTTCCACCCTCAATAAAAGAGCGGACTAGTAAAAAATCTGCCCACTGGCAAGGGAAGACAACTAGAAATCCATCTTGGCTTGAGTAATGAGGGTTCAATAAAAAGGCTCTGAGAATTTGTAACCTCAAATCTGCCTCCAGGAAGGCCTGTGGTACATGTTTTTATCATAGTGTGATCTTCAAAAGCACAAATAGAAAATTAAAGTGTCACAGTTTAGTTATTTCTGATAGGAAGGATGAAGAATATGATAAAGGAGAGGCACCTAGAGGGCCTCAAATATCATTACGTTTTATTTCTTAAGCAGAATGATATTTAGTAGGAATTTGTAATCTTATTTTTAATTGTATGTCCATTTAAAATAATTTTAAAAATATTGATATACAATATAAAATTTAAAAATGATGGTGAATGGTAAACTTTATAGAAAAAATCAATTGCTTAACTAATATTTAGCTAACAGATTTTTATTATAAATCCTATACTGTGAAGACAGTTCTATACATCTATTACCAAGTATAATTTACTTCTAATTATCAATGTGCAAACATCAATGTGCAAAAAATTATCAATGTGCAAAAATAGATAACTGGGTTACCTATCCAAGGCACCCTTCAATTCTTTCCAGCTTAACAGCACACAGTTTCTTTGCCATTTCCTTGGGAAAGACCATGAGCTTCTTGAAGGCAGAATTAACATTAGATTCACTTCTGTATTCCCCACTGTGCCAAGACCAGGGCTTTGCATACAGTAGACATCACTATCATCAGTCAGTCTTAATAGACCCTCTGTTCTACTGAGCCCTATGGTGGCGGGGGGTG
>NW_006441071.1:10351308-10352651 GCF_000325575.1 Pteropus alecto
TATATATATGAAGGTCTGGCCTAGAAAAGCTAATAATGTGATTAGATAGTCGGGGGACATGTAGTGGTATGGAATAATGATATCTTAATAGCTGGCATAAAAAGGAATAGAAGAGTGGCAGGGGAATGAGAGGTCCCAGATAGAGGGTGTGACCTAGTCAATAAAAAGTCTCTAAAGGTGAAATGACTGAGGAACAAGGATCTCCCACATTCAATCTGAAGCTGTTTGTGTTGCTATGAAGTGGGTCCCTTCTTCATTATCCTCTATTCATCACTAATGGCTACCACATTATAAACGCCTTCATTGAGGAAGGGAGGCTGTGGAAACAGAGAAGGGGCTGAAGTTTATATTTAGGTGTACTGAAAACAGAACAAAGACAATACTCTGGGCAATAAGATGATCTATAACCTGAACTATTTCAAAAAGGGGTATAAACCCATAGTCAGAGGTGACCATATGAAATGTAACCCCTAAAGGACTTTGAGGAAATCCTAAGGACGGCTTGGAATTTCCACTAGGTGTTAAATGGAGTTTAAAATTGATGCTATTTAGCTTTGAAACTGCCAGGAGACCCTTGTTAACATCTGGGATACATTTTAAAAAGGCAAACAGCAATATAAGGGAAAACATTAAAGACCAAGTGAACAGTACTCCAGTGTTAAAGTGACATTGATGTGGGAAATACTGAAGTCTATGAGAGTCAGGAATGGAATTCTAGAGGAGATACCTAAGCTAGATTCCCAAAAAGAATAAGATGGAGAGGAGGAGAAAGCAGTAGGAAAGTGTCTGAACAAAAGGAGTAGACTAATCAAAGACATGAAAACAGGAAAGCTGGCCACTTGACAGCTGATACGTGCTCAAGAAAAACAAACCAACTTAACAGTAGTCTAAGCAAAACAAATTTACTAAAAGAATCAACGAATACATTCTCAATCTAAATATTAATGGTGTTAGGAGTAGGTCTTTTGGGTTAACTACTCTATGGTTTCCCTAATTAGTACATATAAATGTTTCTGTGAGTTATAAGGTGCCAACTTGGATATATAAGTATCGTTAAGTATGGGAAGTGTGTGTGTGTGTGTGTGTGTGTGTGTGTGTGTGCACGGGTGTGCGTGCGCGCGCGTGCACATGCTCTGTCCCCTTTAAAAAAATCATCTTTCTAGTTCTATATACTTAGCTCCTTTAGATAACATAGCAAGGGAGAAACATAATTTTCCTACCTGTCTGGCTTCAAGGGTCGGAATAAATGAACACATAACACTCAATTTATTGTACAATTTTAAAATAAGACATTTTATATTCTAGGTTTCAAAGTTTAAGGTGCTCCGCAGGAGGAAAGAGCG
>NW_006441071.1:10353333-10374739 GCF_000325575.1 Pteropus alecto
GTTAAGTATGGGAAGTGTGTGTGTGTGTGTGTGTGTGTGTGTGTGTGTGTGTGTGTGTGTGCACGGCATGTGCACACCATTTATACACCAATCATACATTTGGGAACTGATAGAAACCCAGTCTATATCCTTGACATTATCTTAGAGAGTGGAGGTGTCTAGAAATGGATACAAACACAAAAGGTTTCCAGGTGGGCTGCTCTCTAGTGGTGATCTTTGTCAGATAACTAGGTCACTTTGCTTTCTAACAGTGGATTTGTTGGGAAAGGTTGGCATGAGGTTTGAGTTTCATGACATTGCTCCTGAGGCTACCTGTAGCAGTAAAGCACAGACCTGGTAGTCTGAGAGCCAGGCTGTGACCCAGGTGAGGTTGGCAGCTGGTAGTGGTACCCGTGGAGGGCTGAGTAACAAATGGACACATGCAGCTCTGCTGAATGCACACTAGTAGTCTCCTGCTGCAAGAATAGTAAGACTACTTAGCATTTATATAGAACTTCGCAACCATTAATTAGTTAATCCATAAAACTCTCCCCGTGAAGAGAGTCTTTTTAGTTCTTTTTTGTTTCCGGATGAGGAACCAGAGAGTCTTTTTAGTTCTTTTTTGTTTCCAGATGAGGAACCGAAGACATAGCAAGGTTAAGTAACTTGCCCAAAGCTAAACATCAAGCCAATAAATAGCAAGTGTGTGGAGAAAATACAGTTTCTATTTCCTACTTTGCCCCCTTAATCCATAAATGCCACTTGGTCTTTGGGGAAAGATGATCAAGTTGATCTTTAGAGAGATGAGACTCTTCACTATAGTAAATGGTACATTTTTCTGTTAACTAGACCTGTTTGGGGAGATTTGCTATTTCAGGAGTTGATGTTTTTTACCTACTCTGAAACAATTAACCTGAAATAACATTCTCTGCAGTAGGGCATTTGGAGTCTGTAAGCTGGGGTAGAGGGGCTGCTAGCACGGTCTACCTGCCCAGGGTCTGAACCTATCAGTTGTTACTTATGGGGATTTCCATGTTATACTTTGTAAAAGAGTAAGGGCTACTGGGAGCCAGAGAGGCTGAAGGCAAAGAATGAAGTCCACTTTTTATCCAGCCTCTTGGACAGAGTCTGTGTCCTTGTGGCTCCAGGGACGGGGATCACAAATTGATGAAGGGATTCTTGAGTTTGTGAAATAGTGGCATAAAGATTGCTTCCAGGTCCAACTGTCCAGGCATGTGGTTTAGAGAAAGGAGGAGCCCCTTCTATCTGTTCTACAAAGGCTGAAAATACTGGAACAGTTGGCCATAGTAGCCTAGGCACTGATTTTGATCACAGTACCGTCAGCAGCGGCAGTGATAAGGCTTTCTAAAGCCGTTTTAAAGACAGCAAAGTCAAGGAAGGGGAGCAAAGGAGGGTTTTAGTGACTCTGGCTAATGGGTAGTTTGTGAAGAAACCTTGAAGGATTTTCAGAAATGCTCGACACGCATTTTGTGAATGTGCGAGTTCATCTCTCAGAATCACAGCATAAATATAACCATGACTTTAAATGTATGGAAAAAAGCTAGTGAGGGCAGGGGCCATTTGGAGTTTACCGTGCAATCATTTCTCTTCCCCTTTGCTGTACATCTTGCTTTTCTTCTGCTCCAACAAATTAATCATGGTTTCTTTTGAATGTTAAAAATGAACATCAAATCCATATGCTTGATGTTTGATGATGATATTTCACAATTACATCTGAGAAGTTTGAAGAACTATCCAACCAGACTTTCTTGGATAAAACATTATTACAATGTAGTGCAGTAGGAAGATCACAGGGTTGGATACAGAGAACTGGGTTCAAATCTCAAATCTGTTATTTGGAACCATAACCTTGGATAAGTCATTTAACTCAATTAGCTTCAATTTCCTTAACTACTAAGTGTGAACACAATGCTACCCTCCTGCCATTCATGTTCTGAGTGCTAAATGACATGGTTTATGTAAAAATGCTTTGCAAAGTGCAATTTATAATTTATAACTTCTATTTTTTCACGATTGCTTTTTATTAAGCCTGTTTTGTGGTTTACCTCGATCAGAAACTAGGAGGTTGGCACATGTGGATTGCTGTGTGGATTTGTATCACTCAGGGTCCTGTGATAAACAAATAGCACACTTGGAGATCCTCTGAGGAGAAGTTCAATAAAGGAGGTGTTTACAAAGTTGTGGATGTGGTATAGGAAAACCACAAGTGATAGGATGCAGTTAACACCTCTAAGGGTGAGAGGAGGAAGCAGTCACTGGAATCTGGAAAGAGCTGCACGGAGAAATCAACCTGATAACTCTTGTGACCTTTGGTTAATGGACCTAGCCAGCCCTTGGCAACACCACAAGAAAAAATCAGAGCCGTGAATACCCTGGCAGCATTCTCTTCTCTTCTATACTCTTGGCAGGCAATTGGAAGGCAATGTCAGATGGCAAATGAGCCCACTGACATAGCCCATTTAACGGATGGCCATACTTCTGGTTTACCTGGAACCGCACCAGTTTATACATTTTTTCTGACATGAACAGTTGCCTCCTTTTTACTCCTATGTGTCTCATTTTGGACAATAAATTAAATTTCTATTCTATCCATAGTTGTTTGCCTCCCAGTATTGCTAAAAGATTGCAGAAGGGTATTCAGTGGCTGTCAAAGGGGAACAGAAGAAATGCCACACACAATTTTACAGAAGAAATAGAGGCTCAGAAGCCAAATAACCTTCTCAAGTTCACACAGCTAGTGGGGGACAGTAGTGTTGAAAACAGGTACTATAAAGCCACTTAATTGCAGAAGCCAAGCTCTTAACCAGTGTTGCCAGAGGTACTTGGTCCACAGAGAATATTTACCTAGAGGGGAATAAAAGGTTTGAGACTCAGTGGCTCAGACCAGTTAACATTACAGGAAGAACTTCAGTCGCATTGGTGAATAAGCATATCCAGACACATATTTTGTTTATATTATTACATTTGGCTGATAAGAAGCCAACTCCTTAGAAGGGTAACAAGGAGCCAAATCTGCAGTTCCCACTTCAGAAGGATTTCCTACCCCCCTAGAAGAGTGTATCAAATCTACTCATTGGCACAGACATCTTATATGTACTAATTCAACACTCATACAAGTAAAAAACCTTCAGTTCACCCTAGGATTTTGCTCCATTTTAGCCAATTCTCCACGGTCCTTTGGTGAAGTGAATCTTCCTAATGACTTACACTTATGCAATACGTGGAAATGAAGGCAATAAAGAAAGCCCAAGGATATTTTACGGCTTCAGTTATTTTAAAATGACTGGAGATAGAAAGTTGGGTCTTACAAGGTAAGCTAAGAGCATCCCACAACCTTTTAAGAGGCTCTGCTCAACCTACCTGATAGAGACTGGATGCAAGCAGTACATACTTAGCCACGGCGCTTAGCAGAAAGCTGTGGCCTATTTGAGAAATTTTTTATTGAAACCAAATACCATAAGACTAGCCTACATAAAATTGTTTTGGAAGAAACTCATCACCACCATAAGAAATAATTAACTGAGCACTTAATACTGTTTGCTTGGAGAGAGTTATGCAAATATGTCATGTCTACCCTTTGGAAGCTTAACTAATTTGGTCACTTTTGAAAAGGTCACATAATGAGGTACTAAGGAAGATGTGTGTGGAATTAAAATAATATATACCTACCTACATACTTATATGTATGCATGTACATATATGTATTATGTATATTTATGTACATACATATAGGTACATAAATACATAAGTGTATAGTAGATATATATTATCTTTGGTTCTATTCACCCTATCTTTCTGAATATTATATATTTAAGAGGAAGAAGGGAGAGAGTGTGGGGAGGGAGGCAGGAAAAAACGGAGGACGTCCACCCCTAAGTCATATAGGTATGTATGCATATACATTTGTGAATTAATTTTAGGGGTGAATAATTGGGTCAGTTTTTATAATTGAGAAGAAATTGTCATATTTTCAACTACTTGAAGAACATCTGTGCTTAGATGTCCCATGATCACATCAATCTCAACAGATCAGAAAACAAAATCTTTCTCTTTTAACCATATCTCTTTCCTAAAGGAGCTCCAATATTTCAAAGTTGGAGGGGTTTTTGTGCAAGGATCATCAGCCTATGCTTGAACTCTTCAGTTTTCAAATAGTTCATTTTAGCCTTGACTCTTAGGCTTTGTTACTCCCTCCAAGACAAACCAGGCCCAAAGAGGGTTCATGGAGGTCTTTCTGGGCAAAGGGGAAGAGGGGGAGTTAGCTGGCATGAAGACTATGTAGTTCAAGGTGATCTCAGAACTGGTTTTCAAGTATTAAAATAAAATTGAAAGCCAACCATATAGTCCAATAGACTGTTATTTGAGGAAGAGAAGCCAAGCCTGAAGCAATAGGGTCAATTAAGAAAATATAAAACTAAATTAATTGGGCTCAAACTGTGGGTCAGAGGCAGCATGCAGCTGAGCCACTAGCTATTGGTTTCCTATACACAATTTATATAACTTTATATAAGGGTTTAATAACTTTGTTAAAAAATTAAATGAGCTCAGTCTAACAATGTCTGAGAGGGAAAATAAGTGTTTGTTCTACACCCTTCCCACCCCCCACTCCCAACACACAGGTTAATCCTTCAAGCTTGCTTTGATAGTATTCTACATCTTTCTCCTTCACCCCACATCTCTTCTTTATCTTCAATCTCCCCCTTCCCACACACTGATTTATTCTCCTCATATAAAATTGCTGACTTCTTCTTGACAATTCTGTTGCCAATTCAAGGCATCACAGGCCCCTTTTTTATTTTCAATGTTAAATATTTTGAAAGAATAATTGTACCTTCAATGGTTTTGCTGCCCGCTACCCCGTTTTTTGTCACCTGGTACAATCTGATTTTTACCTTCACAAGTTTACTTGAAACTAACTCCACTAAAGTTACCATGCGCATGAGCTTCCTGAATACTAAATCCAATAATACTCCTTAGTCATCTTCCTAACTCACCAGTAGATGTGACCAACCCTTCATCTAGGAAGCCTCAACACCTGGCTTCAAAGGTTTCTCCTCTTTTTTTACCCATAAATGTTTTTATTCTCTAGGTTAAGGTCCAATCCTTAGCCTATATTTTCTATGTCCTCATTCTGAAATAATCTCATGAAATGCCAGACATTCAATAGTCATACCCCTCTGTGGATGAAACTCATTTACAGCTATAGGCCTGGGTTTTCCTCCAGGTTCCAAGCAAATATTTTATATTCTTTTTGGACATTCCATAAGGATGAACTATGAGCACCTCAAACTCACTATGTTCACAATAAAATTCATAACATACTTACCAAATCTCATTTAGCTCCATATTTCTTATTTCAGTTTAGGCCGTTACCACCCACTCACTTACACAAACAAGAAATCTCAGTTAAATGGATGCCTCCTCTTGCCATGCAATCTAACATCTTATGAACAGTCAAGCTTTTAAGATTCAGCCTCTGCAAGGATTCTTAAACTGTTTATTTTATTCTGACTATTTTTATAGTTCCCAGTCAAATTTACTTCAAATTGACCTCCTCATCACCAATACCTCCTCCGGTTCTTTCCGACAATCAATATATGATGCACGGTCAGGGTTATTATTATCATGCATAAATTTGATCAATGAATTTCTCTGCCCCAAAAACTTTAATGACTCTCCATTGCCTTCCTGATAAAGCCTACATTTTCCTCTAAGATTACATCTTCCAGAATTTTGTACCTCCTACATTTTTTGACTTATCTACATCCTCCATCCTCCTCCTTGAACCAGACTTTTACCCTAAATTCCAATTCTGCTTCCATTTCTCAAGTATGCCATGCCCCTAATGTTTCTACCTTTTCCTAATCATTTTTCATAGTCTAGTGAGCTTTATGAAACCTTGTTTAATTATCTAGATAAAATATAAATGCCCATTTCCTCTGAATACTTTTAGTACTTTTTCAAGAAACATATATGAACCTGTCTTGCTCTGTATAGTTCTCGCTGTCATATACTTGTAACCTCCATTCCAGATTTTAAACTAATGAAATATAGCCTTGTTTTTTTTAAAGTTTTCTGCAATGCTTTCCATAGTGCCTTATACACAGATATATTCAATAAATGTTTATCCTATTAAATTAAATCCCCATTATTAGTTCCTTTAAAATTTGTATTAGAGTTTTCTATTCTTTTTATTCCAATAATACAATCCCCAATCGAGGTTGTCGCCACTATTCACCTTGTTTTCTACCTTTATGGGCTTTGCCTTTCAACCTATCTTGTGTAAATCACCACTTCCATTATGTCGTTTCCCACTCCCGATCTCCAAATGTCCTTGATTGGGTTCGCACCAAATCCAGTCTCTCCAAGTCATTTGAAATCCCCATTCCTTCCCACCCCAACCATAACTTACTTCCTACTACTCCATAAACTGCTTGTCATGTCATATCGCTTCCCCTTAAATTTCAGATGTGCCACGCTATTCATACCTTCTTGCCTTTGCTCACCCTGTATTCCACCTAGAACATCCAACTTTCACAGCAAGTAATGTCTAGCTCAAATTTTTACTTTCTTTCTGAGGCAATTCTTCATTACCATCCTTCTATGCCTGGCTAGTGTACTGAAAAACAGGTGATTAATCAACTGTTTTCTCATTGCTGTAGGTTAGTTTTCTCTTTCCAACTGACTCTATGAAGCTAGATGCTATCATGCATATACTTCTCTATCCCTGCCAACCCTTTTAACACATTGCTGGTCACAAAATGCTCACTAATTGGTTAAAAAAAATCAAAGTAGGGGCTCCATATCCTACTAAAATGGAACCATATAACTCACATAATCTTACAGAAATTTGCACACTGTGAATGGCTTTTAGATGGGCTGCCAGGCCTAGGTGGACAAAATGCAGGACCAGAGAAGCAGCCTGCAGAGCCTGTTTAACCCAACAGGATGGTTTATTGTGCCAAATTTATCTGCCGATCCCATCCACCCTAATTATAATCACTAATTCTATTAGCTTCTTAAATCTATTTTGAGAGAGAGTGCATTATACCGAGCAACCATCATCGAGTAATAGAGTTATGTTCTTTTTACACCAGGCTCCATTCTAGCCAGCCAAGCAGAAAGAACACTTTGCATTAATGTTCTCATAGAAGTGTACAGTTTTCACTTTTTAAAACTTTGTTTCTTTGGTCAATTACATTGGTCTGCAAAAGCCCAAAATAGGAGTGAGATTATGTGTGTGTGTGTATATATATACACACACACATAATCTCACTGTATATATATATATAATATATATATATATACACACACACATATATATGTATATATATATACATATATATGTGTGTGTGTATATATATACACACACATACATATATATGTATGTATATATGTGTGTGTGTGTGTGTATTTTTTTTTTAAAAGAGAAATAGGCAGAACAGCATAAAAAGAGAACATTTATTTTAAGCCATCAGGGAAGAATCAAGAACCGTAATTCTGATTCTGCAAAGCTTATTAGCTGGAGGTAATAGAGAAAGAAAGGTGTTGGAATGTTGTAATTGCTGCCTTTATGCTGTTATGCAGAACATAGCAACTAAGGCTATTTAAAAATATTTCCCTAATCCAGAAAGACGCTGTTATTCTCCACTCCCAAGAGTTCTGAAATGGGTTAACATGAAAGTTAATATATGTATTAGGATGAGATTAGGTTGTAGAAATAAAAAACACAAACACATTGTCTATTTATCTACACCTTGGTAGGTGACTTTAGTGACAGAGGTGCTTTGCCAGCCATGAACTGCTGATCTGCAAACTAGAAGAAAGAGTTAAAGAACAATTTCCAAAAAAGATGAAACCATGATTCGTACCTAGACACAAAATAAACATGTGTTAGAGGTTTTATTTAACTTCCTAATGAGGGGACTGTTCAGATGTTACAACCAGTTCAAAGGAGAATGCAAAGAACACATACATTTATAGATCAGAGTGAAAGCAATGTGTACATGAGACAAAACTAGCTCTTGCTGAGTGAAGAAGTCAGTAGACAGTTGAACCTCCATTGGATTGAATTTGCTTGTCTCTAGGCAAGAATGGTTTTTCATTGCTATCAACTAAATTCAATTTACAGAGTTGTAACATAGCTTCCTTAGAATCAGAATCACATAGCCTGAAAAGGTGTGATCTAGATAATACAGTTTTTCAATGAAGAACCAACTTTTCCCTATAAAAGACTTCTAAGGCTGTATATGAAATACAATGTGCCCTTTCTGAATTGAAGGAGTGGGCCTTTTCCTAAGAAACTCAGAATGAAAAAGGTATTAAAAACAATCCTAGCTAGTTGTACTTTAGATGCACACCTAAATGTGTCCAGATCCTGGCCTGAAGATGATCCCTAAGCATAAGCCCTGCACACCAGGTCTGAAGAAATCTCAGTGGATGGGGCAACTTAAAATGCTTTCTTTATCTCTACTTATTTTCTTTTCTATTCACCCTATTTCTTTTGGTTGTTGTTCTCCTTATTTTTTCCACCTTAAAAAGTGACTGTTTTCATGCTCAGAAAAATGATTAAAATAATCAGTCAGCAGCAGGTGGTGGGAGAAGGAGGAAGCAGGTGGAAAGAAGTGACAGGCTGGTACTAGCAGATCCAGCCACTCTTAATGGGGCAGAAAAGGCTTAACTCTGCCTTTTAACTAATCAAGTTTCTCTATCTAGTCTAGGTTAATATTAGATATGCATAGGACTCACTAACATGGTTTGAAATATTTATTCCAATCTGCCCTAGTGAAAGGGAAGCACTACTCTGAAAAATTCTTGAAATCGTGAGCTCTTTGTGGACAAAAGCTTTCTCTATACTACATAAACCCACCATAACACTCAGTTCCTGTAGCAAGGACTTCGTGAATGTCTCTGATGGTGAGCTGAATGTTTATGTTAGATAGCACACCAATAAAAATAAGCAAGAGATGAACAGACTTTTCTACTTGTCAGTGCTTTATTGCTGATCAACTGCTTATGCAGGCCTAAAAGCTATCTATGGTCCCTCCTTTCTTTTTGCTTGGTCCCCACAACACAAGGTTAGGCTAAATTGTATTGCTTACCTTGGCCGAGAAAGCTTACTACATCACAAAACTAGGGATAGCTTTAAATGGGCTCTCGGACATCAATTTATTCAGTTCCTTACTGTATTCCTTCAAAATGGTGGTTCTTTGTGATTGCCTCTTTCCTTTGATCCAGGCCCTCTTTCCCAGAACTCCTCTCTCAAAAATGAATCATTTCCCTACTATCATATGGTTCCTCTCTGCTCCATATAAAGGTCTACCTCTGCAGGTCAGGAGAAATCTCATATCCCTCCAAGAAGAGCACTCTTACTCAAAGAAGTTAGCTCATCTCTGATCCAATTTATGCCTTCATTTTGCATAAACAACGTGTCCATAAAAGGATCTCTCCAAGACAAATAGCATCTCTATCCCTAAAATGAGACTTTGGATATCTGGGAACAACTCTTAAAATATTAAAATTTTTCTTTTCTTTCTCTCCTATTGCCCCTTCTCTTGCCCTTTTTATTATCATAGCAGATTCCGGAGCTAGATAGACAATACACTAAACTCCCTCAGACAAAGACAGAAGATGTCTCTTCTCTAGAACAGAGAACAGCAAACTATGGTCTGTGGGCCAAATTCAGCATACTGCCTATTTTGGTATGGCCTATAAGCTATACCATTGGAGAAAAATGTCAAAAAAAAAATAGTATTTCATAACATGTTGAAACTATATAAAATTCCAATTTTAGTGTTCATAAATAAAGTTTTATTGGAAAACAGCCACGCTCATTTGTTTATGTATTGTTCATGGCTGCTTTCACAATATAAGAGTTGAGTAGCTGTGACAGAGACCATCTGGCCCACAAAGCTTAAAGTACTTAGTATCTGGTCCTTTACAGTAAAAATTTGCTGACTCCTGGTTTAGAATCCTGTCTTTTTATCATCCCAGTGACTTTGGACAATTTTCTTGGCCTCCTGATGCCTTAGTTTCTTTGCTTCTAAAAGGAGAAAAATAATACTAGAACTCTCTCATTAGTTTCTTATGGGGATTAAAGAGCTAAACTTCATAAAGTACTTAGCAGAATATAGTAAACTTTATGTGAACATTAGCTCTTATCATTATTATTATCTTTTTTCTTTTTACTGCTGCTAGTATTTATGTTATTGTTCATATGCATATTTATGGGTACCTTCTATGTGCCATGTACTATGCTAATAATTTTACATGGGATTTCTGTCCTCTTAATTTTCACAAATGAGAGAACAAAGCTCTGGTGAGCTTAAATAACTTGCCAATGTCACTCAGCAAATAAACAGAAAAGCTAAAATTCAAGTACAGATCTGACTTCAAAACCCAAGTTCATTCTACCATACCAGTGCTTTTTAAACTCTTTTCTTCTTTTTGTAAATGAGTTCTTAATTTTTCCCCAACTAAATTCTACCAAATATTTTGATTTGTCTGATGGTTGAAAATGTTTCCCCTCTAGGTGATTCTGTCTATGATTCTGCCTGCCTCTTCTACCCATCTGGCCCCTGAGTCAGACGCAGGAAATGGTAAGTCTCCTTGAAAGGAGTATGACAATGGCCACACTAATATACTGTGCCTCATTTAGCAGCACAGAAATCTTGGATCTTCTTGTAGGACCATTGCTTGAGGGTGATGAGACATAAAGAGTGAGAAGTTTTGTCACATCTTATTTGCAGATTTCTTAAACTCAATTGTGATAATAGTATATAGCGAGGACTCTGACTGCCGAGTCACAGCGCCTGTGTTCAAATCACAGCTCTACTACTTTCTTGCTATGTGACATTGGACAAATCATTTAACTTCTAATCTATAGACCTACCCCTAACATTTGTGGAATATAGCCTGGGGAAATAGCACAAATGGAGGCCTACATAACATATGTCCATTTAAAGGCCATAAATCAAGCAAGCACACTGCTATATCTTTTATCATCTTGGAAAGATGAAGTTCATATTTAAAATTCTCAGAGTACCATACCAGAGAATGGTGGCATCAGCATAGCTGGCCAGTAGCACATATTCCTTTCTTTCACCATGTTCTTCCTTTTCAATGAAGGTACAATGTTTAAAACACTTTGACCTATGAATTCCACAAGAAGCTACCCCTTGGCCATCTCTTGACCATCCAGTTGGACATGTCCCATTGGACCCATCAGGAGGGGCACAACTGGAGAAGCGCCAGAGAAGAACCCACTAAAACACCGGGACCAGGAAGGAGGCCCCTCTTCCCCTGGCCTAAGAGGGATGCCATTTATCAGTATATTGAAGATAGGAATGGAATATCCACCACTGTGAAAATTAATAAATTAATGTTTAAAGTATTCAGAACAATGCCTAATGAATAGTCAGAACCATATATATAATTGTTTGCCATTACTATTCATTTTAACCCCATTGACAGGGACTAGAAATCTACATTTTTGCAAGCAACTAATGAAGAATATAACCTGAGACATATCTAGGAGCAAATAACAATTTGAAAAAAATCGCAGGAGCTGGAATGACCTTATGTGAAGTCATATAGATTCTTGGCCAAGTCTTCTCTTCAAAATACCAGAAAACAAAACAAAAACAAAAACGTGGTAGATGCTATAGGAACAAGGACTCAATACTATAGGACAGGTAATACAAGCTATAGCAGTTGAGAATCTAGAGATTAACCCCAGTGTCAGTGAATCGATGACAATCCATAAACTTGCAAATCATACCTTTCCAACCAAGTAACTAAAAACTCTGGTGTGGTTTGCAATTGTCTACTGGTATTTCTAATGAAAGGAGTCCTTCTCTTGATCCTGTTCTCTAATATCAGTTCTACTAAGAGTATATCTATAAGCAAACTGATGACTTTTGGAATTGTATGTAGAAAAAGAGACCAGAGAAATAATCACTGAGAATAACAAAAAGTAATGTTAATACAACCAATACAAAAATTGTGTTAGAGTTAAATGATAATGACAGTAAGTGCCTTTTATCAAGTGTTTTACATATTTACAAATTAGTGAAGAAACTGGGGCTCAGACATGTTAAATGACTACAAGGCCATGCAGGTTATGAATAGCAGAGGTAGTATTTGCATCCAGAACTACCTTGTGCCTAAGCCACATTTTCAACCCCAAAACACACAGTCTCTTAATATATGACGCACTTGAAAAGAATGTATTGTTTTATATACACTACTGTATCTAATGACTGTCACACAATGCAGTCATCCCTGTATTTAAGTGAACTTCAATTCAGGCTTATGAGCCTCTAGGATGTGACTGTTTCCCTTTTGATTCAGCCCTGGATTGTCGAAATCTTCACTAATGTTTTCATTACGATGCCTCGGTTAAGTTGTTCTACTAAACTTTTATTCAAGTGGCACTTTCATAAACATCAAGGATGCCTATTGACAAGCGTTAAAAAAATATCCCTAGTAGAAAATATATTACTGACTCTACGTTCTATAGGGTTTCTTTGTCACAGTCCTTGCAGGGAAAGTAGTTTATAGTATTTTAGTTCTGGGAAGAGGTGGCCAGATTAGTCCCCTGGACTTGACACTCTTCATGCAGATTCTTTTCTCCTCTGCAAAGATGTGTCCTCTTTTATCCCATGTCTGCAATGTCCCTACCACCTGCCTGCTTACAGAAAAGGAACAGATTCTAGAACATCACTTCCCAAGGTGAGGTATATCCATTTCAATCTCTAAATGAGGAAACTGCTAGTGCAGAAAATCACTAAACAAAAAAAGCATCTCCTTCAGAAGTCCTCATGAAAGGACACATTTCTTGGCAGTGGAATGAGGAAGTGAGCAACCATTACAAAGGGGCCCCAATGCAAGGAAAATCTGCTCATTCGAAAGTTCCATGCCAGCCTCCCAGATCTGTTAGCCATTGAGTGGTATGCTCTGCCTGCAAGGGGGCACTGACAGCAGAAGAAAGATTCCAGGCTTTATTGTAAGATCTTGGAAAGAATGCCATGAAAATTCTTGCTTTTAGCCATTACAACCTCTGAGATTCAAAATTAGTTCTTAACCAAGGCCAAGGCACCTCAGCTTCTTCACAGGCACACCCCGGTCTACCCTGACATGATCTCTCAGATTTGGTTTTCTAAATACAGAGCTTTGTTTTCCATAAGGAAGCTGCCTTATAATGGAAAGACTATTCCAAACTGACATAATATTTGCTTTCAATTTCTAACTTTTGCCTCTTACTATCTTCATAAATGCCACTAAACTCTGTTTGCTTGCCCACTGACATGAGGGAATAATAATATGTGCCTCTTGGTGTTCCCATGGAAATCAAATGGGATATGTATATAAAACCTCTTTGTAAAACCAATAACATTATCCAAGGCTATGCTGGTATAGTCTACTTACTTCTGTTCTATGAGTCTTCTACATTTTAAACTGGCATTTCAGTGTAGAAGAAAGCTATTGCCAAAATCTGTAGAAGTCAAGAATATGGATCCTAATTTTCTTTTCTTGTCCTTCTAATCTTTTAGCAATGTTTCATCATAAAGTGCATTGTCACCAATCCTTTTTTAATCAGCCAAGATCCCCCCACATGTAGAGATTGTGTTAGGAGGTAGGGCTTAAAGAGAAAAGGAAGCTTCTGTGATTAAAATTATACCTTCCTGTGACTCTTCGGTGTTGCCAAGAAGTTCAGTTATTATCCATCCACTGTTTACTCCAGATTTCATTTTAGGACTGCTGGCAGTATGATTACCAACTGACAAGCAAGTCTGAATGTTGAGGCTGGTGAATGATTGGCATTTTTAAACATGGTAAACATGAAGACTTTTCATCCAGAAGATGCTGATTTCATTTCTGGCAGTGATGAGAGATGGTCCATGTCAAAACCAAAATGAGAATCTACAGTTCTGTGAAAAAACAGACTTCTCAGAAAGAACTTAAGGCTGAATCTGTCTTAATCAGATTAAGTCTGCCTTCTCTCCTTTTTCTTTAGAGATGACTCTTTACCTGTTCTTTTTCTCTTGTCTCACATTTCATAATAAAAGATATAATATACAATCAACATTTTAAATCCTGACTGGCCTATCTTCACAGTGTCTCCTCAGAAGTTGTATCATTGAAGTCTCAGCTCATTCATTGCCTGACCCTGAAAAGCTTATTTTCACGTTCTCCAATTTGGATTTGGCAATGACATAGGCTCTCCCTACCCAGTCTTCATGCATATATACTCACACCTCACTGGTGACAAATCTAAGAAATACTAAACTAAAATCTTGTATCTTCCAAACAGGAAATAGTTGATCAAATCTAATTAGCTTTCAGCACAACAAAAGCAATGGAGCTACACAGATGGGCAAGGATGAATGATTTTGAAGAGGAAAAGAAAATAGCTTAAACTCAAGAAACCTCTTTGGCATTTACTTGTTTGTTTGTTTTCAAAATTTGCAGATTCTGCAATCACTAAGCACATTTTATGTTAGGCACTCTCTACCCTATTTAAATTGATTGACATCTACATATAATAAGCTGACTCACCAAGTTACTTCGCCAAATATTTTATTTAAATATAGGTAGAAAGATCCTTAGACATCATTAAATCCAATCCTCTTGTTTTATAAATAAGTAAACTGAGGTCTAGAGATGTGACTTGCAGATCACATTGTTCACGGCAGAGATGAGCCTAGAATTCAAGATTCCTCTTGCTACACTAAAGCTGTCAGGCAAATCTCATATAAATAAGTGAAACATTTTGGTGGGAATCAGAGTGTTAGATCTTTTCCAAAGACTGGACAGAACATGGCCTCTCAGCAGAAATTTACTAAAACTTAGTATTCCTAAATTTTCATGTAGCCCTGCAACTTGACAAATATCTCCTCCTGTCCCAGAAGACTTAGTCTATTATCAACACATAAATGAGTGGCTGCTTAATTAAAACACTGGAAGAAAGAAACAGGAGAGTGTGATCATAGATTTCCTCCTGTTGCATAGCTGATATTCTCCAGGATTATCATATAGAAAACAATCTTTCAGGAAGGACCAGTCGAGCAAAAGTAAAGACCTACGAGCATGCATAAAATTCAGTTTGCAATCCACAGCTGAGCCTTTGAATTTTCAATTCTGTGGTGTGACAATGACATAAAGCAAGTTTGTTTATTTGTTTGTTTCTTAAAAGCCTAATAAAGTCATTGTGGAAAATTTATTAAGTCTTGGCTAGACTTTTCAATGTAAGCTCTGATGCCCTAAAAGTTCAACCACCACCAAATGCCCGCCCCAGCTGATCTGCTGACCTGAATGACAAGTCACAGAGCTGACAGTACTGGCAAAACAGCAACAGCTACGCACGCATGCGCCCGTGAGCGCACACACACGCACACACACACTATATCCATGTGTGTATGTGTGTGCGTCTATGAAAGCCTACCCCACCCCATGCTCTCTAATAATAAGAATCTTTAACCCTCTGAAGAGCTGTAGAAATCTGAATTACTACTGTAGCCCTGTTAACAGCCAACTCTGTGACAAGGGCTTACTCAAAAGAGAGTAAAGTCAATAAAAGTAAAGTGTAAGTGTACTGTTAATGACAGGTTCTTGCAGGCACTTTCTCTCAAATTATACCATTCCTATTCAAATACCATCTCAAGAGTCTCAGACAGTGTCAAGTGCAATCATTGTTATTGCAGTTGCCAAGGTTATCAATTGAAATCATAATGAAGGGAACAGAAGGAAATCAATAGAGTCTGAAATTACAAATAAAGAGAAGCTATCGTTTAAGAGCATTTGGCTGAAATCTTCCATATTAATGGAGTCAGAAATGGCTGTGTCATTCAGAAGCAGTGTGGTGCATAATTCAGCTTAGTGCATTAGAACACCTAAAAGCGATTGCAATAATTAGGGCTGCCTACCAAGAATCTGTCCACCTTAGAAGGCACATTGCTCAGTTGTTTATTATAGTTCCAGTGTGTTTTCATACCTTAATATTTTTAATCATCTCCCAGAGCACCGTTAGGCAGAAGGCAAATTAGCTTCCTCAGAGACATTAAGAGCAGGCTGTTAGTCCAGTATGATTCCGAGATTGGGAAGTAACAGGGACTAATCATGCATTTTATTTTACAATTATCTTCTTTTTCAAAAAGTATTGATTTGTGTCAAGTGATACAGGTAGTAGGACAGCAAGAAATAAGTGTGAAAATAGTTATAGGAAAATTGATTATTGCCTGATTTTTAATCACATGCCTGAGAAGTTCATTGGTCTCTATTAGAGTGACATAAAATCTGTCAATTTTACAGAATTGCTTAATACTCATGATCAACTGTACCCTAAGGAGATTACGAGAACTAAATGATCATAAAGACTGAAAGGCTATCCAGGTTTTTTTTTTATCAAGAAATAGTTTATAGAAAGGATGAGGAATTATGAAAAAATCATGTAGATTTTCTTATATTGGCTTATCATTGGGAATCGAAAATGACAGCTTTATGGATTTCATCATAATTATGTTTATTGCATTATTCAAAATTCTATGACAGGCTTTCCATATTTTACTCTACTGCTTTGCAGGCTATTTTAGAAATCCTGAACTTTTGATTGCAAACTATAGACGGCAGAAAAACACACAAAGCTTACATTAGTTTGGCAGTGATATTATGAGAACACTGGAACTACATGCATATAATTTATACATGTTTAACTATGTCTTTTTAGTTAAAAATAGGAGTGAAAAGAGAGAAATACAACAATTAACCTAGTGTGAGTTCTGCTTGCCGTTCTGAACCTATACCCAAGAATGGGCATGAGATGAGAGATTAGAAGGAATTTTTCCCACAGCAATCTCAGTTCCCGCATGTCTCTCAGAGAGTGAGTATTGTAATTTTAGTACTTAAAAATATTTATCTGTTTACCTAGTTATCATTTATTAATTTTTGTACGGCATAATCTCTGCAGGTAAACTGACTACTCCATGTGGTACTCAACAAAAGAATTATCGAATTGTGCAGATAAGACAGTAAATAAAATCAAGACTCCATGTTGATTAGGAATAGTTTTTTCTTGTTTTAAATATTAGCTGAGACACAGGAAAAAGTTGAACTGTCAGGTCTGGGTACACAGTCTTGATGGAAACAGTTATTACGTGCATTTTACTGATCTTTCATCCATTGTCAAACACTGAAAGATTAACCTAATATTGAACTTATTGAGAAAATTGCATCCTTCTCAACTGTGGCAACTTCCTACAATATTTTCAAAGGTAATTTTAATCATATGTAATGTTGGCTGATTTTAGAACCCAAATCTCATCTAAGATATAAATCCTTTACATGTAAGTTTTCTGCCAGGTCTTCACCTTATTCAATTCGCAGCAATGGAAACACATTTTCCAGGGCCTACAGATCAGTTACACTGGTATCTTCTGAAAGCTTATTTAAAATGTAGAATCTCAGGATTCACCCCAGATCTATAGCTTCAGAATCAGTATTTTAACAAAATGCCCAGGTAGTTTATACACACATTGATGTTTGAGATTCACTGTGTTACAAGTAACATGAAAGGAAAATAAATGGTGTAATAGTCCTTAGAGTATTATCTAAATATTAACTAAGAAGTAAGCAAGACAGAGAGAAAAAGAGTAAACGCACATTTGTGCAGGTGTAACTGTTGGGGCAGAGTAGTATTGTTACATGCAGTAGCATATTATAATCATCACATTAGCTTTGGCATTATGGTTATTAGCAATCACCAACAGATTCAGAATGGTTCATATTTTATAATATTGAATCATCTCCCTCCCACTTCTAGGCCAGAAAAATACAAGTAAACAAATAATTAAAAGGCAACATGGTAACTGCTATAATAGAGATATAAATAAAGTGCTGGGAAAACTGAGAAAATTGAACTATTTATTCTGTCTGGAGGGATGAAGAGAGGCTTCCTTAAGCAGAGGGTGGTTGAATTGAATGGAGGAGACAGGCATTCCAGAAAACAAGAACACAAGAAGTACTGGGAGGCTTTGCCATTTTAGAATGGCCAAGGACTTCAGTGCCCCTAGAGCTTTGGGTGCATATGGTTCTGAGATCTCTTTCAATCAGAGAAGGTAGGGGAGAAAGGGATGGATGGGAAGAGATGAGGCTGGAAAAATGGAATAAGATGGACTCTAATGCTAACACATTACTACAAGGCCTAAGAGTAACATCTTAGTGATGTCAAGTCCAGTTTTCTAACTTATTAAAGCTTATACAATATGGTCAGATTTTTAACAATTTGATTAAAACCACATATAAAATTGTATTTGCATATTAAAGCTGAGTTATTGAAAAGTTAATGGCTGGTCTATCCAATGTTGAAAACCTGGTTTTCAGAATACAAAACAAATTTTAGTGTTTACTATCATTTTTATAAGCATACACAATAAATAGTACATAATACCCAAATATATACTTTATCTCCCTAATGTCAGGGACAGCTGCTCCTTTTGAAAAAAAATATGAGTAATCTTAACTTTAGACCTCCAATTCTAATGTCTATGAATATTCAAATCTTTCCCAAGATACATATGTATTACTTAGGTGAATTTGTCTTCATATCCTTCTCTGTATCTGGGCTCTTGCACTGTCATGTGCCATCTGGGTGCTGTATCACATAAATCTAGACAAGAAATGCAGTTTTTCCACCAGTTCTTATAAAAGAAGCTGCTCAAAGCATTCTTAAATGTTTGAAAGCTCAAGAGAGAATAATACACTGCACAGTTTGCACTATTCACATCCTCTTCTCTCTCCCCTCTCTTCACTACGGCCTTTCTCAAAGTCTTAAGGGAAGTGTAAACACTTTCCCCTCTTTTACAGAAAGCAGCTTTCTCCCCCTCAGGAACTCACCTTCTACTCGAAAGACTTACTATAGAACTTTTCCAAAGTAAGAATTATTCTCTCTCTTAAGAAAATTGTGATACCAGCTGTTAAGAGAAAAATCATTTACTTTGTTAAACAATATGTACTATTCAGATACAATGCATGGGTGTATATAAATATATTTACATATTTATAAAAACATGCATGTTTATATGTATATATATACATGCATATAAACAGATACATATATATATGAACATACACTACATATAAGTACATGGTGTGTATGTTTATGTCTAAACACACATATGTGGTCAAAACATTAGAAGAAATATGTAAAATAATGTTAACCATCACTATAAATGGGTAATGGGATTATGAGTAATTTTACCTTTTTATTCCCCCTATATGTATTTGTTACATACAGGAATATGCAATTTAAAAATTGGTTAGTAAGAGAGAATGTATTCAACAGCTAATTTTATTTAAAGGAGGACTTTTATTTGAACAGTGAGGAAAAGCTGAAGTTCTAGGGCTTACTTATTGACTCCTAGGTGCTGATGGATTTGAGGCAATCCATGTAAACTATGGTTTAGAAAAGCCGTGCTTGAAAGAAAAGGGCAATTTGGATGGCAGTTCTAAAATGGTACTTATTAAAATAGCTCCAGAGTTGGTGCTCAGGCAAATCTACTTGGAAAATATCAATCATAAAGATAATTTTAAACGATGATTAACTAAGCATGTCCAAAATTATTTGACATAGAATCCAGTTTTTGCATGGAATACTATACCATGAGATATTTATGTTCCATAGGACACATTTTGGGAAATGTTGCTTTAAGAAGTAGTGGTTAGTGAAAGGTTATATTTGCTGGACTGTAGTATGTTTGTAGGCCTAGGGAAAGGAGATAGTAGAGAAGAGATTGCAGATAAAGGACAAAAAAAATTGTTTTTGTTGACCAAAGTTCCATAAAAAGGATAAAGGAATGAAATGTAAGACCTTACCATTCAAAAGAATGGTTTCTGAGCAAGCAATTTCAGCATTTGTTGAAATTTTATTTTAACAATTTTCCTAGGAGGTGTGTTTGTACATCAACATTTAAAAAACATTGCTCTAGACACATGGAGAAGATGATAGGTTACTAAAAGCGAGGTTCATTTCCTCCTATTGCATTAAAATTACAACTAAATTATAAAACAATCAACAGGGAGAACCACCTGAAGTCTAGCTGATCATAACACATATGCCTGATGATATTAAAAAAAAAAAAAAAGCCACATCAAGACCTGTAGGAGGGGCGGAGACCTGAACTGGGCTGGTCCCTCACCCATGCCTGGCAGTCAAGCACCAGGAAGAAGAGCGTGGCTGCAGAGGCCCCCATGAATGAACAAGGGGCCCTAGCCCCACACAGGTGCTCCCCAGCCTAGAGCTCCAGGCCCAGGAAAAGGAGTTTCCATAAAACATGACTGTAAAAATCAGTGGGGATTCTGGCTGTCCAGGTGAGTCAGATGGAACCTGAAAACCCAGATGCCCCCCTAAAAGGACTCGCACGCAGACTCACTTACTTGCAGACACTCAGCCTGGGTGCCAGCAGAAGGTCAGCAGCTCAGAAGGCACAAAAGACATATGGGGAAAGACTGAATTGTGTGGCGCCAGGGCGAATACTGGAGGGACAGTTGCCGTTATTCCTTTGTCGAGTGTCCCTCTGGGGCAATCTACACATGGGCGCCATCTTGCCCGTGTTGAACCCTCCCTGTCACACTGCAAAATCTAAAGCTACGTTGGCCCAGTAAGATTGGCCTGCCCCATTCAGTGTCACGCCAGGGCAAATACTGGAGCTGCCATTATTCCTTTGTCGGGTGTCCCTCTGGGACAATCTACAGATGGGTGCCATCTTGCCTGTGTTGAACCCTCCCCATCACACTGCAAAATCTAAAGCCACATTGGCCCAGTAAGATTGGCCTGCCCCATTCAGTGTCTCTCTGAGACCCCACCCCATCCAACCTACCAATTGCCCACTGCAGCCCATTGCCTGGCAGTCAACCTGCCCTGCCCCTTCATACCCATGCATTCATTGCAAGCAATGGCCCTTGGCTCAGCTGGAGTGCTCACACATTTCAAGGGAGACATTTGGTGGCAGACCACTGGTGCCAGCACGAGCTGCAGTATCTCTTGGGTGGCTCACAGGGGTCCATGGGCCTGATGAAGAAAGCAGCTGGCCTTGCTGTGATCTGCGACTTTTGCAGGAGCCCATGGGCTCACCATGGACAATAATTCTGATCCTGCATTGACCTGACAAGAACAGCTTGCTCCATCCCATGTCTCCCACACCACCCAATCCTCAAATTACCCACAGCAAGCCCATTCCCAGGCAGTCCAGCCCCACCCTTGTGCTTTCCTCGGGCCATGAATTTGATAGCAAACAACTGCCTTCAGCTTTTGCGGCCCTCATGCAACAGGTGCATCCCAGGAGAAGCTTTGGTGGTAGGCCACAAACCCCTCCCTGAGCTACAGTATTTCTTAAACAGATCTCAGGTGTCT
>NW_006441071.1:10375824-10424267 GCF_000325575.1 Pteropus alecto
AGATAATAATCATATAAAATGACATAGAAATTATAAGAAGCAGTCAGAAATGTAGAATTCAATAACTGAAATGAAGAATACACTAGAAGGAATACACAGTAAATTAGATGCAGTAGAAGGTTGAATCAGTGACTTGGAAGATAAGGTAGCAGAAAATACCCAATCAAAACAGCAAAAAATTAATAATTTTTAAAAATAAGGAAAATTTAAGAAACCTTTGGGATAATATCAAGCATACCAACATTCATATCAAAAGGGTACCAGAAGGAAGGAGGGAGAGCAAGGGATTGAGAATCTATTTGAAAAAATAACAACAGAAAACTTCTCTAACCTGGAATTAGACATACAAGTCCATGAAGTGCAGAGTCCCAAACAAGAGGAATACAAAGAGACTCACACCAAAACACGTAATAATTAAAATGCCAAAGACAAAGAAAGAATCTTAAAAAGCAGCAAGAGAAAGGCAGCTAGTTATTTACAAGTGTACCTCTATAAAAATGTCAGCTAATTTCTCAAAGAAAACTTTGAGGGCAGAAAGGATTGGTAAGAAATATTCAAAGTGATGAAAAACAAGAACCTACAACCAAGACTACTCTATCCAGCAAGGCTATCAATTAAAATGAAAGGTGAGATAAAGAGCTTCCCAGGCAGGAAAAAATTAAAGGACTTCATTGCCAACAAGCCAGTTTTATAAGAAATGTTAAGGGGACTTCTGCAAAAAGGAGGAAAAAAGAAAACCCATAAATATAAATGTAAATGTAAAAAAAAAGGCAATAACTATGTATCTATCAATAATTACTTTAAATGTAAATAGATTAAATGCTCCAATCAAAAGACATAGGGTAGCTGAATGGTAAGAAAACAAGACTCATACATATGCTGTCTACAAAAGATCCACTTCAGATCAAATGATCCACAAAAGATATTTCACACAAATGGAAATTTTAAAAAAGTTGAGGTAGTAATACTTATATCAGATAAAATAAACTTTAAAACAAAGGCTATAATAAGAGACAAAGAAGGGCATTACATAATGATAAAGGGGTCAATACAACAAGAGGACATAACTCTAGTAAATATATATGCATGCAACACAGGAGTGTCTACATGTATAAAGTAATTAGTGACTGATATAGAGGGAAAGATTGACAGTAGTATATTCATAGCAAGAGACTCTAACAACCTGAAGCAGCAAAATATACATTCTTCTCAAGTGTACATGGAACATTTTCCAGGGTAGACCACATGTTAGGACACAAAACAAGTCTCAATAAATTTAAGAAGATTGAAAGCATATCAAGAGCCTTCTCCAACTACAATGATATGAAACTAGAAATCAACTACAAGAAAAAACCAGAAAATATACAAATACATGGAGGCTAAAGAACATGTTATTAAACAATGAATGGGCTAACAATGAGATGAAGGAAGAAATCAAAGGATACCTAGAGAAAAATGAAAATGAAAACACAATGACTCAAAATCTATGGGACACAGTGAAAGCAGTCCTAAGAGGGAAATTCATAGTGATACAGGCCTACTTCGAGAAACAGAAAAAAATCTCAAATAAACAATTTAATCTTACACTTAAAAGAACTAGAAAAAGAACAGCAAACAAAACACAAAGTGAGTAGGAGGAAGGAAATAATAAAGATCAGAGCAGAAATAAATAATATAGAGTCCAGAAAAATAATACAAAAGATCAACGAAACCAAGAGCTAGTTCTTTGAATGGATAAAAAAAAAAAAAAAGATAAACCTTTAATCAGACTCATCAAGAAAAAAGAGAGAGGACCCAAATAAATAAAATCAGAAATTAAAGAGGAAAAGTAACTATAGACTCCACAGAAATACAAAAGATTATAAGGAAATACTATGAGCAATTATATGCCAACAAATTGGAGAATCTGGAAGAACTGGATACATTCCTAGAAACAAAAACTCCCAAGACTGAGTCAAGAAGCAGTAAAATCTGAACTGATTACCACCAATGAAATTAAATCAGTAATCAGAAAACTTCCAAAAATCAAGCCCTGGACCCAATGGCTTTATAGGTAAATTTTACCAAACATTCAAAAAAGAATTAACACTGATTCTTCTCAAACTATTCCAAAAACCTCAAGAGGAGGGAAATCTCCCTAATTCTTTTTGTGAGGCCACCATTACCCTGATTCCAAAACCAGATAAAGACATTACAAAAGAGAGAAAAGTATAGGTCAATGTCCTTGATGAACATTGATGCAAAAATCCTCAAAATATTAGCAAACCAAATTCAGCAATACATTAAAAAATATCACACACCATGATCAAGTTCGATTTATTCCTGGGATGAAAGGTTAGTTTAATATTCACAAGTCAATTAATGTGATACACTACATTAACAAATTAAAAGATAAAAATGATACAATTATATCAATTTATGCAGAAATAACATTCAACAATATCCAGCATCCATTTATGATAAATACTCTCAGCAAAGTGGGAATAGAGGGAATGTACCCAACGTAATAAAGGCCATATGTAACAAACCTATAGCTAACATCATGCTCAATGGGGAAAGGCTAAAAGCGTTTTCCTTAGGATTAGAAACAGTACAAGAATACTCACTTTCACCACTTCTATTCAATGTAGTATTGAAAGTCCTAACTACAGCAATCAGATAAGAAAGAGAAATAAGAGGCATCCAAATTGGAAAAGAAAAATAAAACTGTCATTATTTGCAGATGATATGGTACTATATAGAGAGAATTCTAAAGATTCCACAAAAATAAGTCGTTGGAACTGATCAATGAATTCAGTAAATTAGCAGGATATTGAATATTCAAAAGTTTGTTGCATTTTTATACACCAATGATGAACTATCAGAAAGAAAAATTAAAAAAAAATAAACAACCTCATTTATAATTGCATCAAAAACAATAAAATACCTAGGAATTGAATTAATCAAGGAGGTAAAAATTTTCAATGAAAATTATGTCATTGAAAAAAGAAATTGAAGAAGATACAAATAAATGGAAGCATATGCCATGCTCATGGGTAGGAAGAATCAACATTGTTAAAAAGGTCATACTACCCAAACCAATCTATAGCCTCAGTGCAATCCCTATCAAAAAACCAATGACAGTTTTCAGAGAGCTAGAACAAATAATCCAAAAATTTATATGAAATCATAAAAGATAAGAAACAGCCATGGCAACCTTGAGAAAGAGGAACAAAGTAGAAGGTACCACACTACCTGCTATCAAACGATGCTACAAAGCTATAGTAATCAAAATAGCATGGCACTGTCATAAAAACAGATACATAGATTGATAAAACAGACTAGAAATAAATCCATGCCAATATGGTCAGTTAATCTTTGAAAAAGGAGGCAAGAATATACAATGGGTCTCTTTGACAAATGGTGTTGGGAAAACTGGATGGATACATGCAAAAAAAAATGACACTGGACCACTTTCTTACACAAGAATAAACTCAAAATGGATTAAAGATTTACATGTAATACCCTAACCATAAAACCAACAGAAGAAAACACAGGCAGTAAACTCTTTGATATTGCTATTAGTAATTATTTTTCTGATATATCTCTTTGGGCAAGGGAAACAAAAGAAAAACAATAAACAAATGGGACTACATCAAACTAAAACGTTTTTGCATAGCAAAAGAAACCATCAGTAAAACACAAAGACAACCTACTGAACAGGAGAAGATATTTGCCTATGATACATCTGATAAGGGATTAATATCCAAAATCTATAAAGAATTTATACAACTCAACAACAACAAAAAACTAAACAATCCAAATAAAAAAATGGGTAGCAGACCTGAATAAGACCTGAATAAGTATTTCTCCAAAGAGAAAATACAGATGGCCGATAGACATATGAAAAGATGCTCAAGGTCACTAATCATCAGAGAAATGCAAATTAAAACAACAACGAGATATCATGTCACACCTGTGAGAATGGTTATCATCAATAAATCAAAAAACAACAATGTTGGCGAAGATGTGGAGAAAAGGAAACCCTTGTATACTGTTAGTGGGATTGAAAAATGGTACAGCCACTATGGAAAATAGTCTGGAGGTTTCTCAAAAATTTAAAAATAGAACTACCTTTTGACCCAGCAATTGCATTTCTGAGTATGTATCCAAAGAAAACTAAAACAAATTTATAAAGATCTGTTCACCCCTATGTTTGCTGCAGTGCTATTTACGATAGTCAAGATATAGAAGCAACCTAAGTGCCCATAATCAGATGATCGGATAAAGAGGTGGTACTTATATACAATGGAATATTACTCAGCCATAAAAAAATATTACTCGTCCTTTTGCAAGGACATGGATGGACCTAGAGGTTATTATGCTGAGTGAGAGAAGTCAGACAGAGAAAGATAAATACCATATGATTTCACCTATATGTGGATTCTAAAGAACAAAGGGAACAAACTCAATGAAAATCGACTCACAGATACAGAGGAAAATCTGGTGATTGCCAGAGGGAAGAGGGTTTGGGAGACTGGGTATAAAAAGTGAAGGGATGAAGAAGTCCATATTAGTAGTTATAAAATAGTCACAGGGATGTCAAGTACAGCATAGGACATATAGTCAATAGTATTGTAATGGCTGTGCAAAGTGCCAGATGGGTGCTAGAGTAATCGGGGAGA
Source organism: Pteropus alecto (assembly GCF_000325575.1). Classification (NCBI taxonomy): domain Eukaryota; kingdom Metazoa; phylum Chordata; class Mammalia; order Chiroptera; family Pteropodidae; genus Pteropus; species Pteropus alecto. The sequence continues at coordinate 10,380,489 of NW_006441071.1, forward strand.
TCCTTTATAAATCTATATAAATCTCTAACCAATGTACTGAAACCTATATAAATTAAAAATAAAATTTAATAATACACATGGAAAAAAATACACTGCTTTAAGAAGAAGGAGTAAGATCAGAGGCCTGAAAAATGTGGGAAAATGTTACAAACAACTGCTGTGGAGAATGTGATAGGAAGTTGACAAGGGTTCATTTGATGATGATTCTAATCAATAGTTTGGTTTGGTAGTGATTTAAGTTTCTCCAACGAAGCTCAGAACTTAGAAGCAGAGAAACAGAATTATGGTTGTGATCCAAGGTTGGGTATTGACAGAAGGAACATTATTGAAGAGCAATCAAGAGAGTAGTATCCAAATAGCTGAGTTAGAGTTCATTAGAGGAGCCAAGAACACCATGAGGAAGCTGATTCATAGGGGTCAGGAAAAACCTCAGGAGGTGTGAGGTTGAGCAAAGTGATAGATGAGTAAGTAGAGTTCAGAAGCATGGAGTTCATAGATGTCAATCATGAAGGCAGAGCACTTTGAGCAATGATTTTATTCAACTTCGTGTAGCTAAAGTGAAATAGATATGCAAACCTCAGAAACTAAAAGTCAAAGTTCTGAGGAATTTAGCAGTTAGAGTTCTAATTTTCTCAATAAGATGGAAGTTGCAGTAGTTGGAAATAAAGGTAGGGAATGGGTAGGAAGGAGAAAGTCCGTTGGTTAAATGGTTAATCCAGCCGATTCCATCTCAAATCAGAACCAGACAAAAATTAATACACTTCTTTGCTCTCTACAGCTCTCAGAAAGATGAGCCCAAGAAAAGGAGAGACCTTGGTGAAGGGAAGAGAAGAGAAACAATGGGAACATAAAAAGGGGAAGAAATGATAGGAGAAGTTCAAGGAGGAAAGTTTTTCCTGCTGGCCACAGAATTATCATGCAGAGTGCTGAGTGGCTCTGAATAGCCTCCCTCTGTGGTCCCAGATTGGGTTGTTGTCATAGGCCAATGCAACTCCAAATTCATATTTCAACTGTTGTTATACTCTTCTAGATTGTATATGGGGCCTTAACCATCCAACAGTAGAACTCTTGGGTTATGGCTTTTTGCACACTGGCTAGGGATCAGTGGGTAGAAGTGGGATTATTAGAGTGAAATGATGTTTTATTCTAGGAGAAGCAGTAGAGAACACTCAAAGAAAGTTTCAAAGTAGAGAGGAGTTTGGGCACAATAGAAGAAAGATAATCAAAGGAAAACTTTATGGCTGCACAGGATATTACTATTACTGCTGCTATGCTACTGCTACTCCTCCTACTAAAACACTGTTTGCCAGCCATCTCTAAGCAACTTGCTTGTTAGTTATCTCATTCTATCTGTAGAACAACTACATACGGTTAGCAACATTAACACATTCATATTGCAGATGAAAAAACCGAGGTAGAACGATGTTAAGTAGTTTGAGTTCATGCAGCTAGTAAGAGGTATAGTCAGGATATGGATCTATTTAGTTAATTCCAGATTCCATGCTCAGAACCACCTCACAATATATGTCATCTGTATGAATATTCGGTGACTATTTTTTGTATCATCATCATCATCATCATCATCATCATCATCATTGACAGTTTTAAACAGCGATTTATAATTTATAAAGTATTACCTTCATATAATTAATTCAGTGACTATTTTTTTTTTATCATCATCATCATCATCGACAGTTTTAAACAGCAATTTATAATTTATAAAGTATTACCTTCATATAATTAGAAGGCTTTTAGAGCTTCAGTTGATATGTATTGTTTTGATATCCAATTCCTTGTGCTCTGCAATCTTGCTATTACTCAGAGTGTGCTTTAGACCACAATACTAGGATTGCTTGGGAGCTAGTTACTGAATCAGAATCTGAATTTTAACTAGCTTCCCAGGAGGATCTGCATTAAAGTTTGAGAAGTTCTGATCTACAGTATTCTATGTCCCAATATATTGCCAGGTAGGGCCATTTCTGGGAAAAATTGAAGTAAGAGTTCTATTATTAGGGCCTTCCCATTTTTCCCTCTCATGATTCTACTTTCCTCTCCTGGGAACCTATATCAGCTTGAAAGCTGTCAGCAGCAAATATTGGAAAACCATAAGTGTAATGGGCTTCAGCTATGTGGCAATGAGTTATCTCACACAGCAGGATGTCAACAACTCAGAGTTCAAGTTTTATTGATTCTGTGGCTCATACCATCACCAAATCTCTTCCATGAACTTTGACCTCAGGCTGGTTCCTCATGGTCATAAAATGGCTGCAGCAGTTCCAGGTTTCATCTTCCTTCATTGAGCCATTGAGAGGAAGAACAAAGGGTGCTCTCTTCTTTATGTCTGCTTTCTAGGTGAAAGAAACATTTCTCAGAAAGTTTCCAGGAGATTTTCTCCAATATCTTACCAAGATTGTGTTGCTTGTTACTTTCTAAACAAATTACTGGGTTAGGGCAAGACAAGTTTATTACTCTCTGGAGTGGATTGGACACTGGGGAATCAACAAACATGGTCAGTTCAGAATCCAAGGCACCCATGCTGCCACTGGCTTCCAGGAGATTACTGCTCAGATCTGTTACCCTGGTGTCCTGGCTTTTGTCTTCTTCCCCTACCTGCTCTTATAAACTAATTTATAAGATATTAATGACCAGTCAGATTTTGGCAGCATAATCCAGCTAAAGAGCTAATCCAATCCCATGTGACTGGTCTCAGTTGTTTAGACAGTAATATCTTTTAAATGGAAAGCTGAGTTCAAGAGGCAACTATAGTTAGAAAAATAAAATTAAAAAGACTCATTGCTTTGGTGAAGCCTGGAGTAAAGAACGCTAGACTGAGGGACCCCGGAATATGGCCGCTAAATTTGGAGAGAGACAGAGCTATGCATATGCACAAATCATTCCACCTATCAGAGCCTTAGGTCATTCATCTGAAAAGTGTTCATACTTTGGCCTGGTTCACCTGATACTATGAGGACCATACGGGATGATGCACAGGAAGAATGTTGGAAAGCAAAAGTAAGGTGTTATTATTCCTGCTCCACTGGATCCTCTCTTCTCTAACACAAAGAACAGCGCCTCGCTCTAGATGTTGAAAATATTTGTTGAATGAATGAATGTATTTTCATCTTTCCAGGGGAAGGTATTTGAATTTAACCTGACAAAGCATATTTTATAGTGTCTACCTTGTATAAGTAGTAGGTGTCCAGTGGCCGTTCCAAACCTCTACAAATCATTCTAGTCCATTTATAAAAACTCACCTCTACTCTGGTCATATATGAAGAAAAATAGCTGGTTCACATTATTCTGAATAAGGGAAAATACATACAAAATTTTATAAAAAGTTAAAGACATGCCCTTCATTTACTTTTTGAAATTTAAATATACACATTCTTTTGATTATAGAAGGTAGTACCCATTACATAAAGAAGATAGGGAAAAGTATAAAGCACAAGTTTAAATCTCATATAATCTTATTATTCAGATATAACCACTAATAAAATCTTGGCATCTTTAAAGCTGATGGCTTTGAATACATATTAGTTTATATTCTATTCAATCTATACATGCACACACTTAGATGTATAATTAAAATAGAATCATACTACACACATTGTTTATCAATGAGCTTTTTTACTAATGAATTGGATTATGTATATACATTCAAATCAGTAAGTATAAATCTATATTATATTTCATGGTGGCCTGGTGGTTCTCCGTGTAGAGATAGGATGATTAATTTAGCCAATCCTTTGTAAATAAAATATTAGGTTTATCTTCATAGAGTTTTTGTTGTTGCAGTTTCTTCCCAAGTCAGTACTTGTTGTCATTTTAAGAAGTTTGTTTTGGAAAAAGAGATGCTTCAGAAATCCTGTTTCTTCCCATATGAATGACAATGTGTGATGTTGCAGAGATTAGATTTCAGGTGCCAGAGAGATAAGCGGCATCTGACCAAATAACATCTGTATAATGGCAATTATGCTGTGGCCATTATCTGAAGTGCTATTTTGACTCTGAAGGGCAGTAGAGAAACAAACCTGCATAATGCAGCCAGCTATCAGCCTATCAAGCGAAGTATATTTATTAAAGCACTATAAAAATTAAGTCATTTTAGGAAAAAAAACAAAAACAAAAAAACCTCATACTTTCTCTGCTTTTGGCACCTTCTCTTTAAGCACAAAACTCATCAAGGATAATTTTTATGCATCTTGCTTTACCCAACAGCACTGCAATTTTAGCTACAGAGCAGGAGATTTCATGTAGAGTTTCTCTAGTCTATTAAATTCTTTTTTGCCCCTGAATTTGGAGTGTGAGTTACCAGTTCCAGAGTTTGTAAGAACAGGTTTGCCTATATGATTCAATGGCTCTGTCACTCTCAATTGTTTTCACACCAGAGAAGTTCGATTTTGTCTCTGAAGTTCTCAGGAAAGTCATACAAGCACCAAGTCACACAATAGGTACCTGCTCTCTTACCTGCCACCTGACCGCATCTCCAAAAGCCTGATGTGCACACTGTCATTTCTTGGGCCGTCTTCTACTGCTTTTTCTTACATTAATCGTATTCTATGACTTCTTCCCCATTTCCTTTACCAGAAGATGACCAGTATCCTGCTTTCTGTACTCTCTTACCTGCCAAAACTTTGTTTAAACAAAATCCTAATAATTCATACACATTATTTAACTATTATAACAATTGTGATGCTATATTAGACCCCAAAACATAGTGGTGTCCATTAAAAACTGTTTATTCAGAGTCTGTGGACCAACCGCTCTATGTTAGGCTGAGGGCAGATCTGCTTTAGGCTGCAATTTGGATTCAGGTCCACTCCACATTTCTCGGCCTCTTTGGATGCCATCACGCATGATCTCCTCTTGGTGAAAGACAGGAGCAGGACAAGAAAAGTGGGGATATTTTATGCTTTTAATGATCTTGGCCTTGAACTGGCAAACTGTCACTACTTCCATATTTCATTGGCCAAAGAATGTTTCATGGCGCAACTTAACATCAAAGGCATTGGATAGAAAAGGGCAGAACTTCAAGGTCACATGGCAAAGGGCATGGATGTATAATTCTGATACAGGGAAGGCAAGAATAGGGAACCAATCATCTCATCTACCACACATCCTGAGGCTGCTAACAAATTGCTAGCCCTTCTCAGGGACTTTTTTAATAGAAGGAACCAGTGTTAAGCCAAATTACAATGAAATTCTAAATGTGCAGTTAATAAGAAGCAATTACTTAATATGAGAACATTCCAGAGTCCCTTTAAAAGGATGAATATATGCAACTCCTTATCTACTTGTAAAGTGGAACCAAAATGATAGTGAGCTCATGGATGGATGTAAAGTCATCCTCCTGGGAACCTGAAAGCATCTCCAGGAATAATCTTGAGTTTGGAATTATAGTGGAGACTTAGGTTTAAATACAACTATTGCTGGCTGCATGACAATATTCCTAAGCCTTAGTTCTTTCATAACTTAGTTCTTTCATAACTACCTCTTAGGATTGCTGAGAGGTCAAAAGGAAATACTGTATATAAATTACTTGGTTTCTGGTAAAGCGCCTGGTACATAATAAGCATATCTGTAGCTTTCCCATCATTTATATTTCATCTTTCAGAAAAGAATTGCCATGTTTATTATATTCCGAAGGTGAAGTATACTACATTTGTTAAATAATAGATCCAGAAGCATATAGCAGGCTTTCCTTCACTTACTTTGTGTGTTTCCTGTTGGTTCTGATGTCTTTTCCATTTAAAATGGCTCTAGCACAGCAGCTTTAACCTGTATAAACAGAGTTGCTGGTAAATGGCCTTTAGGTGCATGCTAGATCTTGGGAGCTCAAGAGAATGGGTTAAAAATGCAGTGACGCTTTATGGTATTCTTAGCAACTAAACTGTGAATCGATCCATGTACAGAGATTTTTCCTTCATTTCTAAAGCTGCTATTCATGGCAAATCCTTAAAGTGGGAAGTTCTTCCTCAAAAGCAGGAATCCACTAACCATTACTTTACTTTCACCAAATCTTCATAAACTATATCAATTCGATCTTTAATCTAGATGCAAAATTCAATACAACTTTATGGATTAAATGTGAGGTTCCTAGTGAAATTGCCTAGCATTTTGCTAACAAAATCCTTTTGAATGTGGAAAAAATTCTGAAATGTTTGTCTAAAATCATAAAATAACCTACACATACATGATTAGTTGCAGTCTAGAAATCTGTAGATTATCTCACTTTCCATAATGTTGAAACTCATTTGAGTTTAAGTTGCCCTTGAAGTTGAGCAGACTCAGAGAGGCAGACAACTTTACCAAGGTCACAGAGAAAAGGAATGGTAGAGTCAGGATTTGAATGCAGGTCTTCCCACTCTAAATCCAAAAATTTTTCAATCTCAGCCACTTCTTTTTAGAAGTCAAGTTGCTGATTCAGTCTTGATAAATCACAAAACTTCAGAATGGTACAGAATGATTCATACTCTACTACCACCCATTTTAGGATGGATCAGCTCTTTTTAAAAAGCAGTATGCTTTTTACTATTCAACACAGCTCATTGAGCAGTTAGGGGAGCGTGACATGAATTTGATAAGAATTGTTTTAGATAATCCTGCAGAAGTTCAGGGATTTGGGAAATGGCAACTATAATCTGCTGATCAAGTTTCAATTTTAGTTTTAAAATACATGCATTTTGTGTGAAATAAGATTCTTATGTTAGTATGCATGTGCTTTATGCAATGAATGGAGTCCTAAAATTGTGTAAAATAATTTTATAACATGAATTATTATATGCATATACTGGGATTGCTTATTCCTTCATGGAGTCTTAGAGCTAGCAAAAGTCCTCAGAACCTTATCCAAAGCCCCATTTTATAGATGAACACTCAGACCCAGAGAAGTTAAAGAAGTGACCCAGATATAGGCAGTTAGTGATAGGCTAGACCCCAAGTGTTCCGCATTCCAGCCAAATGCTTTCCCATCATGCTATTAAGGAAACAAATAAATGAACAAGCTCAAAAATTTTTATGTAAATTATTTTGCAAAGAAAATGCTGTTTTTGTACATGCTTGATCTTAATATATCTCTTATTCTGATTCTTGATGTTATATATTGAATTCCTTTTAAGTAGAATGCATATACATGTATATACAAATGCGTACAACTATATTTATTTTGGTTTCCATGGTATCTATTTGCTTGTTTCAAATTATTAGACCCTCCAGCAGGGTCTTATTTTTTCTAATTCCCAATAGTCTCCGACACTTTTATGATATTGCCATATGCATACTGGGTACTTTATAAATATTTGTGGTTGCTGATGAAACTGCCCCTGCTGACAAACTACTGTTGGAAAAGCCTGAGGTCCATATTAGAAAGAAGCTTTTCTCTTCTAAACTATTGATTGACTCTTGCATGACATTTAATAAAAACTTTCCATTACCAGTTGCATAACAGCAATTAAAACCCTCATCAAATCTATCTTAACTGCTTAGTCTTCCACTGGGGAGCATTTTCCTTGGCAAACATCTGCAATAAAAGGCTATTTAATCTTCATAACTGAAACAGTCAGTTATGCTAATTTGTCTCTTTTATTGTCAGTTTACATTGGAATCACACACAGCTCTGGTCCTTTGAAAAGGTGCAGAAAAGAGCACAGCTCCTCTATAAAAATAGCTAGTAGTAAGGTCCTTGTCACTGGAAGCAGCCACACCTGGTCTGACTGATTGTCAATGATGCTATATAATGAATTTCTCATTGAAAGGGCATTCGACTAATAAAAATCCACAAACGCTTCCAATTGGTGATCTTTTATTTCTAGGCTCTCTCCTCCTAAAAATAATGCTCTCAAATACTGAGAGAGCCATTCTACATTAAAATTCTGGAACCAGTTTGCAGAGATGGGTAAAAGTCTCTATTTATACCTCATTTCCTTTGTACAATTCTTTAAGTTTGTTCCACTTCGTAATAAGATATGGGAAACACTCATTTTTGAGCAGTTAAGTAAAAATAAAGCAAAACAAAACTGTACATATAATATATATTATATTATAATAATAATATAATATTAAAATAATAATAGTAGTAATAGTTTACATGTTTCAAATATAGACATGAGCCGGACACCTTGTCAGGAGCTCTGGTTGCTTCACTGTTTGTTCACACATCGATCATCTGTGTGTGTCACTGAGTCTTCACCAGCACAGCTTCCTGGGATAAGTTACATTTAAGTGGGGTCTTTAAATACAGATAGGAGTTGGCCTAATTTAATTGATAATTGAATTGGTGATAAATATTTGTAATAAAATTTAGGTTGCTGAGTACTATTTTCATTTTTCAGCAGAGGAAACAGAGGCTCCAAGAAGTTTAAAAAATCACCCAAGATCCACAAGTCGCATTTGTATTAGTATTTAAATCAGGCATGTCTTACTCCAAAGTCCAAAGGAAGCATTAAAATAAAAAAAAAAAGGGGGGAGGACAATACATTAAAGTAATGGCAATGGTCATTTCTTCATACTGTTTGTTTTTATATTTTCTATATATTTTGTGTTTTCTTCCCTAACCATTCTACAAAGAGCACCTATAACCTTTTACTTTTTAAAGTTATTTTAAGACTCTTTTTTAGAGCAGTGTAAGGTTCACAGAAAAATTAATGGGAAGGTACAGAGATTTCCCATATACTTCCTGCCCTCACACATGCATAGTTTCCCTCATTATTAACATCCCACCAGAGTGGCACATTTGTTACAACTGACAGATTGTAATCATCCAAAGTCTACAGTTTACTTTATGGTTCATTTTTGGTGCTGTACATTTTTTGGGTTTGGACAAATGTATAATGACATATACCCATCATTATGGTATCATACAGAGTATTTTTATTGTCCTAAAAATCTTCTGTGCTCTGCCTATTCATCCTCCCTCTTGCCCCAATCCCTGACAATCATCGATCTTTTCTTGTGCTCATAGCTTTTCTTTTCCAGATGTCATATAGTTGGAAACATGTAGTATGTAACCCTTTCAGACTGTCTTCTTTCACATTTACTTTAAAAGTAAATAGATAAAGGTCTCTAATCGAAAGATATAGAATAACTAAATGAGTAAAGAGAAAAGAGTTAATAATATGCTGCCTACACTTTCAATAAAGAAAGTCACTTTAGCCTTAAAGATACACGTAGACTAAGAGTGAAGGAGTGAAAAAAGATATCTCACGCAAATGGTAAGGGGAAAAAAAAACAACCAAGGGTAGCCTATACTTGATTTATACAAAATAGGCTTTAAGCTAAAAATGGTAAAAAGAAACAAAGAAAGTCATTATATACTGATAAGGAGGTCAACCCATCAGGAACATTTCAGTTCTACTCTCTCAGCAAATTTCAATTATACAATGTAGTATTATCAACTAGAGGCACAATATTATACATCAGATCCTGTTGGTTCGCAACCTGACTCCTATACACGGAGGGCAAGGAGGGACCGAAAAAGAGGCCACTCCAGAATGTTAGGTGACAAGTTTAGTAAGCAGTTGCAAGTCAAATAGATCTCTGCAAGCACCGCCAGAATCTTGGAAGTTTATTGAGAAATCTTAACAGGATTTAGTCACATATTCAGTCCAGATGGTCTCAATAATACCTTACTCTCTTAAGTCTTTATCTTTGAAACAGCTTCTAGGATGGATAGGGTGGGCAGAATGTACATTCCAAGGGCAGGGGAGAGGGCAAGGAGCCTTCTGGGCCCAACTTGAGAGTTAACTGGCATTCGCGTCCTCTTGCCGACCTCGTCCAACAGATCTTCATAACTTATTCATCTTATAACTGAAAGGTGATACAGTCTTACCAGCCTCTTCCATTTCCCCCACCTCTGAGTCCCTGGCAACCACTTTTCTACTCTGTTTCTATGAATTCAACTTTTTTTTTTTTTAAGTTTTCACACATAAGTGATATCATGCAGTATTTGCCTTTCACAGTCTGGCTTATTTCACATAGCATAATTCTCTCCAGTTTCACCCATTTTGTTGCAAATGACAGGATTCTTTTTTTTTAAGACTGAATAATCTTCCATTATATTGATATAGATGATATAGATATGTGTTTACTTATATACATATATCACATTTTATTGATTCATTCATCTATCCACGATAATTTAGGTTGGTTCCATACCTTAGCTATTGCGAATAATGCTGCAATAAATACGAGAGTAAACATATCTCTTCTAGCTAATGGTTTTGATTTCTTTGGATATATAGCCAGAAGCAGAATTGGTGGATCATATGGTAATTTTATTTTTAATTTCTTGAGGAACCTCCATACTGCTTTTCATAGTGGCTATAACAGTTCACACAAATAGTATCCAAGGGTTCCCATTTCTCCACATATTCCTCAGTATTTATTATCTCTTGACTTTTGACAATGGATGTGAGGTAATATCTTGTGGTTTTGATTTGCACTTCCCTGATGATTACTGATTTTGAGCACCTTTTTATGTACCTACAGCCATCTATATGTCTTCTTTAGAAAAGTGTCTATTCAGATTCTTTGCCCATTTTTTAATCGAGTTATTTATTTTGGGGATATTTGATTTATAAGTGACCTGTATATTTTGGATATTAACCCCTTATCAGATGTCTGATTTGCAAATCTTTTCTCCCATTCCATAGGTTGCCTTTTCATTTTGATGACTATTTCCTTTGATGAGCAGAAGTTATTTAGCTTTTTCGTTTGATATAGTCTCACTTGTTTATTTTGCTTTCATTGCTATTGCTTTTGGTGTCACATCTCCCCAAAATTTGTCAAAACCAATGTTAAAAAGATTTCCCTTTCTGTTTTCACTGAGGAATTTAATGATGTTAGTTCTTATGTTCAAGTCTCTAATTCAAGTCGAGTTGATTTTTGTGTAAGGTATAAAATTTGGGTCTAGTTTCCTTCTTTTGCATGTGGATATCCAGTTTTCCCAGCACTATTTATTGAAAAGATTATTCCTAATTGACATAGCTGCTTCTTGATTCTCATCTCTTTACTTAAAGTTTAAATATCTTCTCTTTATTTCTCTCATTTGCCTATCTCCTTGCAAAAGCAATTTTTTTGTAATTTGGTTAACTCAATATTTCATGTTTATATTATTATGATCATGTTACTCTAAGTGCTGAGTCATGTGGTAGGTTATTATTCATTTTTCTTTTATGATCAACTTTTTGTTTTCCCTGCAGTTAATATATGTTTCTGTTGCTTAGATTTATATATATTTATCATTCAAGAAACTCTAAACTCTCTATCATTTGTGTAAACTTCCTCCCAATACACTGAAACATATTTTCTATTAATTTCATATTCCTATGATGTCTCACTAGGAGCTCTCTGACCTGCTCCAATATGCGCTGCTTATAATTTAGGCCTTTTATACAGCTGTCTTCTTGAGTTGTCCCAGCACCATAACCCTGAGGATTCTGCCCTCCTGTGTCTTTTGTTAGCGACAGGAATGTGAGAACATTCAGGAGATTTAGTTATGTTAACCCCTTCTCTATCTCCCACTTCCACAACTAATGTTTTGCCTGTTTCTGAGCTTTTGGGGATTTTTATGATATAATTTGCTTCTCTATTTTTCCTATTGTTGCCTTAAGATTTAGTTTTCTTAGGACTGATGTTAATTTTCACTCACCTATCATCTTGCTTTATAACTACAAAAGTGTCTTGCTATGTCTTCTTTCCATTTTTTGTTTTTTCTCTTTATGGGTTGCTGCCTTAAATTTTTTTCCATAATACCATATTACTGGAGTTTGGCCGGAGGTGGGGTGAAGAGGAGGGAGGGCAACTAAATATCAATTTTTAAACTATTTGGCTGAAAACTGACAAACTTTTGAAAATATATAACCATGTTGTTTAAATATTTCCTAAAGTTGTATTTCTCAAATTTGCCAACTAATAAGAATCTTTATAAATTTTGTTAAAATGTATAGTCCTGGGTTTTGCATTAGATTTACTGAATTACAATATTCAGGAGAAATACCAGAAAATCTGTATCGTTAGCAAATATACAAGGTGATGACAATAATCAGCCAATTTATGAAACACCATTTCAAGACATGTGAAGTAAAAGAAATTTTCATGATTATTCTGTTAGCTTAGCCCTTATAGCAAAAATAAACAAATATGTGTGCACATAGACACACACAAACTATGTCACTCTCAATTATAAACATACAATCAAAACTTCTAAATAAATATTAGCAATTTGAATAAAAGAATAATAAATTATTACCAAGTTACAAATCTTTAAAAATGCTCTGATGTGTCAGGATTAGAAAGGGTTTTTATCTTTTTCATACAAGTCACAAAATTAACCTTTTTAAAGAAGAGAATCTATGCCATTATCTCAGTAACTGCTGAAAAACATCGAATAATAATCAGTGTGCATTTCGAATAGTAAGAAAACAAACAACATCCTTCTAGGAATAATAAAGTTCTTTGGCCATATTAAGTGTTATCTACCACCAACTTACAAAAGTCTTAGAGCGAGAGAAAGGTAAAGATATCACTATTATCTCTTCTAATGATTATAGTCCTGGAAGTCTTCATTAATGCAATAAGATAAGAAAAAATAATAAGAGGTTTAAATATTACAAAGAAAAAAGTAGCCTGTAATTTTCTACTTAGAAAAATCTAAGAAGTTTATCTGAAAAATAATGAGAATTCATTTAAGTGTCTGCATACAAAACCAACATTTAGAAATTCAATAGAATTTTTAAATATTTACAGTAGTTAATCAGAAAAACAAACAACGGATTGATGAACAAATGAGAAATCAGAAACAGTTCACAATAAAAGAAGCATTTCAAAACAGTGGAGAAATGATGGAATAGTCATATTTGGAAAATATAGTCATTTAATTTAGAAAAATCACATTCAACAAAATAGAAAAATGTGCTAAGTATATGATCAGGAAATACTTGGTAAAAGATGTATAAGTGATTAATAAGCATACTTAAAAATTAAATCTCATTAGGCATATTTAAAAATCTCAGAATAGTATTTAAAAATTAAATTTCTCTCATTAGGAAATACAAATTAAACTAGCAATCAAATTTTTTTTGTCATTAAAATGAGCAACATTAAAAAAAATTGATAGCATCCTGTGTTGATGAGAATGGTGGGAACCACACTCATATTACTGTGTAGCACAGGATTTTAAAACCCATTTAGAAGAATTTGACAATACCTCTCCAAATTTAAAATACATGAGACATTTACCCAGGTTTTCCATTTCTAATACTGTCCCACTTAGAAACGCTCTCACATAAACGCAAAAAAACTATGTCCCCAAACGTTAACTGAATAATTATTAAGGGCAAAAATATGTTGAAAATAGCCTACACATTAATCGAAAAGGAAACTTTATGTTGTTACGTACACCCCATGAAGCACTATGTAAATCCTTAGAAGAATGATATATGTACTATCATGAAAAAACCTCTAAGGCATCCTAAGTAAAAAAAGCAGATCACAAGGAAACATAACATGGTATCATTTATGTGAAATTTAAAACAGAAGTAAAAGGTTATATATAAAATGATTAACAGAGGTTACCCCGTTAAGGAGTAAGAGGAATGGGAGTTGGCAAGTGATATTTAGCTCTGCATTCTTTATATTATAAAACAAAATTAATTACCCTTTATATTACTTTAAAAATTATTTAACTAGAAAAGTTTTTTATCTTTATCTAAATGGGACTGTGGCATTTGAATTCTACCTTACTTCCTATTGATTTGATAGAATAGAAAGAACATCTTTCACGCCGTGCCTTCCTAGGTCTACTAACTTGACCCTCTTTTCTATGCTATTAGTCCTTATTCATATTTATATATTGAGAAATCTCTACACCTCAGTTTTCTCTCTTGCTTTATCAAGCAGAGAGAATTAACATGCATATCATGTGACCTGTGCGCTGTTTCTCTGAGGATTTCCAGATAAACCAAACTAGAGATAGACCTTTACTTTATAATGGGGTGGAGGGAGGTGGTAATAATTTGAAGAGGTGGTCTTTCTAGGTGTTGCTTCTTGGCATCTGCTTTAAAGAGCTGAGTCTCCTTTGTTTCTTATGACTTAATTATAAATTCAGGTGCATGTCCACTAGTTTTCTCCTTTCCTTTTATTTTTTTCTCTTTATCACTTTAGCCTTTAAAAATGAAACCCAAACTAATTCCTAGACCAGGTCTGGGTACTGCTTGTGGCGAAAAATAAATTAAATGAATGAATGAATGAATAAATAAATAAACAAATAAAAGGAGAGGGAGGAAAAGCCAAACAAAAGAGTAAAACTGTTAAAAGTGCTTGGATATAGGTAAAAAATAAATTAAATAGATATTTACATTTTAAATAATGTGCTGACTGTTTTTCTACTGTAAACCCTTCACAGCAGATCAATACCACTTATACCACACACTCACAGCAAACAGTAAATGTCTTTCACTCCACCTATTTCTAACCATTTAACATTGTTAAAAAGATGGCTTGAAACATCAAATGGGGTGATTTCTTCTAAACAGAAAATGGGTCAGTTCGTCTTGGTGACATTCATTGCATGGAAACAAGATCTAGAGAAAGAGCAGGGGAGAGAAAAATCACACAACGAATGTAAATGCATTAGTTTTCCAAGTTCACGAAAGTCGAGTTGGACTTCAGAATTCAGCCAAACATTCTGGAAACAGAAAGAAAAAATCTGCTCTTGTACTGTATTGCTAACTTGTTTGATACATTTGTACTATGGATTGCTTAAAATATTGATTATGCTCTAAGTATATCAAATTAAACAATAACTCTGAACCTCCAGCCCTGATCATTTGTCATGTCAAATCTCCCGAGCAGCAGTGGAAATTGGTGATCAATGCCATTTAAAAAGGAACAGATATTCATTATTAATAAACATGGCAAGGCTGAAATGAGGTAATTAAGTAGAAATAAATTAAGTTCTACTCTATTCCGAGGGAAAAACCTGCCAGGATTGATTGCTGCGTTCATTTAATTAATGTTTTAGGGCAATTTCAGAAATAGTAAAAAGATTGAGGCGTGGCATATGCTGTAAAAGTTCCAAAAAAGGAAATGGGAATATTTTAGGATTAAAAAGAAATTGCTTCTTTGCCAAGCCTCACATTGCCTACATTAATTGCTTAATTCTGGCAATATGATGTTTGTTTGAATGGATTTTATTCTCTGGCACCCCAAATCTATTTCTGCATCTGTAACCTGGGTAAAGGAAGGAATGAAACTTTAACTTCTGGCCTGGGTAAATTGTGTCTAAATTGGTGCCTCTTTTAGTTTGCGAATGTGTTCAGTTTTCCTGAGGCCCAGTGGGAAATGTGCTGACTAGTCCTTTGGCAATTTGGCATTATCACCAGCAACTTCAAATTCATCACCGCTTTGCAGTTGAGAAGCTGCAAACTATATTTCTTAGAATCCTCATCTCCTTAACATTCTAGCTTCCAATCAGCCAGTAAGAAGCACTTACGTAAGAGTTGGAAGGCTTTAGAAAAGAAGAAGCCAGTAGTCTGCAAGCAGATTTGTGGGATTAAAGCAGATTTCCAGCTAATCCTTGAAAGCCACCCATTTCACTCTTGGAGACTACATATCAAATATCTCAGAGATTCTTAATATCTCCAGTGGCTCTTAGGTGAGTTGTTGAGAAATTTCTGCCTCGGGACTGAAGTACTCTCTGGTATTCCTTAACCTTTATTCCTCTGCTTTCTAATGATTAATAAGCCTAATTTCCTCTGTTAAAACCCTTCACATTTGGAAAACATAGAGTTGCTTCTATTTCTCTTTTCAAATTCCCCTGATATATCATTGTTGAAATCACCTTTAGATCATTAGAATGGATTTAAAAAAAATTTTTTTTACATATACCTCATCCAGAGCTGGATGCAAAGCTAGAATTACAAATACCAGACTTAATTATAAGTTTCTTGCCTTGGTCACTCTGAACATGATATGACACGTTTTATGATTAATAAAGATCCCATGATCCCATCAACATGAATACCTTTGCTGTATATCAGAGTTGTCTCTGACAGTCAGGATAAGAGGCAGAGAGCTGCAAGGCACAGTGGTATCCTCAGGGGAGAGGGAAGGCAGTGGAATATTCAGGAAGAAGACTGAGGATATGGAGGGTGTGTTTACCATAGACTACAGTTTGCAGGGGCAACAGGAGAAAGATAAGAGAGGAGAGGAACAATGAACATGTGTGTCAGAGGAAAGGAGAGGAGTGGAAAAAAATAGGAATAAGAGGTGGCAAGAGGGATGTGAAACATTAAACAGCTGGTACAAAATTTTATCACTAAAATTCAGTGTAGTTGATACTCTTCTGTTAAAACAGTTTGACTAAATGAACTAGTAGATTTTATTTATTTATTCAGAAAGCATTTGCTGAGCATTTTCTATGTTTCAGTAACCGTGTTAGATGGAAAGTTTATAAATATCAATTAAATAGTTTTTCTTTTTGAAAGTATTCTTTAAAGAGTGAGGGATTATAAATAAAAGCTAGTGTGATTCCAATTGGATTGTACCAATTCAATTGAACCTAAAAATCATCTTTTATTCTAAGGGAAAAACTTAAAAACATTCAACATCCAAACAGTCAGGATGTTCTCAAAGTTCTTCCACATCCTTACTGATCATCTATGCTGCCCACTGTGTCAATTTTGAATGCCTTAATTAACGCTATTGGTTTCAAGCAATAGAACTAACTCAATTAAGTTTAAGAATAAAAAGAAAAATCGGTCATCTACTGAGCATTGCAGGCTGAGTTCTCCAGAAGCAGATGCTGAGATGGAATTTGGCATATAGAGAATTTATTAGAGATCCAAACTTATGAATGCAAGGAGGTGGAGGTAGGAACAGTTAAAAGGAGACGCTGAAGAGTGATATGGACCTGGCAAAACCTTGGTCAAACTCAAAAGTAACTGTGGGTCGTATATATAGTCTACCTAAATTTTCCTGTGGCTGGCCAAAATGGCTGAGACTTTATCCACCCATTGTGATCAGAAATGGATATGGGCCATCTTGGAAAAGGCAAAATTTGGGGTAAAGCAGCTCTCTGCAGCTGAGGCAAAGAATAAAGGCGCTGACAGCATTCCCAGAAGTTAGGGCAACAAGATCTTTCTTGGGAGGGGAGGTAGGTGGCATATCTTCATGTACACCACACTAAATTATCTTATGTTGTCCAAAAAAAGGAGAATAAGTGGGTCTTCCAGAAGGTTGGAAACTTGGGCAATTCTGGACTACAGCAGTAACACTTTGTGGATTTTGTTTCTGCATCTGTCTTTAATTTATTGACTTTCAATCTCTAATTCCTTTGTCTTTCAATTCCAATTCTCAAAAAGATAATTCGATCGGCTCAGATTTGGTCCGGTGATAAACTCTGGGCCAGTCCTTTGCAGACAAGCTCTTTTAGTGTGAATATGGCTTCCAGGATCCTGTGAATAAGTAAGTGGTAGTGTATTGGTGGTGAATTCGTTCTCAGAAAAAAGGAAACGGCTCACGGGATGGGGAAATACTTCAAATGTAATTTTGTAATAAGTAGCCATGATAAGTATTCTGTGATTAAGCCTCTTAAGGATCATTTTTGTCTGAGGACTACAATTAACTGATGTCCTAGGATCTTTGCTGAAGAGAAGATATTTGCAAAATTTGCTCTTGGCCCAGTTTATCAAAAGGTACTGATAATATTTCTCAACCAACAATATTAAGCAGAGTTAGTTTAGAGTTTCTATTACCAGCACTTATTTCCCTGTATAGATTCCAGGAGAACGTGCTAAGATTTCAGGCATGACCATACACTGTCATGATGAATCATTGTGAGCAGTCTCTAGGAGATAATATAAGGTATCTATGATGAAAATATCTAAGTGAGGCTGGAGAGAGGGAGAGAATTGTGAATTAGGAACTTAGAGTGTGATATTATTTCATTATTGCTTCAGACATTCATCACTGAAATGTAAGATGTGGCTACTCCAAAACAAAGGAAGAGCCATGAGCCTCCTTAGAGCCACTCAGTTTCTAATATGTTTATGTAGATGAAAGGCTACAATTATTTCCTGGCCTACTGTATAAAGGCAAGAGATTGCTCAGCAGAAATAAAGAGTGAAGGTCAAGTAGTCCTTGAAGTCTGAGTCTGTGTTAGAATGTTATGATGCACAGAAATCACTGCCTTTTTTATAAAACCATGGATACTTCACTTTATAGTGTTGAAGCTATGCTTCCCCATCAAAGGCCATATGGTAGAGATACACTAATTTTTTTACTCCTCAAAAAACAAATGTTATTTATAGCATGAGAATACACAAAAAACCCATCAGTTGAAAGCTATAATCTCTAGGCGGTTATGTAGATTAAATACTCTGATAGTCCCTCAATTATAAAATAGCTAGCTTTGTACAAAGTAGAATTTTTATAAAATTGCTAGAGCTAAATAAGAAAATCACCAAGTGACTAAAAAAAAAAAAATGAGATTAAATAGAGCTGGTAGTAATTTTTTCAAGTGTGTGCAAAACAAAACAAAACAAAACAAAACAAAAACAAACAACAACAACAACAAAAAAGTGATTAAATAGAGCTGGTAGTAATTTTTTCAAGTGTGTGCAAAACAAAACAAAACAAAACAAAAACAAACAACAACAACAACAACAACAACAAAAACTGAGATTATCCTAAAGGCAACTGAAAAAATCAGCATTGCAATGAGGGATAAAGTGGGTGACAGAGTAGGGAGAAGACTGTGCCTTGGGCCAGCAAAAGATGGAGAGTAGAATCTGAGATTCCTACCTTAAGTCAGGATTCAAAGAGCTACAATGTTCCACTGTCCAAATAGCTGGGACTGATAAGGTTTATCACCAAAATAAGGCTAGATTTTTATAAGAAAATTTGTCAGTTGGTGAGATCACTAAGTGACACAGGCATCCTAACTTTTGTCTCTTCTTTTTTGTACCCAGAAGAATAAAATAAACTTTATGGCTACAACCAATCACTTTACAAAGATTTGGACAGAAAGCAAAATACAAAGGCAGTGAATATAAGCAGTGAAGCATTTATGATGGTTGGAAAGTTTATAGGTTTTTGTAAGAACAAGAAAGAGTAAGAAAAAAAGAGAGAACATGAATTCCTTGTAGTAATAACTTAGAATATTTTGGTAGTTATTAAGCTGTTATCCATCAGCTTCAAATCTACCCTCTTGCTCCTCTGCTTTGATGATACTGGGGCTGAAACGCTTAAAGCCACATTTCTTTATTGCCAGCTAGGTCCCAGTTCAGGTTTACAATAAAGAATGCAGATGGGGGATCATCAGGTAAGAGAATTAAAAAGGGACTTTGCTCCTTTTGGTTTGCTTTCTGTGCATTTTAGCAGAAGCTGTTGATCATAGCAGTATTTCTAACCCTCAGGAGCCAGACTTATGCTCCTCAGAGGCATCAACACCGGCCAGCAACACAGCTGGCCCAGACGACTGAGTCCCAACTCTGTAGGACCCCTCTGCAAGCTTGGAATCTCTACTACCAGCTAAGGAGCACCACTTATAGCAGGTTTGCATTCGACATGGGGCTGTTTCTCTGAGCCTCTACATTTTAATTATTCAACCTCTTCCCTTTGTGCCTCCAACTCCAGGAAGTGGTAGCTGTTTCCTGCAATTGCCTCTCTCATGACACCTTATTATTCCATTTTTATCTTTTCAATTCTTCAACACCTAATTAACAATTCTTTATATTAAGTTCTCTCTGTTGAAATAACTGATATAGTCTCTGTCTCCTGACCAGATCCTGATATATACATATGTGGAACTCTTTATTTTTAAAACTGTTTCATCCTTAGTTTAGTCTTAGGAAAAGGTGACCAAACATCACATAGATCAAGCAATTTGGAAAGAGAAATGATATGGTGTAGAGCACAGAAGGCAGAGAAGGGAGTCACAAGCTTCTCTGCTTCCTAGGTTGTGACGCATGAAAGAACATGATGCGGTTGACCTCAGTCCCTGCTCTCCCAGCAACCTGAAACAACAATCACAATCTTGATTTTTAACGAGCTCACCAATAAAAATCAATCAGCAGTCGAGATTAAGTGTTAAAACTGGAAAGAAAAAGAAAACTATTGGCACTCACATAAAAATTCTGTCTTCTTCAGAGTTGATGTTCCCATTTCTCAACTATTTAAAAATAAGACTGCAGTGAGCAGAAGCAATCGCTTTATATTCAGTGCACTTAAATGAATGTTTGATATAAAGGGAAATTAACTTCATATAGTCTTTTTTTGTACATGGTATTAGCCATCAAGCTTTCAGTTCTGCACCACGGAGTAAGAGAAATGCACACAGAGAACATTATGACCGAAGCAATGCCTATTGCATTTCTGAGAACTGTTCAGGATGATGTGGCTCCTTTCTGCTCTATATAGAAAAAGAGCTATGTGCTTATGGGGAGGAATGGGCATAGGATGAGGTGTCAATCCAGGCTCTCTTGAAAAGCCCAAAGTATTGAGCTAGTCATTCCTGCAGTATATGTCGAGCACTAAGTACAGCAGACTGCGCACCCAGATAAGAGGTTGCAAGGACATTTGACATATTCTCAGGGCCTAACTGATGGCATAGCTGAGAGTGTCTTAGGGTAATTCTTGTGCTGAACCAGGCTTTCCAAGATGGAGAAACATTATTTTAAAAAATGTATCACTAGTCGGCTTGTTTCATTGATAAAGGTTTCTTTCTCCTGTGTTTCTGTCTTTATGTTCTGGTATTTGTCAGGTAAAACTTAGAAGATATCCAACTGGGGAAAAGAGAAAATAGTTTTTAGTTCATAGGCGAGATGAAGTTGAGGAGAGAGAAAGAGAATAAAGTAACTCTAATAATAAGAAAAATGAATGTATGTTACTGTGGATGCTATGAGACTCTAAGAAATATTTAAATGAAATGTATTTTGAGTATTAGAAGTATGAAACAGAAAACACAAATGTTAGAGCACTACTCATGGCTGTTCAGCTGGTTTTTGAGGAACTCTTAGGTGGAAGTTCAGGACGTCTTAGGAAAGGATCAATATTGGCCTCTATCCATCACAAAACAGGGATGGTAATAGCACTGTCCCTTGTCCTGGCATCAACAATACATTTCTGTCTCTGGAGGAAACCACTTGCAACTTAATGTGCAAACACAGTTGTCTTCCAAAATAGTGAACCTACTGAGCAAGAAAGTTATCCATCCATTCAATTCATGGAGAAGAAGGTCAGATTTGTTCTGACATAAACAGCTATAGTGAATGAGAGAGGGAAAAAAACTTGATAGACATTTTAAAAAGTTTGCAGATTTGTGATAGCCATATTGTTCCATATGATGGTCTACTATGGTATGCATACTTGTCTCTCTCCTTCCACAAAATTCACATGTTAGAATCCTAATGCCTAATATGATGGCTACAGAAGGTGAGGGTCTTTGGAAGGTGATTAGATCATGAGGCAGAGTCCTCATGAATGAGATTAGTGCTCTTACGAAAGATCCCACACAGCTCCCTAGCCCCTTCTGCCATGTGAAGACACAAGAAGTCTGCCAACCAGAAAAGACCCCTCACCCAAACATGCTGACACCCAGATTTCAGATTTACAGACTTCAAACTGTGAGAAATAAATTTCTCTTGTTAATATGCTACCCAGTCTGTGGTATTTTGTTATAGAAGTCCCAAGAGACTAAGACATGGTCATATACATTTATGCAATTTCTTTGGAATATATATATTCCAATATATACATAGAAAAAAGGATACCCCTATACTGCTAACCTTTATTCTGAGAAATGGAATTGGAGTGGGGGGCATATTTTTACATTTTATTTCATATTATTTTTGAAATAAGTGTTAATTTCATAATTTAATAAACCTAATAAAGATTTTTAAAAGAAAGGCACATATTCGCAGTACTAAAAAAAAATCTGTGGTATTCATTTTGCCTTCACAAAATAATCATAGATGCCTAGAGCTGAAAGGAAGCCCAAGAGGCCACCCAGCCTAGACAGGGCTGTGTCTAGCCCATCTAGCAGATGGTTACATATTCTTTTCTTTATGTTCCCCGGGAATGGAGAGATTCCCGTGGCAGTCTATTCTTGGTTCAATTATCCTTTCTCTCTTAAAGTTTCTGCTTCTGAAGGAATCGATTCCCAAAGCTAAGAGACATTGTTAGTAAAGGATTATTTTTAGTTATTATTATTCTGGAGCATATGCGTTGAATGACGAAGGGTAAACTACTGAAATACCTGATACACGTGCCAAGCAGAAATTCTGTTGGAGGACTTCCAAGTGACCCAGTATAAGACATAGCATCTGAGACATTAGCAAGTTTAGAGGCAAGAATCTGAGTAAACCAGACAGGTTTCTAACCGCGACTTAAGATAAAGGCCTTCAGAGTCTTTTTTTTTTTAATTTTAATTATTTATTATTATTTATGCCTACAGCACCTGGTCTTCGTAGGTGGTCTCCCATTGAAGTACTAACCAGGCCTGACCCTGCTTAGCTTTCGAGATCAGACACTGGGCTTGTTCAGGGTGGCATAGCCATAGACCGTAGACGTGTTAACTGCTACACTATGGAACCATATCCCAGAGTCTTGACTTAGTTTTATCATATTCTGGATGCCTGAGTATCCTAGTATCGACCATCTCACAATGGGATTAAAGCCACCACTGATTCTAATCTAAGAAAACTTTACAGAGAAGAAAAAAAAAAACTTCAGCTTGGGAAATAAACCAGAAAACTTATCAAATTTCTTAACTTAATTCCTTAAGAATAGCTTCTAGGGTCTTTTTCTACTTCCCTATATGTCTAGAAAATATCTAGAAAATATTTTAGGGGCATTTTCTGCCTAGAACATAAATACTCTAAGAAAGCCATTTCTATTGGGTGTGTTGCTATGTCCAAGGAAGAGATGGTAGTTCAAAGATGAAGGGGATCCCAAAACCATTGGGTCACTTTAGAGTTGGTCTTGATATAGGTTA
Organism: Pteropus alecto; assembly: GCF_000325575.1. NCBI lineage: Eukaryota > Metazoa > Chordata > Mammalia > Chiroptera > Pteropodidae > Pteropus > Pteropus alecto. The sequence goes on from NW_006441071.1 coordinate 10,403,482, forward strand.
CGCCCATTCTGATGTTAGTTCTCTTTTTGGTTATTCTCATAAAAAATGGCAGCATCAAATGTGTCTTGTCGAACTATTCATTTTGCACCAAATAAAAACACCTTTCAATCATGTGGCCTTAGGAATTGTAATTCACATATACTCTAAAGAATAATGTCTTACATTATTCTTTATTTAAAACATTTATAATATTTTATGAAGATTGGGAAGCATTTCAGGAAGCTTACTATTGATATACTTTATTATTAGCTCTCCCCAACCCCTGTAACCTAACATACATCTATACATTTTAGGTACGCTAAATTAAAGCTGCATGCAAACTTTTCATCATGGAAAACTCAAGAGAGACACTTATTTTCAATTCAATTTTCAGGTAAAATAAACACAATGCTTACTTAATGAAATATATCATGCGTTCACTTTTATTAGTTTAAAGAAATACTTTCATTCCAACTGCTTATTATCCTATTAAGAATGTAGTTAAATCATATATAATTCACCTGGTGAAGTAAAAGCTACAAAATGTTGCTCCATATTCTGAGTAAAAAAGTAAAGACATGGACCTTGGGGCTTAGTAGAGGAATGAATAGTAACTGGCAAAGCTGGTGGCCTAGGAAATCACAGCCTCATTTTTTGCATATCCAGACATTATATTCTGGCCGGGAGGTGGATGGTGAGGTCAAATGATTAGCCAATAAAGCCTTAGAAATGTTGCTTAGGAAGAATGACTAAGATTGCCCCTAATACTTTTTACTCCATATAAAACCACTCTTCTTCTTATCATTTACTAGCCCACTGGTTCTCAGGATGGGAGGGAGAGGACAATTTTGCTCTCCAGGAAGACATCTGGCAATGTCTGGAGACATTGTTTTGTTGTCACAGTTTGATGGGGGGTGGGGTGCTCCTGGCATACGTTGGATAGAGGCCAGGGATGCTGCTGAACATTGTACGACTCATGGGACAGCCACCCACAACAAAGAATCAATTATTCAGCCCAAAATATCACTCGTGCTGAGGTTGAAAAACTCTGCATTACCACGGTATTCTTTCCATCTCCTGAAAAATCCAAGGCCTTTCTATTTGCTATTCCTTATCCATGCAAGGCTCACCCCTGCATCTCCATGTTGTTAGTAGCTTCTCCTCTTCTCTTTTTAAATTTCACGCCTCAGAGGATCTTCACTGCACCCCCACCCCAACTTCCCCCACTCTCTAACACATCGCTCTCTGATTTTTTTAATGGCATATACTATTCATTACTTGTCTGTTCACCTCTGTATCTTGTGAAAAGAACCATGCTCTCAATAAATATTCATAGTAAGAGTGAATATATACATGTTTATATTTATTTACATTCACACTTGAAATATCTAGCTAAGCCTTTATTGAGCAGTAATACTTATAGCCAACATTTATTGTGCACCTGCTATGGGGTAAACAGATACTCTGTTAAGAGCTTTGCATGAGTTATCTCATTTAATCCTGACTACAACTCAGTCAGATAAGTACTCCAATAATTTCCATTTTACTGGTGAGGGAACTGAGCATGAGGTAACTTACCAAGGTCAAGCAATTCTTACGTGAACAGATAGAGAGTCCACCTAAGTAATAATTATGCTCTGAACCAGGAAGCCTGTTCATCCTCCTTCAGTATTAAATATGAGACAAACTTTAAGAGACATAGCTGGCTTTTCATGTGGCCAACCAAAGACAAAATCATATGAATTATATTCAAATCATTTCAATTCAAGAGAAATTTACTGGCTACCTTCCAGGTGCCAATCCTTGGTTCTACTGAGCACTCAAAGATGAATAATCTCTCCTGAGAATAAACAGACAGACCCCAATTATTCTCTGACAATGACAATCTATAATGCTGGGTGGTCTCAGAGTCTTCTCTCAATTTGAAAAGTTGACTAAACAGAACTCTCCTCTTTTATTTTTTCTTAATGCCATCAACAATATAAAAAATGCACATATTGTGTATGGGTTAATAAAACAATTTTTATATAACAGACCAATCTAAAGTGCTGAAAGAGTAGAGTTTGCACTAAAAAATGGTGCCCATCTCTTGGGTCCCTCACTTTTTAAATTAAGAAACTTCTCTCCATTAACCTCCTATAAATACAGTTCACAATTATATGAATAAACCCACAGGCTGTTATTTGGAAACATAAAACAGGCACAAGAACAAATTCACAGCAGGGTAACAATTTTCTTTTTCTTTTAACCTCTTGCAAATGCCAACTCGCCGTTCCTCAAATTGCTCTTTGGAGAAAATAAAGGTGATACAGTTAAAACACACTGTCTCTGAACTTCTAAGTGTGCTGTCAGGAGGGAGCACTGAAATAACCCGGAGCCGTCTCTCGGTTGTTTTCTTTTTCCATTACAGATTAAACGGCTTTGAGGGTCTTTGCCTTCATCCAGAGAACCTGGTTGTGTAAGAAAGATCAAACTATTTCCATGACCATATGGAAAATCTACCTGCTCTCACCCACCCCATGCATATGACCACCACATCTTACATAAGGACTCCTCGAAGTTCTAAAGTAAATATTTGAAACAAGTATTACCAAGCTTTCTTTCTGATTTTCATTTCACACAAAAGAAACCTACAAAATATAGTCTTAGAATCTAACAAATATACTTTGTTATTATTGGATATTCCTTATCAGAGATCATCTATTTTTCCTTCCTACTTCAAGGAACAAACAAGACTATATAGTTATCTTCTCAAAATTTTTCTGTCAAAATATTGCTTTAACATACCTTTATTATCCTCCACTCCTCCCCCTGCCACCAATATCTAATAGTTCTTATTATCAGAAAGGTGATTCTTTTGTCAAGATGAAATTCTTCTCCTACTATTTAATGTAGTTTCTCTGTCTTAGAAGAACATGGAATAGTAATAACCTCTCTTAGCAAAGCATCTTCAGTTAATAGCAGCGAATATTTTTGTAGTGCTTTAGGTGTTTACAGAAGACTTTCTCATATAATGTCTTCTTTGAGAGTCAAAACATCTTGTCTCATTTTAGATACAAAGAAATTGATACCCACAGAGGACAAGGCCATGTGGCTGGTTTGTAGCAGAACTGGAATTCAACTTGAATGATTCTGGCTTTTTTTTTTCCTAATAGAAAAATAAAAGGAATTTTATTTGTTTTAATGGGTAATATTATGACACTATTTTCTCATTTCCTGGTATTCTTTTTGAAATTTTGCTAAATATTTCACATTTCTTAAATTATGTAGAGATGATACTAGATGTCGATAAAGGTAATAGGTCATGAATTTCCATAATTTACATCCCTCCGTGTGTGTGTGTGTGTGTGTGTGTGTGTGTGGGTGGGTGGCTAGTCCCCTTTCTTCCATAATTACTATATTCTGTATTATGGAAAATTGTTATTTTTTCAACCTTATGTGTGTGGGTGTTGGGGGGTTAGCTCACAGTACCTTAGTGGTATAAAAATAACACTTTGTAATAATGAACTTTTTTTCTGCTATTAATTAGTCATATAACCTGGGCAAAGCACCTCACTCTTGGAACCTCAGGTCCTCATCTGGGAAGTGAAGAGGGGAACTTCAGAGTCTCTGGCTATGAGATATATGAACAGACTTGGAGACCATCTGAGCCAGCTTCCTAGGCCTGATTGCCAATCAATAAAGACCTACTGAATTTGTGCCTCTGGGGAAACAGAAGCCTGGAGAGTGGAGAATTTGACCAAAGTCACACAGCAAGAAGATGACCAGGCTTCTGGTTCCCTGTTTGTATCCTATGGTTGTACTACCTGATCTCTGAGAACACTCTTCCCTATAAAAACCTTTGATTATTAAATGCATTCTATGTAGATAGCCATTCTCTAAATTGTATTCCTCACGTTGTTTCTTTCTTTAAATATCTTGCTCATTACTTGTATGTAATGAGCTCACTAAGGCTTGCTCAGATTACAACTTTATGTATGTTGACTTTTCTATTTTTAATTTCCAAGGTGCAAGTCATTTATCCCTACTTAGAACTAACAATAAATCCAAACTGATTGCTACTTTCTCAGAAATAAGACAGACATATCTTAAAGCCCTTCCTAAATTACTTTAGAAGTTTATTATGAAAGGAGACTTAACAAAGCATTTGAGAGTAGGTTTATCACAACTTCTAGTATAATCAGATATTTAATTGACACAACATGCTGTCATTTCAAATTCGTTCATTTATGCATTCAAGCATTCAGTCATTCAACAATATACTGCAGTGATTAAGAGACCAGTTCAGATCTGTCACTTCTTTCCATTTAATTTTGGGCAAATTATTTACCAAATCTAAATCTCAATTTTCTAATCTGTAAAATTAGAAATATTTGTAGTGCCTAATCAAGAGATAGATTGTAAGGAAAAACAGAAAGAATGCATGCAAAACACTCAATGTAACAGAAATTTTCATAGTAATTGCTCAGTAAATATTGGCTGTTATTATAAATAAATGACTGATATTTATAAAGAATCATCTATAAGCCTGGTGCTGTGCTAGCCATTTAGGACACAATTGTGGAATGTGGACAATATTTTCTGCCTTGGAGTAAGAGTTGGGCCTTCAAACGAGAACGGGCATGATGGGGCTAGGCTGTGAAGAACTTTTAAGTACGATTTTAATAAGGACTTTGGACTTTTATTTCGGGTAATAGTAAGCTTGCTAAACACAGGAGCAATACAATCAAACATGATTTAGAGAGATGACTTTTCTGGGTAGAAAGTACCCTGGAAAATGAAAAGACAAATTACAGGGAGACTAGTTCAGGGACTTTCATTATGGCTCAGGCAGGAGATGCAGTGGGCTGGATGGTGGCTTGGACTGTGGTGCTGGCTGTGAGTGTAGACTGAAAACTGTAATAAGATCACAGTGATCGCAGTGCATGCTCCAGGTTAGACATCTCTCCAAATATATCCAAAATATTACAGCTCCCCAGAAGTTGCATTCATATGCTTTAATTTAAGACTACTTTGATGGTGGTAAAAGAGAAAAGCTTAGATTATATGGAATATTTCTTATTCTTTTCAATGGAAAAAAGCTAAATTAAGTGCTTTCTGCTCCTCAACCAATCCCAGGACTGGTCTAAAAGGTAAAATTATGTGGACCTATTCATTTCTTAATGACTGACTACCAGCTTTTTCTCAGGCTAGTCTAGGTTCTTTTTCCTTATGTCTCTATAGTGCCCTGAGTTTATCTCAACTTAGCCATTAGCATGCTTGTATTAGAATTGCTTTTCACTGACTTGAATTCATGCCCAAACCACATGAGGGTGAGGGCAGGAACTGCCTGCTACTCATCTTTTGTACGTCCACGTCTGGCACATAGAGATGATCTATAAATGAGCATGGGACAAATGGATAAAAGAATGAATGGAGGAAACAAAGTATTGGCTAGAAAGACATGAGAAAGAATCATGCTTGATATAGGCCCTGAATACAATAATGAATTTTCTCCTTTTTTTGCATAAATGTATTCATTTCCTATCACTGTAAGAGTGTTAGAGACATACTGGATTTAGATTGCAGGCTCAGCCAGTCTCAAATTACCTTTCATTACAACGAAAAGAATGTGGTTTCTGGAGTCACTTATATCTGTACTTAGATTCTGCCTTGGCCAGATATAACTGGTTAATTAACTCTGAGACTCAGTTTTCTCATCCATAATGCATTTATAAATAGTAATTATATCACAAGATTGATAAAGAAATGAGTTAGATAATATGTTAGATAATATGGTGTGCGATAGATAATCTATACATGGTAGCTGTTATTATTAGGCACTTCTTAATAGTTTCTAATATGCTGAAAACTTTAAAAACCTCAAAAACACTGACAGGCCACAATTGATGATGGTATTCTTCTGAGCAATGGGGAAACCTCACCAGTGAGCAGAAAGGTTTCATGAACAAGTAAATTTTATTCTTTCTCTCAAAATTGCTCCATGAAGTTACTTAGTAAGCCAGATAATTGACAAAAAAGAAAATATTTCTCAGCAAGGCACTAACCACCTGAAACTTACAAGCTGGAAATATTCAGAATATAATTTCATATTTGAAGAGATAAACCTTTAAGAAAATGACAAATTAATGTTTAATAGTCAGAATTTGGGTAAAATTTAACATTTTATGTATAGAAGTTGTAAAATTAGTTCCATTTACTGAAAAAATACATAAAATGACAAAGAGTTATTATGGGTTCAATAACTCTCCTTAATGGGTTGGCAACTCATTAATTATATTGCATTGCCAATGTTTGAAAAATAACAAGGTGTTTATTCTGTCTATAAGCAATATTAGGTAGTCATACTTAATATTCTACCTGTAGATTCTACAATATCTAAGAATCTCTTAGGCTCTTCTGCTGATAAGTTGGGGACCATTGATATGGATTAAATAAATAGTGAAAGAATTAAGGTCACATTTAAAAAGTAAATGTTTACTTTTTATACATGCTACTAATATTTTAATCAAGGGAGGGACCGCTTGTTAGATAATCTAGAAGAGAACAAAATAGTGTAAGGCCGTTTGAGCAACTTTCTTTTCTTGAACTGTTCTTGTTCTTAGTCTACTCACTACCTTATACAATATCCTACATTTTTATCATCTGCCCCATAAAATTTCACATACATATTAACACATATATATTTCATACTTTTTATATATAATACTATCTTATTCATTATGGGATCACTTCGACAACTAGGCTGAAAGTTCTTTGAGGGTTGAAACAATATCCGTTACTTCTCTATGTCCCCAACTTTTGGTAGAATACAGGAATAATAAATTTTTAGCTGATAGGCTAGTTGGCTCTTTTAATGTTAAAGACCCTATGGGAGTTTTAGATCAAAACGCAGTCCTACTTTGGAATAAAAGCTGAATAGAGGGTAAAGACTAAAAGAGACTTTTTCATGAACTGCAGCTGACCTTTGAGGTGCGGGAGAAAGAACAGCTGATGGGTGTGGGGCCTTAGGTCCACATGGCCTACAGTCAGACAGCATCTCTGCCCTCCATGCTGACAGCTGCCAAATTAGTCTCCCTCCAGTAATGATCCCCAAGTTAGCTTTAGTTAATGAACTGAAAGGAGCTGCAGGTACTTCTGGCCATTAACTGCCTTTCTTTGTGGTTCTGTGAGCTTGCAAGCTTTCTCTTGTCCCAGAATCCAATGGCAACCATCTAAGGGGCCTGCTGTGAGGCAGATTGCAGTGAAACAAATCTGTGTGAGGCAGGTTCTCATTTGAGAGCCCTTGCCAGAGCCAAGAAGCTCATGCTTTAAGTTTTAATTAAAGACAAACTGAACCATTTTTGGGAAAAGTTTGGGCACTCCTGGCTGGGAAGACAGCCATATACTCTGTGTAGGTGGGGTTATCACGGGCTGTCTCCATCTGTGTAGTGGAATGGAAAGGGCATTTAATAGCACGACACGGATCAAGTCATAGAAAAATACAGGTATATTTCTCATGTAGACATAGACAAATAGAGAAACAAAAATCTTCAGAAGGAAAAAAAAGATACCATAAAAATACTAATTGAGAATTTCCCTTTTAAATAAAACGTATTGTATTCCCTTTAGAGGCAAGTCTGAATTTAAGAATATAAAATAAGAAGAGCATTTCAGAGGTCTCACTCTCCCAGACTATATACTTTCCGAAATTAACTCTCAGAATTGGTTTAAGATGCTCCTATGGTATTTATATTATTGCAAAACTTGGATTCATGAGATCCTTGACACTGAGGCCCCAGTTGTTTTATGGGCATGATTCATTTCTTTTGGTCCATGCTTTTCCTCAAAATCTAGAGAAGTCTATCCTCCAGAGAATCTATTGGCTTGATACCCCCTTGTAAACATACCAGAAATAATGTGAAATTTACATAGAAAGAAAAAACATAAGTCAAGCATGATATCCCAAAGGAGCCAAATATGATTCCCTCGAAATCCCACTATGTTCCAAGTCTTTCTCAAAGTTTCTGGATAAAAATTCTTTCCAGAGTGGGTCCTTATAATCATACTAACCACATTTTTTTCTACCTTCTATACTCTGTGGCTCTCAGCTTTTGGTCCACTGCCATGACTGACTTAGCTTCCCTTTGCTGATGGTAAAACCGCTTTCTGGGCTGAAGTCTTCATATTCTTTCAGGAGCATCCTCAGATCTTTCTGAGCACTTAAGGGATTCATAGAAGTGAAATGATCGGAGATCACAGGTCTTTCCGAAGAGTGCACAGATTTTTCAATAAAGCACACAGTCAGGGTTCCCCTCCTATAGGCTTTTCTACCCAGTGATAGTTCAGTTGTCTTTGAATGCCAAAAGCAGACTGAGTGGAATTATTGTGTCTCCTGGCAGAGTAACTGAGACACCTCCAAGTTCCTATTTCTTTCTTCAGTCTTTACTGAAGATGGAGTGATAGAACCATCTTTGACTCCAGTGTATTTCCCATTAAAAAGGATTGACCATATTTTTTCCAAGGAACTACTTTTCTTTAGCAAACTACTCCAATATTCTACTGCACAGGCACACAAACACACTGACATAATTAGGTCCTAGGTTAAAAGGTTTGAATCCTAGTCCCATGACATATTAATTGTGTAACTTGGGTAAAAATTATTGTGGTAGAGACTGGTTAGTTGTTCACAAAACTGTTCTTCTCCTGTTCTCATCACTAGAGTATATTCCTCCTTTTTTTTTTTTTTTTTTTTTTTTTTTTGCAGTTAGGTACAATTGTGTGACTGTGTTCTAGACAATGAAACATGAAAAAAAAAAAACACTGATGTATACTAAATGTGATTCAACATTCTCTTTCCGCATTAACCAACTGGAGAAGTCTCCAATTGACTTCCATCGTGGATCCCCAAGTTTCTGTCTGAAGGGTTGTCTGGTCAGAAACACCATGTTGGGCTACTACTTGAACAAGAAGTAATGTTATGTTTTGTCAAGACACTGAAAATTTGAGGCTATATGTCAGCAGATAGCCTACTCTAACTATTAACACTTGGGTTCTTTTCATCTCAGCTCCTCATCAGTAGGATAAATATAATAATTTCTGTGGTAGTTGTGAAGATTAAAGGCATATTTAAGAGGTGTCTGGTTCAGTTTCTTGCACATAGTAGGTGTTAAAAAATATAAGCAATCATAAATTGTAGAGTTATAAATCCTTTAGCCTCCTTGGGGGTGATATTGATCATCACTCCCCTTTCAGGAGAAGTTATAAATCAGAGAGATGGTATACAAGGGCCAGAACTTACCTCTGAGAATGTGCATAAAGACCAAGACCATATGCCTCTCGGTATCTGTCCCACTGCACTTCCATTCCTCCCTTGTTGATAAGAGAGAAGACAAGAGACAATAAAACATTCATTATTATGACTTTCAAGGATCAGATAATTCCCATTGGAGAGAAGAATCATGGCACTTAGAACTGTAGATTAGTATAAGAAAGATATAGATAGAATAGGCACTCAGAGTTATGTTTTTGATAGCTAAAATATCCCAATACCACTTCTTAGCCTCTAACTTCTAAAGGCCACCAAGATGTAGGAATATAGAGGATTTGAGATTTTCCCAATTTAGAAGATATATGGGATCCATTTGTTTGAACTGCAGAAGCTACAAGATTCATTAAACTTTAAAAGACTGAGCAGGCTGTTTGGGTCACCAGTGTCTACCAGCCAGCAAAGTCTCACCACCGAGGATAATCCTCCTGTTTTCACAGTTCTGCAGTCAATACCTAGTGCCTGGTATATAGTAAGACTTCAATATATATTGACTGAGTGAGTGAGTGGGTAAAAATTGTATAATGTCTATGAATCATGGTAGAAGACCCTACCAGTTCTCCCCAAGGAAAGAGAATGGAGAGGGCCAAGCTCAGACAAGTGTAATAACATATTGTAATTAGTATTATGAGCTCTACACTAATGAAAGGGTAAACAGCACATTTAAATGAATCCAAATTATTAAAAAAAAAACAAAAACTGTTTATCTCAAAATTTAGGTACTTATATCCAGGCAGAACTGCTTCCAAAACAGCTTGTACATACAGTTTTCTACTCTATTTGAAATATTTTTAAGGAAGAAGCTTCAATAAGCTCCCTCAATAAATGACTCTAATATCTGACCACCTTATCTGATTACCTACTTTCCCTTGAAGCTATTTCTTCTTGTTCTGTCCTTTGTGGTAATAGCGAATAGCTAATAACCACCATACACATCCAAAGACCCGTTGAGGTAAATTATAGAAGACAAAATTCCCACTTCAAAAGAGCGTACAATTTACCAAAGGAAAAGAACAAATGTATTAGCTATACTTGAGTAAGAAGGAGCTATTTGGGGTAAGGCAGTTCAATGACTCTTTATATATGGCAGCAGACTATAGGGTACAATGAAGACTTCATTGTGAGTAAACCAATATGAGTGCTCAAGCTCTTATAAGAGAAGGGGTCATACAAGCGTCCCAGTTAATAAATGAGAAGGACAGAAAATGTGTACAAGTTTGAGGTTTAATTTTTGAAATAGGAAATGTCTATTTTATTTAAGCCACTATTATTTTTGTCTCCGTTATAGGAGCTGCAGTTATCTTCAAACTAATTTGTATACATATTATATCTTAATATATGCATATATTTATACATATTCATATAAGTAAACATGAATTTAAGTGAAGAAAAAAATGACTTGAATCAGGAATATGCATGTGAAAAAGTGCCCAGCAGAATACTTTGCACACAGCTGGAACACAGTTTTATTAAGCTTCTCTTTCCTTTCTAGTTTGTGTCCTGTTACGGACTTATGTTTAAACCAATGCTGGTATCTAGAACCTACCCACATTTGAGGTTCCCCTTTTTAATTAATAAAATTGACATTGGGCGGGTGGAGCTGCTGGTTTTGTTTCTAAGCTCGCAGCTCTAAACTGAGGCCCATTAGTTCTAATCTGGTAACAGCAAAGTGAGGAACTCTGCTAAGATGAGACATTATTAACTTCCTCCTTAGAATCATAGCAGGGCAGTGGGCAGTTTTACTAGGTTTGAGGAGCCAAGCCAGGAACTTAGAGGCCATTTTCTCAGGGCAACACAGGTTCATCCCGGAGACTGATGATCAGAAACTGATGATGGAAACCAAGTTGTTACCAGAGACCAACAAGCTCCCAACAAACTTTATAGAAAGACCAGTTTGCATGAAAATTCAGGAGAAGCTGGACAGCAGGGATGCTGAAACCATCAGAAATTTCCAAACAAGGGGAGAGAGAACCCAGATGGAATCTGGTGCCAGCTACAACACCTCAATCCAAGTAAGACTGAGTTTGATATTGAATTTAGTCTTTGCTTTGAGCAGAAACTTTCCTAAGTCTTATGTTTGGTCAGAAAGCAAATCTGGCTAACATTGGGGTGAGTGGAAACACATGGCTGCAGAAAGAAGTATTAAAACAGACCAGGAACAGGGTTGAATGCACTCCTGACCCAGCCAGAGCCGACATATATCTTACCATGTTCATTAGTTTTAATCTTTATTCCTCTAGATAAGATCTAATAAGGGATTTCAGTTTTCCATCTTCTTTCCCTTTACTAGACTGCTGATGGAGCTATTAATGAGTGTGAAATAGCCACAGGGCAGGCAGCCTTAGAGAAGAATAGATGAAACAGATGGCAAGACTAATCCACAAACTGGATAAGGCCATTAAGAATCCACTCATCATCACTATTAAACATTCAAGAGGTGTTTTTCTCTGCACATTAACTTGATAGTATAATATGAGTCACAGTCTTTCTGGGGCTCAGTTTCAACATCAGTAGAATGTGGAGCTTGGACTAGTTCAGTGGTTATTAAAACTGCTTTGAGGAGCCCTAGTATTCTAAGATGGTCCTTCAGGTCACCTCAAGAAACAATAAGTCTCAGGCCTCCGCTTTAACTAAAGCCATGCTACATTTATATGTTTTATGCAGTGACAGTGCAGTCAGATTTCTTCTGGGGGAAAAAAATAATCCCACTGTTAAAGTTTGCAAATCTCTGGGCAATGCAAATCCTAGGGACAACCCTGGCTCTAGCAATCTGGAACTTGCTATTGAACAAGCTTCATTTGTCTTGTCCACAGCTTCTTTTCTATCCAGGTAATGCTAATAAGGTTAAGTGGGGTGAGAGCTGGGGTTGGGAGGGGGGCAGCTTCAGCCCACTGAAAGCCAATAACCTATTTTACAGCCAGTGTTCATCACAAAAACACAAATCAGCTGCCTAAATTCCCACTTCCATCGTAGAGAGGATATCAATAATAAATTAACATTTAAAAAAAAGTAATACATTCTTAAATTATAAAAATCCTTATATTTCTCACTGATAACCTCATTGTCAGAGCTGTATTATAGAATGGGCTAAAGTGGTGATGGGCAATCCACCTGGAAAGAGGACAGTGGCTATTTTAGAAAATTTGCGCAAAGTTGAGTTTTGTAAAAAAATATGGAAAGACCATTGAGAATGTTCACATCCTGCTCCATCTTCACGTCTCACCTCCTTTACAAGCCCTCCCCATTTTCATATCTGAGAGAGCTGGTTGCTTTGAACGCAAGACAAAAACAAGAAGATTTTTCACTGAACTCTGGCACATACTTGCACTTAAATACAAATAAGTTTGTATTGAAAACTTCTGCCTCTTTATTCAATTCATTTGTTTTACATATATTTATCTAGCACCTACAGTATGTTAGGCCCTCTCTCTCTCTTTTTCTATATATGTATACGAATGACTAAGACACAATCCCTTTCTGTCTAGAAATGCCCGATATGCAAAAATGTCTTGGATTCTAGAAGTAACATAAACTCGTTTTAAAAATCACTCATTTTTGACAGCAATCAAGAAGAAAGCTCAACCACTCGTAAATTCTGCCTTGCAGAGATAAATATAATAACATTGGTATATTCTTCCAAACTGTTTTATCTGTCTATTAAGATATCTATATGGACATATTCTTTAAAATGAGATTCTACTACACATGCTAGATACAACCAAAATATGTAACTGAGTCCAGTGGAATCAATTTTGTCAGTAACATCAAAGTAAAAAAGAGAAGCCAAAAAGTAAGTCAAACTTGTGAACCAAGTCAAACTGAGTTGAGAAGATGGAGCGGAGGTAGCAGAGGGCTGAGGCATAGTCCTAAGATTGAGTGGTGATGCTCCACTGTGGCTCAGGGCTATGGAGAGCATAAGCTGGCCTTCCTCCACATCCATACTTGTTTCTTTTAAAGCTGCCATATTTTTGTGCTGCACCTTGACACATAGGGAATATTCTTATCTTTTGGGCTATCGACGGATTCACTCCATTAAATCACAACTTGCAAACTAGTAACCTATAGGCTAGATCTGGCTCAGAGGTAGTTTCTTTGGCTTGTAAGATTAAAAAGAAAAACTATATTTATATATTAAAAGATTAAAAGAATTGTATTGCCGACCATACCTGAAAAGGTCAGAAGCGTGGGGCTGCATGACAATAATTGGGTGAAGCATTGGGGCAGGGGTTCCCACACCATGCATGTTAGAGTTACCTGGGGGAGCTTTTGAAACTCCTGAGGCTCAGGTTGGGCCTCGAGTTAATTTAATCACAACGTCTGGGATTGGGAGCCAGATATCAGTAATTTTTAAAGATGCCGAAGTAATTTCAATGTCCAGCAAATTCTGAGAACCACTGCCCCTGGGCCCTTTGAACTCATATTCTTTGCCTGACACACCTTCCCTTCCAAATATCCATATAGCTTGATGGCCCACAACCTATAGGTAATTCATCCTATGTCGCTGTCCAGCTGGAGAGCAAACCTCTTCCCCCAGCACCTGATATACCTTTATGCTACTATGCTTAATTCCTCAGGACTTGTCTTCATTTAACTTATTACGTAATAACTTATTAATTTGTTTATTATCTGTCTTTTACTACTTTAATATAAAATTTCAATAGTGTGGAGATTTTGTCTGTTTACTGCTGTATTCCCGCATTTAGAACAGGGTTTGGTAGATAGCAGGTGTCATTTGTTGCATAAGCGTGGAACGATGCTGAGAAGCAGTTGCTTTCTTTAGATGGGGCGTGTGTCCTGTGGGCCACATCCTGCTTTACTCTTCTAAGTTATCTGCCCAACTCCCTTGCGAATCTGTGACTCTGGATTTAATTATTATCTTTAAGTTCAAATGAAATTAAAGTTATAGGAAATATTCAGCTAAGCTTACTATTGATTTAAGATAATGAGATGATAGAATGTTGAGGGAAAAACACATGGGTGAAGAACTTTCACAGACCTGATGTATATTTGAGTGTTTCTTTGTTTCTGAGTTACAAAGATGAATCATGACATTATCACACTTTCTGATCTCAGCTCAGTTTGGTACTAGACATACAAGAAATGTGGTGTAATCCATTTAATAAGTTTTTTCTTTTCTTTCTCAGCAAGGGTCTGAACAAGTCATTCTATAGTAGAGCACTGATCAAAAGTGGCAAACGTCATTATCTTTGGCAGATTACCAGGAGTTCTGCAATTAACAGCAATGTGAATAAAACTATTTTATGGACTTTAAAGTAAATGTAGCTTGATGAAGGGGAAACATATTCATCTTGCCACAAATTAACCTAGTGTTAGAACTCTTCACATTGAATACATTTCTAAGGTTACTGTGAACTGCCGGGGAATGAAAAGCAAATGGAAACAAGAAATAAACTGTCACCTTGCAAACTCTACTTCTATGAATTCATTCGCAAACAGTATTTATTCAGTACCCCAGCTCTGAGCCCTGAGTTGGGTGTACAAGGGTATAAGTAAAGAAAGAATATTTGTCTTTCAGCACTTATGTAATACAGGAAATGAGTCCATGTGACAATTTAGACTAAGAAAACTATGTGGATAAAAACTGGATTAAATTATGAAGAAAATAAAATAACCAATAACTGACTTACAAGCATCATTGTATAAAAATTTTGAATTTTGAAATTGTGATCCTCTTCTGAATTTATGTAGTAAATAAATACAAAGAAATATGAATAAAATATATTTGCATGGCAATATCTGACAGAATCTGGAAAAGAAGAATATATCTTCTATATCTGAGATGATATACTCTGCAAGTCTATTTTTATGTATGCAATATGTTACTTTAAGGGTAAATAAACACATATGTATATGTGCCAGTTAGTTATGAATTTGCTCTGAGATATATCCGTCAACCTCTCTTTCCTGGTTTTATATAGGCATCTGGTCTCTGCAAACTACATTTCCCATCTTCCCTCCCAAATGAACTTCAGGGAGATGTAGGAGACTCTGGAAGGAATGAGAAGCTAGAACAAAGAGAGTGTCCAGGATGTGTCTTCCTCCCTCTCTGCTTTAGGTGGCTTTATCTGCTGTGGTTTACTTTCCTCTCTTGTGCCAGCTCCAAATGGGCAGTCTGTCCCTTTGTAGGGCAGCTCCCCTCATAGTCTAACTCCGCATAGGCACACTCGAGCCTTTTCTTTGTTCCTTCAGCCTAATTGGTAGCAGTGGCTTCCTGCTATTGTTAACATTTGGCTTGATCATGCAAGACTTGTATAATTAGTTCCTTGGTTTAAAATCCCTCTATTGACCTATTGAATTTTCTGGCTGTTTTCCTCAGTGACTCTGACAAATACATACCGAGTTTGTATACATTTATTATAAAGTTATACTGATACAACCGAAATTGGCATAAGTGGGAATAGAGAATTATCTACTTTTTCTAACTCTTTGTGAGGAAATAGAGAAATGCTAAACTAGATGTTAGGATTCAAGATGGAGATGTGAAAGCCAAAAATGATACAAAAGCCCTCTTAGAAGAATATAAGGTCAGAGATATAATTAGAAGTTGGTTCTCTATGTTTTTTAAGTTTCTTAAAAAAAAAAAAAAGGATGAGCCATTCATTCTAAACCTCTCTCTATTCTTCAAAATTTCCTCACCACCTGATTGTTATATATTAAGTTATATCTATTCTATTTCTGAAATGTTTACTGAATCTGACCCTTACTTTATTTCCTCTGACACTTCTTTGGTTCAGGCAGACTCTCTTATCCTTATCTCTCCAAAGTGATTTCTTCAACCCACCCTCCCCAAGAATGCCAATGAGTGCTTTCCAAAAGTTAACTCTGCTTACATAAACACTTTACTTAAAGCTCCCTAATGAAGCACATTTCCTATGCAATATAATTTAAATCCTTTTACATGTCATATACGGTCCTTCAAGATTTGACTCCTACCCATCTCTTATCTTCACTTCTCTCTTCATATCTCTCTATTTTCTGTCTCTTCTCTGTCCCAAACCACGTACAGTTCCTCAAATAATTTGTGCAATTTTTGCCTTTGCATCTGTGGAATATCTTTCCCTTTTTCTTGGCCATGAGAAAGCTTTACTCATCCTTCAAGATTCACTTTGTCTATCGACTTTTCTTGGCCTCCAGAGCAAAGTGAAAAACTCTTTGGTTTGTCTAGTATCTTGGGTTTTAACTATTACTTTTACTCATTATTGTTATTATTAGTTCATATATTTCTCCTTAACAAGTCTCTAGTCTCTATTTCATTAACCATTCTATTCCTAGCATTAAACCCAATGATTGGTACTTCAGAGGACATTACCATATTTTTATTAACTGGCTGGACAGCAATGTTGATTTAGTAATATCTACTTTGACATGTGTCTCTCCAGGATTTCTCAAAGGTCCCCCTCAGAAAGGGGAGAAAAGTTCTCCAGGCCCTCAGTTCAGCTATTTCCCATGTTTGTCTCTCTGGAGCACACTGGGGCCCCTGTTGAGGACCCATTCTAGGTCACTCTTAGCCACCTACTCATTTTCCTGTCCTCTCTACTTTGAGAAGTTTAAAAGATGAAGAGAAGTATTTGCTGTGGTATAGAAAGTTGTAAGAAAATAAGACTATTACCCTTGTGTGCGTGTGTGTGTGTATGTGTATGTGTGTTGCTCTATAACTTATTATTTATGT
The DNA here is from genome assembly GCF_000325575.1 of Pteropus alecto. NCBI lineage: Eukaryota > Metazoa > Chordata > Mammalia > Chiroptera > Pteropodidae > Pteropus > Pteropus alecto. The sequence continues at coordinate 10,420,458 of NW_006441071.1, forward strand.
ATATCATGCCATTTTGTAGCCAAATGCATTACACATATGGATAAAAACACCCAACAATTGTTGATCAGTTGGTCTCTCCCACTATGTCTGCCATAGACCCAGAATTGAAGCCGATCCAGATAACAGATTATTCTCAAAACAACAATAGACCTCCAATCCTTGCACTCGTTGTTGCCTCAGCCTGGAATGTCCTTTCCCTATTCCCTATCCACTTACCACTTATCAATCAGAACTGAAATCAAATTTCATCACTTCTGTGAGTGTCTTTTTGATCTGTCAAACAGAATAAACAGCTTTCCTCCTCCTCCCCATAGCTTGCTGTCACTATCTCTGTTTGGCACTTACTTTGGTCTGCCTTGTGTGTTAATATTAGTTTTTCGAGTGTCTATCTCTTCTACTTGTGATTTTCTTAAGCGAAGACACCTGTCTTGCTAATCTTAGACTTGGCACACTAGTTGGAACATAGAATATACCTAACAAATATCTGTAGAATTAAATTAAATTGAAATAAGTGAATTAATCAAAGAATTCACATATGGATTATTTTTAAACCAATGAACATTTTAGATTCTGAGAAGCTGGATGGGTTTTCATCAATTTTGTGAGTTGCCAAAATTTGAACGTGGCACCTTCAAACTTCTATTTCCATTGCTTCTCTGCTATTCACCCTCAGCTCCATATGACAGTGTTAGGTATCAATCTCACAAGACCTTGTTAGGCTATATAATAATAAAAAGCTTAAAGTAATCCTTCCAGGAGCAGCTGCATTTTAATTGGAAACTCCTGGAGGACATTTAGCCAAAAAGAAACCAAAGGAACAAATTATGGTGGAACTCCAGGACCCTTGATGATTGGGAGGGGAGGGACAATGAGTTAGAGTTGAGCTTCTAGAGTCTCCCACTTAACAGAAAACACCAGCAATTCCTGCATTTTTTTTTTTTCTGAAATGACTATATTTGGTCTTGAAGTTCTAAAAACAAAATTTTAAGGGGATTATGCAATAATTACATTTCAACCATGGTCAAAAACCACTGGCATTTTCTCTTGAGTAGAAACAAATTCTTAGAATAATTTAAGCATTCAAAAGTAGACTCCTATTATTTTAACCCTGTACAATTGATGGAGAGAAGAATGGAAGCCTGAGGTGCCCTCAACATGGAGAAAGCTGTCAGGTGGATATTATCAGTTTCTCCCTGACTTTGGTCCATTACACAGCTGCCTTGCTGATCTCCCAAAGGAGCACTAAAACTGAAGGTATGAGTAGGGAACTGCTGATATTTATCAGGCAGGAGCAAGTTAAAGTGGAAAGAAGGCAAAGTCAAAGAAGCAAAACCTGTGGAGCTGTGACCAGACATCTTTCTTCCAGGGACTATGACACACTTTAAAACCTCATCTTATTAACCTCTATCAGATTATTATTTTTTTTTGATGTTTTTGTAAATACCTGTAGTTTTAGATAAACATTTGTATTAGAATATATTAGTGATCTTTTTGAGCAATTACTATTATAGGCTTGGTTCTTTAGAACTCACTTCAGGAAATAGACATTGGCTAAGTAATGCTAAGGGAACACTATGGAAAGCAGATAAAGAGGGTGGGTGAACTAAGCAGGGGAGGGGGACAATTATTCTGCTTCTATGGGTGGTCAGGTAAGATTAAATCCTCTGATCTTTTACATTCAGCAAGCACTTTCTTCTTAGATCCTTGTACTGTTGCCTTGTCAGGGTATTTTTTGTATTCTGTGTATATCAGTCAGAGAGATCAGATAAAACATTTATGAGTCTATTACTCTGATTATCATCTGATTTAAGTAAAGTAATAAAGAATTCAAAATGCACTTTGGTGATATCCAGTCTTGCCATTAAGGATCACCTTTCACACCCAAGGTTCTCCTTTAAAGACTTGTGTGACAAGTTTTCCTACTATCATTGATAGTAGGAAAAGACTAGAAACATTGACTGTATCCCCCCTCTCAGAGAAATGAGGTTTAAAGTCTTTAAAGGAAGAAATTAACATATTAGAGTAAGATTTCAGACAGCAGAAATGAAGCAGGCAGATATTCCAGGGGCCACACAATCCCTGGCCAGTTCTGTCAGTGAGTGACACAGTCTAGCTGCCTAGAATGGTTTGACCAAAATACAAATTTGGAAAGCCATTATGACTCACATGCCACAGTGCATGTGATACCAAAAACATTTGCTTTACCATTGGCTTTATTGTCAGCAAACCTCAGGACACTTGTTCTTTTGATGTATTTGCAGCCAAAGCTTGGGGAGAAAAGCATTCCCACTCAGTGTGTTAGTAATGTAAGTAAACTCTGTCTAAAAAAGATGGAGGAAATAGAAAAATTAGCAAGTAATTATTCACATAGCTAAAGGGAAAAATAAGAGAATAAAAACTACTATTCCCATGTGACTGAAACATCAAATTCAGCATCTCTGAACATGAAATAAACATTTATTCACCACTGCTTTCTAAGCAAATAGTTAAATGGCCTGGATAATATTTAGATTTTATGATCAGTACTTGTTTTACATAAAAGAGAAAATAAAAAATTTTTAAATTCGAAAGATGTTTCTGCTACTTTCCTTAGAATTCTTATAGAAGAATGTTAAAATATTCATATTGATGATGAATTTTTGGATGTCATAAGTGATTTTTTCATAAAATCAATGAGTTATAATTTAGTAGAGAGTAAGCATTCATCTAATATTGTGAGTAGATAACAGTTCAAAAGGAGTTTGAAAATGGTCCAAATTGTGAAAAGGTGCTTCCCAAGTCATTGGAATGGCTCAAGGACTCAATTTTAGTCTTAACCAAATTCACCAAGTCTTTTTTTACACTGGGGGGAAAAGATTTTTTGATTGTTTACCATCATCTGAATTCGTATGCTTGCTCTCTGATTGGTTCATAATGAAAGGATTGACTAGTGTCAGTGGGAGAAACATAAGTGGGCATGAAATTGTTGCCCAGCAAGCCTCAGCAAGGCTAAAAGAGACACATTTTTAATTCCGTCCAACAGCTGCATGGAAGCAATGTGTGCGTGTAGGGGGAAACCAAGCAAATAAACAGACTAAAAATAAATAAATTGAGAAAGAACTTAAAGAGTCTCCCAGGCTGCGTGGATCCTGAAATATATCCTTTGGATACCTGAAGACAAAGTGGTCTGTAAATACCCTTTCGACTGAGGATGCAGTACACATTTGACCAAAGACTTTTTATTGTGGATATTAGCAAAGCATGTATGCAATGAAGTAGCATTTTGTGAGTTCATTACATAGCTGGCAGGAGCAGGGCAACAGACACAAAGTTGATTAATCCTCTTACTATAAAGCATGAAGATGATGCTTTGCAGTTCACTCAAAAGTGCACTGCAAGCCAGCTAAAGACAAGTAGAGGGAGACTTTTTTTTGTTAATTAGCAGGGAATCTCTGATATGAGAAAAATGTAGTACGGTGTGAAGCAGTGTAGGAGATGTAAGCAGAGATGTACCCACAGTCTATGTACACAAAAACATACAATATACTGTGAATACTGATAGTATTAAGTGCCAAGTGTCAGAACGGGGGACTGAGGCGCACAGCTGAAAACCGAAATCACTAAGTTGTACACATTTTGAATTTAGAGACCATCCTTTTCATGGAGCCAGCCCCCTCCTGACAAGAATTGCTGACAGATGCCAGTTCAGAACAGCCACTTGCTGCTCCTCTGTCCCTTCCTCCTACTCTAGTAGAGAGAAAGGGCTGACACAGGGTTGTGGAAGTCCCCTGTAGATAAGAAGAAGGCAGTGCAATACTCACGAAGAAAGTA
>NW_006441071.1:10424538-10454606 GCF_000325575.1 Pteropus alecto
CTTTCCCTAACTTCTCTATGGGGAATGGAACTGTATGAGCAAGATCCCACACAGCATATCACTCCCACAAGTGCATGGAGACTCATGTTTATTCAGCAGCCTGTAGTTCTACTTAGTGTCTAGAGCTTGTTTACCAGAGCAGGGGAGAGATGGTGTGGAGTGGGATGGCTACATGTAGAAGGGGCAGGATCTCTCAAGTTCTAGATGCTCCAGAGATATAGAATATGGGAGTTTCCAATACTAGCAGGTCCAGGGAAGAGAGGATGGGGAAACATTATAGAGAATGGGCAAAGAGGCCTAGACAATAGAGGGATGAGGCACGATACTGCCAGATGGGGATTGGCTGGCAGATGTGGACGAACGTCTCCAGGAACTTGGCTATCAATCCCCAGGGAGGGCATTGCTAAGAAGTAAGGCAATTGCAGAACTGATTGGTGACGTTGCCCTTTCTATACAAAGCCCATGATGATGGATCAGAATTATAGACAGTTGAGGAGACCACTACAGCATAACCAAGGGCAGCATATCAGTGAGAAACACACATTTAGCTACAAGTAATACAAAGTTTACTCTTCAGTGGCTTTAACAAATACAGATTTGTTTTTGTCATATAGCAAGATGTCTGTTGGGAAGTTGCTGCTGGCCTTGGTTCTGTATCTCGATGGTTCCAAAATTCTCTCGGCCTTTCCCTCGTGGGGTTGAGGTAACTGTCTCAACCCCTAGGTATCCAGGTCACATTTAAGGAAGGAAGATGTCTGAGGATGGGAGAGGATTGCCAAGTCTGTTGCCTTTATCAGAAAGTGAAAGCATTCTTAGAAGATTCATAGCAAACATATCTCAGCCAGAATTAGATCACTTTGACACTCCAGCTGAATGGGAGGCAGGGGAGGTTTTAGCTTCTCCAATGTAGATTGTGAAGGAGTAGTTTCCCAATAATATCTGACACTGGGGGTCATGTTAAAGGAGGCCCTGCCTCCCAAGTCCCTCATTCTGCACTCCTACCCAAAGCAGGGCATGCAGGAGAGAGAGAGGTGGAGGAAAGTAAGAGAGAAATGGTGAGTGCCTCACTCACCAAGCCGCCAGAGGCACGCGTTTTGCCCTGTGTTGATGCAGAGATGGGGCTGGGGGAGAGGGGAAAAAAAGGTCTTAAACTGCATATGTATTTGATAAAGTATTAAAATCAACAGGACAAAGATTTCGATCCAAACTGAGACTCTTCTACTAATTGAAAGAGACAAAAAAAAAAAAATTGGATGAGAGATTGTTAAGAGAATCTTCTACCAGCTGGAAAGTAGGCTTTAACTAAATACAGTTAGTAGCTGTTATTAGCAGAATAAAATCATTTTATTCTAGTGCACCTAACAAATTCGAACTCTTCACTAAATTATTTCACAGAAATTAACTATTTATTAGAGGATGCCGTGGGCAGATTCCAGCCTTTTTTGCTAAACCTCTTTTGTTTTATAAAGTTCTGAGTTGAAAGGAACCCTTTAGAAGACATACGTCATTACACACACACAACTAATTTTTGTAAGATCCTCAGATGGGTGGCTATGTAATCAAGTATATACTTTACAAAGCTGTGTCTGAACAGAGCCTGGTTCTATTTGGAAATAATATGTGACTTATATATGATAGATAAATCATTATTGCCAATGTTTCTGTTTCCTCAAACTAATTTTGTACTCCAACCCCCACCCAAGTCCAACATTTTATTTAACTATATAGTAGTCTCTCATTTCTAACTGTGGTCCTAACACATCTTGTCATATCCTTCTTCAAAGACATAGTTATACTCTTTCGGGTCTAAAGTCAAACTAAATAAAAAGTCATTTGCCAACTTTTAAATCTGTGCCATTTAATTAAAGGAAGGCATTAGAGCACTGTGTTTGTCATTGTAGTTCACAGAAACTTAAGGCACTTCCAAAATTCTAAAGGACAAATAAATTGATTTGATTCAATATAGTCAAGATTTCTGGTATCTCATTCCACAAACATGTATAGTTTCAGCTATGTGTAGTCACTGTGTTATGTGCTGAGAACACACAAAGAATATATTCCCTGTCCTTGGAAATCTCAAAATAAACTAATACTCATACCACATTGTAAAAAATACCATGACAAAAATATTTATAAAGGTCCAGGCAAACATGATTGTGGGAATAACTATACCTGTGTAAAATTTTCTATTAATGTATGAAGGAAAAAATTTAATGAGTTACGGTCTCAAAGTCAGCTAAATTCTTCCCCAAGTTTGAGAGAACAGCATGTCCTTTGAGGCAAGAAAGAAACAACAAAAAAAAACATTTCTCACCCAACTCAAGATAGATTCACAACCTAAGTGCTGGCTGCCTCTGTAAAAACCTGCAGGGAAATTTTCTTATACTGCATCAGGTACAGCAGAAGGAAACAGCTGGAAGCTGAGGGGCCAATATGAACTGCTTCTGCGTGATTAAAAAGAATTGCCAAGTGCAGTAGGTATACTCCTCCTCCCAGCAGCATTTTTTACATAGTTATGCTCAGTCTTAAAATAACAAATAGTAACAGTTATTGAGTGTCGACATGTCACTTATGTAAGTCTGGCACTATAAAATGAAATTTATACACATTATTTATAAATTTCATAACAATTCCCCTGTAAAGTAGACACTATCACCTTCATTTTACAGATGAGGAAAACATGATATAGAAAATTATCCGCAAGTAGAGAACTCAGGAGTTGAGTTCTGTTATGTCTGACTTCAGTGCCTTTGCCTTTTCCACTCTGCCATGGAAAATATTACACTAACATTGATGCCTCCACTTCAGAGCAAGGGGAGGCATCCCTCCCTATGCCTCTTCTCAGCCAGTCATTAGAAATGCAAACGAGTGGCCCCTCCCTTCTTGCAGTATAAATTTGAACCTGTTTGGCCAAGAGTAAAATCAGTGTTAGGGTTCACAAACTGTTCTAGGTTAGCGAATACTCTTTTCCCTTGTTGTCATTTGACTTTTTCCCTCTCAAGTCTGATCTTGGTTTTGCTAGTAAAAATCGTTTCTATCTCCACCCTCTCACTAGCAAACACAGCTGGTTTTGGCACTGTCAGAGATTCAAAGAATCTTCTGCAAAGATTTAAATTAGATAAAAACAATCAGAATAAAAAGGGGAAAGAATGTTTTAAATAGAAGATAACATCTTAACATACAGGTTTGGCTTTGCTTGCATTTTGTAAAAGCCACTGAGAGATGAGAAAAGAATTGATATTTTTATTGTGGTTCTTGTCATCTGGTTCTTCTGAACAGAAATGTCCCAGGTGAATGATAAAGTCAGCAAAGTCAATATTCAATTCCTGTATTTTCCATTACTTACGGCAAAGAAGCATGTCTTCAAGTTCTCACTTGGCTGCCAACTGACCTCAAAAACTTCCTTTCTCTTTCTGAGTGTAGTTTCTTCATGCATAATATGAAAGGCTAAACTGGATGATTGAGCTCTAGTTCTAACACTCCATTTTATATATTTTACATATATAAATTGTGAGACCACTATTTCTTAAGTGCAGCAATTCTGTTTCCTCTAAATCCATGTTTCTTATACTTTCTTATAATTTTTATGTACCCCTGAGAGCTCAAAACTTTGTATCAATGGTGAATGGAACCACAGGCTACACATGACCTAGATCTTGGGGAGTACTGATACAACTTGACAATTTTGGGGGCAAGAATTTTAAAAACATCTTTATGAAGGTATAATAACTAACCTACAATAAACTGCACTTATTTCAGGAGTACAATTTCCTAAGTTTGCACTTGTCAAACCATCACCTCAACAAGATAGGGAACAAAAGTTTCCTCATGCCCTTAGAATTCCCCTGCTTCCCTTTACATTTCCAGCCGTACTAAACCACTTTCTGTCATGATAAATTAGTTTGCATTTACTAGAACTTTATATAAATTAAATCATACAGTATATACACTTATTAGTTGGTCTTCTTTCATTTTGCATAATTATTGTGAGATCTATCCATATTGCTACAGGTGTCAATAGATCATTCCTTTTTTACTGCTGAGTAATATTCCATTATATGGATACGCCACTATGAATTTGTCTATTTGTCTATTAACAGGCACTTGGGTTGTTTCCGAGGCTTGGAGTTTGCCTCACTTAGCTCCAAGGACATCTATCTCTTTAGCAATGAAGTTTCTTGTTTTTGTGGAATTGTCACTAGTGGTAGGGCTATCACAGTTGTGAAGCTAGAGGGGGTGGTGGTTGAGGAAGGAGAGCAGCCCCAGGTTATAACATCACAAACTCGCACTGTTCTTACCTGAGATTTACTAGCTTTTCTTGAATAAATGCTTCTCAATTTGTTGTATGCCTACAGCCCTAAAATGGTTGATTTTAACATCCTTTTTCAGTTTTATGATTGCTTTTGAAGAGAGATTTGTCATGCTAGTCATGCTGTCATTCCAGAAATCCCCTGGTTTTTATTTTGGTATAATTTTTCTGACAAGCTACATAAAGAGCAAGACAGTTTCCACTTTTTAGAAAAATTCCATCTAATAAGGAAAATAGAATTTGTGCTCACTTAACTAAAATACAAGACAGACAAAGGCACTGAATAAATAAGCAACCACTGAGTTCTATAGGTATTCAGAGGAAGAAAATACCATTACTTCTGGAAAGGATTAAAAAAATCATCTAGGGAGGGATGGGGTAACATTTGAATGACTAAGCATGGCAGTTGCATGGGTAATTGTGTTGACATGGGATTTCTTTTATTTATTTTTTTTCTGTTTTTAAATTTTAAAAGTAGTACATGAATGTATTTTCATTGTAAAAATATTTAAATATTAGTTAGTAATGTTAAAGCATCATTATTCTCCTCCCCATCCTGTTCTCTCTCCCCCAGGCCCACCTCATTCCTTTCCTCACCACTATTTCAAGGCCCTTTGTATTTAGTGACATACATATGTGTTAATGGATTTCTGAAAATTTGAATAGAGTGAGTTCATCCACAGTTAGAGCAAGGGGAAAAATAGAATATTTCTACCAATAGGTCTACAGATGAATATTTGTAAAGATCAAAGGCTTAACTGGGGGCACCTGTCAAATGTCACCAGAAATAGCAAATAATTTACTATCTGAGCAAGCTTAAGCAAGCTACAGTAGCTAGTGACTTCAGTTTATTTATAAGTCAAGACAAGCTAGCCTACACTACCTATGATCCCAAAAGTTTAATGCAATAAGAGCTAACTTTTCACTCACTTTAAGTCCGAAGTTCTTCAACTTTTCTGAAGTAGAGGATTCCTTCTTTTCCAGCTGTATGCACTGGGGAGAAAGAAAAAATAGAAAATTGTTCAAGACATTCCATGGTTGGGTCAAGAAGTGATGTACATCAGTTTTACCTACTTTTCATTGGACAGAATTCAGTAGCAAGTAGTTCAAAGGGGGTTAGTAAATTAGTCTGCGTCTGTTCCCAAGAAAAGCTTAAAATAAGTTAGTGAATTCATATCATTTTCTCTGCCACAAGTTTTCTCATCTGTGAGGTTTATGATCAACTAGATGATGATTATAGCCTTCCCAATTCTACCTTTTTATGAATATTACATTCAATGAAAAAATTGGACCTCATTTTGGCATCTAAGTGGATTGAGTTTATTTTTAACTTCAGTAAATTGTGTTAAGTTTTTCATCTACTTGTTATTATGTTATGTGTCATATCAAGATAAGAGACTATCTGAATTTTTTTCTTTAAAAATTTCTTCAAAATTTCAAGACATGCTGAAAAAATGTAGAAGGAAAGTTAAAATCTGGATGATGTAATATAGTTGAAAGAGTCAAGATTTCTGAATTTAATCCCACCTCTGCTATTGATGATGGATGATGTTGAGCCAAGCACTTACATCTTTTAGCCTCTCTGAATCTCCATTATTTTCATTTATTAAGTGGAAGTAATAATCAAGACCAACTCACTGGAATGTTATAAGGATCAAATGAGAGTACATGAGAAGCTGCTTTAAAACTATAAAGACCCCTACAGTTTAAAAAATAAAAAAGGAGAGAGAATCAAAAATGCAAGCAAACAGGAGAGAGCAGAGGGCCAGAATCATAGTATTCATGGGAAATGGGCACACAGAAGAAAAGCATGATTGGGTTTTAAGACCTCTGTAGCAATCCAGGATGGAAAACACGTAGAGCTGGAAGTCTAGGAAGAAGAAGGGGAAGCTGGAGAGTAAAGTCTGGTGGGTAAAGAAAGAATGAGAAGAGGAAAGAACAGGGCATTGTGGATGACTTTAGAGAGCAATTTTTTTTAAGCATTAAAACAAAAAAAGTTTATTTCTCACACATGCTATGCAGTAGTACCCCTCGTCTACAGAGGATATGTTTCTAGACCCCCAGTGAATGTCTGAAGCTGCAGACAGTATCAAATCACACACACACACACACACACACACACACACACACACACACACACGCACGCACATGCACATGCACACACATGCATACACACATCTATATAATTTTATTATTTTATTAGTTTTGAGTATACAGTACATTGGTTAGACATTTATATAGTTTATGAAATGATCTGTCTAATTATCTTCTCTCTGGCTCTAAACATAGCCATTACACTAATGCTAACTGCATTCCCTATGCCGTGCTCCCCATCTCCGTGACCCTCTATCAACAACTAATTTGTACTTTTTTAACCCTTCACCGTTTTCTCCCAGTCCCACACCCCACCTCCCCTCTGGCCGTCACCCGATTGTCTTTTAGAGAGCAATTTTTTAAAAAACAATCTATTTATTTTGGACCGAATTTAGAATTACAGAAATGTTGCAAAGAGAGCACATAGAGTTTTCTATACATTCAGTCTCCCCCACTGTTAATATCTCACATAACCATACTATTTTTGACAAAAGTACGGCATGCAGCACAGCATCCTGAACATGGCATCTCACAGAAATAAGACTATACCAATTCATACACACCACTGGCACTAGTAAGAATTGACACTGGTACATTATTACTAACTAAACACCAGACTTTATTTGAAACCTTAACCTTTTGGTAGTTTTCAATTCAGTTCACTGAGCTGAGCTGAGCTTGGGCTCATCCCTGTCTTCATGGTCCCCTACTTCCTTAGTTAATTTCTGGCTTACTGACTCAGTTTCCAAAAATACCTTGTGAAATAGAATCATCACAGGAGGCCTTCCCTGTCCTCAGGACAACACATATCTGTGTCCTGATGAACAGACATTCTGAAAATAACTCTTTAATCTTACTCTTCTTAGAGAGTTCTTTTGGAGGTGTTAGGGTGAGGTAATTCAGCCAGCCAGGTCAGTAAGAAAAGTGCTGTTATTTTATTTTTCTTTAACTTAGTCACAAATGGAGATTTATAGGAAGAGCTTAGACAAGGGGTGTGTTAGGTAGCCACAATGACTCTTGGCATTAAGTAGGTCTGGAGTAAAAGATGGAAAGCATTTGCAATGCTCAGGACAATCTTACACAATGAAGATTTGTCTTGCTTAGCCATCAAGCAAACACTAATGAATACTGCCAGGGAAAGCTATATCTTTGAGATATTCAAAAAGTAGGTGCTAAGAATTCATTAACAGCTTTCCTAACCATCATCTCCTAGTTAGGGTCAGCTCCTCAGGGGAATAGCAATTATTAGAAATGTAATGCCATAGAGGAAGAAGGTAGGCAAATTTCTGGGAATTGTAAATCACAATAACATAAGTAGAATATCCATAAATACATACACCCATTCCATGAATGGTTTTCTTTATTCTGTGTGTGTCAGTGCTATAGCAGAAATAATTATACTCTGGTTCTTGCCAAGTTTCTTAATGCAGTAACAGTTGCAAGTCATCTTCTTAAATTAATAGAATTCTGAGAGCAAATATCCCTAAATATTATGAAACTGCTTCTCATTATTTTACGTATTTTCTTTTTTTATCTGTGTGTCTCCAATGGGCCCTAAAGCTTCCGCAGGGATAGGACTGCAGCACTTCAACACATATACTTTTAAAAATGTTGGAAAATTCATGAATTAATTTGCCAGCTAAACTATGCAATCAGGTCCTGATTTATTCTCCTAGAGTATAGCCAATAAGTTGCTTTTTTTCTTTCCTTTTTTGAAAGGAGTAAAAATAATTGCCACAATTCCAAGATGAGTTTTGCCAAAATACAGAGCTTGCTTAAGGTAAAAATTTCAGTCTCACTGGCTTACATTCACGATATGTGAAAATTGAGCAAAAATGGTTATTAAAAGTGTCATTTAAAAATCTATTCATTTCCTTTCCCATTATAGGCTTTGCAAATGCAACCCTGCTTGCAACTGCCAGAAATCTAGCTATTTGTTTTCCAGCCAGTATACCATTCAGAGAGTTACACTAGCCTTGTTTCTTATAACAAACACGAAACTGGTTATCTCAGTCCCTTTGCCATTCAAACCTTATCTAACTTCATTTTGGCTCTGATATATGTTACTTTGAAGGGGAGGGATAGAGCTGGTATCCTCTCTATCCCCATGAACACATGTTAACTACGCTATAGGGGGTAGAGACAATTTAGAAGCATACAGAATTTCAACAAACAGAGAAATTCATGCAGTGAGATAGAAATTAGGCTCTGCTAAAATCTTTGCATATTCTCAGCATGATTTTATATGCAGTTAATATGTTGATAAGTATTCCAAATACAGAGTAATCTAAGTTTTAATTCAGGATATTAAGTACCGCTGAAACAAAACCATCTTTTGCTTTAGCCTGCGGGTGCAGAACCAGTTCCGACAGCTGACTTTTCACTAAAAGATAGATTTCATACCTAGTTCTGACAAAGAAGAAGCACCTATACCAAGACCCATTTCACTAACTGAGAATAACACTTGTCCTCAAAGATATCTTTAAAAGATCCATTTTCTTTAATAGAAAGCAGCAATTTAGCAATTTTATATGATATACAAACAGAATGTTGTGTATCCACTGTCAGAGATGATGGCCAAGTCAAAAGAGATAAAGCATTAGTTTTAATTTTAATGTCTTAACTGTGCTTATCACTTTCTTTGTAATATGATGCTATACTGGCAATTGGGAATGTCTTAGAATTGAGGGCTCTCAGTGCTAAAAGGAAACTCAGAGACCAACTGGACCATTTCCTCTGTTTTATAGATGTGGAAGCTGAGATTCAGTGAGGTAAAGTAACTTGATTAAGACCATCCAAAGAGATAGAAGACCTCCATCATACAATTGTCACTTTTAAGAAAGACCTTTCTATATTTTGCCAGAAAAGAAAAAAACTTCAGATAGCAAGTTATAATGCTTATTGCCACTGAGGAGGTATTCTCTGTTGCTGGGTTTTGGTATAGGTCCTTAAGATAACGTGTAGAAGATGAATTTCAATTACTTACCTTATTCCTACTGTGTGTGTTGCATCTGAGCCAACTTTGCTAGTTAGTCTCATATGAGAAACCGCAAATGTTTTCATACTTGGATCAGATTCCAAGATCTATTCTCTTATTAGAAGCTTACATGTTCCAAAGCCTTATCACTAAGTTTCATGATAAAAGAAACCTCTTTCTGGCTATTGTATAAGTCAAAATAAGGCCTTCCTCATCTGATCTTATTAAATATTTTTTTTCCCGTATACCCCATAGCATAAGGACATAATAATATATTATTGTGCCCTGGTTATTGTGCCTCATAGATACTGTGGTTTTTACAAATTGAAGATTTGCGGAAACCCTACTTTGATCAAGTCTATTGGCACCATTTTTATAACAGGCTCAGATGATGGTTAGCCTTTTTTTGCAATAAAAGATTTTTAAATTAAGGTATGTATTTAAGATATAATGCGACCACACACATAATAGACTATGGTATAGCATAAACATAACTTTTATATACAATGAGAAACCAAAATAAAAATTGTATGACTCATTTTATGGTGATTATTTCCTTTATGGTGGTGGTGTGGGACTGAACCCACAATATCTCTGAGGTATGCCTGTAAATTATGACGTGTCGAATCAGAGAGAAATTGTTTGCTCTGATGTTATAAGGTATCTCATCTAAGAATCTATAATCTACTAGTTAAATCACGGGCTTAAATATACAAAGTTCAAGAAATTACAGCAAATGTGCCTTCTTAGGTGATTAATGCTGCATACAAGTCAAAAGAGATTGTGTTTAAGATAGTGATGGGCAGCATAAGCAAGTCTATTTTGCAGGAGTGTGTTTATTTTAAGGGTATAGTTATAACTCTTTAATGAGAAGATAGCTGTTGCCTTGAGATGAGTTCAGAGATAGGAACCCTTTCCACTGGCAGCCCATTGAAATTTCATGACTTCTTTGACCTCAGCCATCAATATTATGGCTTCTAGCCATCCCCTCTGTTTTGGTCTGAATGCACAGGTGGCAATATGACAAATAAAACAGTTGGGGAACAGGTTAAAATGCCAGTGGCAGAATTTGAGCCACTGTAACCTAGGGAGTTGAGTAATCATAACGGTACCACAGCATCTGTGAATTCAGACCCATGGCGTTATTCCAGAAAGTGGGAACTCAAGTTACCTTCCCAGAATGATAGTTCTGTCTTTCTTTTATGGGTTTTCCACTTGTAATTGACCCACCTAATTCTGTAATAATGGCTTACAGAATCTGGGGGTCACACTTTCTAAGATAAATTGACCTAGAAAAGTTGGACAATCACTACTACTTTAGAATTATATACCCATTTTCTCAATTTACTCTAAAGCAGTAAACCCATAATCTGAACATTTTTATTTTTAACTACCATTAAATAAATAATATCTCTGATGTACTCTGAATAACTATGTCCTAGAGATTAAAAACTAATTGAAGATAAGTCTAACACTACTAAGTTCCTATAGAAATTTGCCATTGAAATGGCTCACTTTTGGCTATCTTGAAAACATTGCTACTGTCCTATTTTATAAAAATAATTTTACTTATCTTCAGTTTTATTTACCAGTTCATGAAAGGACATTTGACTTAGTACCACAATTTAAAAAGGAAGTAATTATTGATGCCATCTTTGAAAAAGCAGGAGCGATTATGTTCCATTTGCTCTATTGTATCCTACCATACTGCCATAGGCCCAGGGGAGTGAAAACACTGCTAGAGAAAGATGATTCTGATGCTGTTCCTTTGGGTTGCTTCACACTGAAATGTTTTGAAATATGAAATTCTACTTTGCCATTTTTATGAGTTATTTAAAGCATTCCTTCTACACACTTGAGAAGGTTTGAGGGTGGCAAGAGCTAGCTTAAGCTTACTGGGAGTAAATTTTTGTTTTTGGAGTCCTTATGTCTCCTTACCAATACCACACTCTCTTGAGGAATGTTAAAAAATTGTGTGGACTTCAGAAATTTTTCACATTGCCTTTTTATTTTCTTCAACATCGTGTTTGATTTCATTTTTCTCTCATTTTGGAAAATAATATTTAAATAAAATTTTCTGCTTTTGTATTCTCTGGAATGCACAAATGATACTCTCTTTCTCTCTCCCTCTCCTCCCACACCATCTTGTTGGGACTTGCTATAACAATACAGAAAAAAGTAAGACTTCAAGCCAATAAGCTGACAGGCTGGCATTTGTAATCTAAATCAAAAAAATTTTCTAGGAAGGCGTAATTCTTCTTGAAGTTCTCTCCGATTGCACTGCCTCTCTGATAAACCCTCCTAACATCGTCCTTTCACCTGTATACTTAGGAATTGTTTTCAGATGGATCTTTCTGTTTACACATTATCTTTTACCATCAATCTTCTTTATCTAGCTAATAGCAGATGTTTACCTACTTGCAAGGAATATTTCTCTAAGGAATGTTACAAAACTCCTCACCGGGGTGGGAAAAAAATCCCTGCCATCTTTAGGCCTGAATACCCACTACTTTCTCTTCTTTTGAAATATACCAGTGTACATGCATTTTAATTAAAACCAAACTGCATTCACAGAGGGGTTTTTCAGGTCACCAATTATCTGAATAAGGGTTTTCCTCTCCCTTTTAAATGTTAAATCATCATCTGTCTTTCAACGGGTGTGGAAAATGCAGCTGTGATTATTGTAAATAATATCTTTTCCTAAAGCATGAATTTGAGATGTGGTCAGTTTTCATTTTCTTTTTTCTTCCAGCAGCTCGGAAACTTCAATTGTCTTACTGTGGGTGTTTTCTAAAGTATAGTCACAAAAGAGATTGTGAAAATGACAATGTTGTGCTTGATATTTATTCTCTTGCACTGACTTCCCTATCAAAACTGCTAAGTTAGGAAGACAAAGGATGCTTTCCCAACTGCTGGCAACACAAAGCTCTTTTGTATTCTGACTCTTCTCTTTCTTTTACATCAACATCAATAAGTATTTTGTGGGAGAGACTAAAATGTCAGTCTTTCCAAGGAGCAATCAAGTCCAGTTTATTCCTTGCTCTGTAATTAAAGCCTGTTTCTGTGGGAAAAGTAAACCAATACCCCAGCAGCCGAAGATAAAGTGCCTTGCTATTTTTAATCTACAACAACCCTTTCAACAGTACGAACCCTTTGAGACTTGCTACAGTTTTGCATTTTTGAGCCAATATAAAAAGATTCACAGAAGACAACAGTGGGTAAAATAATCTTATGGTATTAAAATTAGGTGTCTTCTTTTAAATGCTTGTTTTTAAACAAAAACACTGCAAAGGATGTGGACGAAAGTGGAAGATTTGATGAATGTGCTTCATCCACCCAAAATGTGGATGCAGCCTTTCCTTTCATGTCCCCAGGTGGCCCCAATCCCAATGCCAATGCCTGATTTTGCTACAAAATTGTGAATATAAAAAAGAGATTCCAAGGCAGAAAGAGAAAAAAGTTTAAAATTGGTTATTGAACATCATTTCTCCTCAAGTCCCACTATAAGGGGTCTAGAGCCAGCTTCCTCATTGACCCCATCCAGTTGCCATGCTCTGCTTCTGGGCCACCCCCATCCTCAGAAATACAGACACTGCACTCGGAGTTCCCTCTTCCTTGAATCCCAGGCTCCTTTTCTCATGCTTGGCCATTAGCTTTTTCCTCTAGGAAAAAAAAAAAAAAAAAAAGTAAAAACCTTAATGCCAAAATAGTCTCATCAATTCAGAGAAGTAACCCCTTTAGTTTTAAATACTCATTAGGATTCCTCCATTCACTCCCTCTCTCCTCTTATTTGATATTTATATAATAAAGGGTGCATGAAAAGGATTTCTTAAACCAAAGTGCAGCCTCACCCCAAAGCTATGTAGAACAATGCCTATGAAAATTTTAAATACTAATATTTTAAACAGGTAAGTCTTTTTTCCTCAACTCCTTAGTAAGAAAAGTGCCTTTTTAGTATGAGCTACTCTGCCTTGGTTACAGAAAATAAATACTATGTCAGAGTTTGTGAGGGGTTTCCCAGGGAAAACATCACTGTCATCCCTGAGACTTTAATATGCCAATCCTCTATATACAACATGAGCCACAAATGTGACCCACATATGAAATATTAAACTTTCTCCCAGCCAATAATACGAAAAAGCAAAAAGAAAGAGGTGAAATTAATCCTAATAATGCATTTTATTTAATCTAACATATCCCAATATAATAATTTTAACATGTACTCAATATTAAAAACATTATTAATGAGTTCTTTTTCTTTTTCTTTTTTTTTCAGATGGAGTCTTTAAAATTCAGTGTGTATTGTACATTTGCAGCACCTCACAATTCAGACTGGTTACATTTCAAATGTCAGTAGCCATACAAGACAAATGGCTACTATACTGGACAACACAGCGCTACCATTGCATTGGCAGGTACATCTTCCTTTATATATACTGAGAGATGGAACACACAGAGGACAACAGACAGACCATAAATGACAAGAAAGAGGCCCAGAAACCAACCCACAACATCCGCAGCAATTGATCTGAAGAGGTCAGGGCATGGTCAATGATTGCCAACTTCCCAATCCTTCCCTCACTCCATCCTTCTCACTCCCGGCCAATCAGAGAAAGTCAGATATGCTCCCCGATCAATCACATAAGGTGCTGATTCCATTCAGCTGCCCTCAGCTTCCTAAGCCAACAAACTCCAGTCGGAGCCTACCTGAAGCCTTCTCTTTTCTCCATTGTAAAGCTTTCCCACTCCGCTGCCTGCCTTTGAGTCTTTTACAAACATAAGTGGTGGAAGCTCACTACTGGCTTTAGTGAACTCTGAATTAATAGCCTGTTTGTTATCATTTGAGTGGTCTTAGGTTATTTCTATAAGACTCGAGCTTCACTTTTGATGTAGAAACTCTCCCTTATATTTGAAAACCCAAATTTATAAACTCCTCAAAGAGAGGGTGAAAAGTAGTAGAGGGAGGGTATTCTTGACCCAGGGCAATATAGAGTAGAGCAACTACATTTTGCTGGAAACATACACATTCAGGATTTTTTAAAAGTTATTACATTCAGATAGCAGCAGACAAACGTTCACCAAGATTAAGGCATAATGTGTAGCATGATGCTGGTCCATTTCTTGTTAGAGATATTTGAGGAAAATTTTTTCTAAATAGTGACTCTTCTGCTTAGAATTCTGACCCATTAAAATGGGCTTAAACGGACAAAAAAAGTGGTCAAAATAAAAACCTTTGAGTCTTAAAGTCGCCATTAAATGGAGAGACTGTATTTTAAGAAGAAAATATAATGAAATTCATTTTATAACTCGGTTAAGGAAATGAAGACTCTTTATAGAGAAAGGACATCTAAATATTTGCAAGGCATTTATTATCCGAGAGTGCAAGGATCCCTATTATTATATTTACCAGATTATAGCAATACCTTGACACAGGCACCTTGGGAACTTGAAAGGACCCACAAAGTTAATCACTTCTACTCCTGTAGCAACTAGTTATCTGGCAGGCTCCTGCCCAGTCTGTTTCAAAATTTTATACGAATTGCACTGTTTTTACATACAACACCCTATTTCTCAGACTCTATTAAAAAAAAAAAAAACTCTTCCTCTTACTACAGTCTCATTTTGAGATATTATGACATGGCGAGAATGTAGCATTCCTACCTTCTAAAAGATTCACAATGCAAATATCATCCAAAGAGGAAAATTACATCATCTCACTACAAAGATGAGCCTTAGTTCATCAATCGCTAATTGAGAAACTTGGCTAAATATTAATATAAATGTCATATCTCTGTCGGACAGGACACAGAGCGACGGTTTTGATTTGGTCATAACTTAACATCGTCTGTGAGCCTTGATGTCTGCTATCTTACCCGTGCAGCAAGGGTCTTATCTAGGATGTGAATTTCATTGGAAAGCTGGCTGTCTTGAAAAGGAGAGAAGAGAAGAGAAAGAAAAACTAGATTCCGAGGACCAACAGCATTTTCATTTGTGAACAGTTCGGATTAACTCATAAACAACAGAAACATTTCTAGATGATGGCACTCTGTCTGCTGTCCACATTTATTGTCCTTTGGAGGAAACTGGCCCAATCAGAGTGACCTCAGCAGTGTGGGTACTCAGGTAGGTTCTAGGACATAGTTCTTGATACAGTGTAGCTACGTATGCTGTTAGACATCAGGGAGCCACAGAGGAAACTTATTTTGACCATTTTCTCCTTTTTTTCCGTTTTAGATCTTTGCTATCTGTTGATATTTATTGAAATCAAAACAGTCACAAAGTGATGAGAGTAAGAGAGATCCCTCCCTATTGCCCAGTACAGATATATTGGAAGAGACAATAATTCTACTCTCTCCGGTACAGACCTGAAGTCGGGAGCTAGAGGTAACCTTTCCCACACATCTCCGTCACTCCTTACTTTCTTATTCTCTCTGACCAGATTTGTCCTTGGAAGGGGTACAGGCCAAGTCCCTCCAAATTCAAATCATATATAATTTGAAAGTTTCCAGATATTAAGTCTATTAAGGTATTTATTTGTGTCCTAATTATGCGATAATCTACAATCATCTCTTCTAAATCAAAGTTTAGCATTCAATTGGCTGTTCCTATGTGTCACTCCAGGCTTCAGAGACTTGGCTTCAACCTCCCGATGTTAAAGTCCTCCGGCAACATATCCGTCTTCCATACCAGATTACACCTGGCTAAGGAAAAAAAATATATAGATAGATAGATAGACAGATAGATAGATAGATAGATAGATAGATAGATAGATATGTATGTATGTATGTACATATACACACACACATACATACATACATACATACATACATACATACATACATACATATTGCTTCTATGTTGCTAACATTTTATTCTAAGTCATTTTCATGTATTAATTCAAATTAACCCTCATGGGAAAGCTTTGTAATAAGCTCTGTGACTATCCAAACTCACAACTGAGAAAATCAAGACACAGAGTAGTTAAGTAACTTACCCAAAATTTCTGCCAGTAAATGGCTAAGCCAGGTTTCCAATCCAGTAGTATGGCCCCAGACTTTCAGATCTTAACTAATCTATAGCCACTACTGCTTTTTGAGAACTGAGCCTATATTTTCCTTATCTCTTCATTTCCAGCTCCTAGTATGAGGCATGGATTATCAGAATTTTGAATAAATATTTAAATAAGCAGGGATGACGCTGAGGCATAGATGTTCAGCTGACATGATCCTTGAAGCTTACCAAGTGCAGAATCCTTGAGCAAGCTGTGCCTGCCATAGTCTCTATTAGCCAACCTGGGCTCCTCTTTCTTGCCAGTCTAGTTCTTCTGGGATTATCAATAAATCCAGGGTGATGACTGTACTTTGATCATATATCTCTGCCTTCCACTTAGTTCCTCACTCTGGCACTAGTTTATCTCCTCTAGTCCCTCTTTCTGATTCTAAATGAAATGTAAAACCTCTATATACTAAACAATGAAAAAAAAAAACAAGACCATCTATCCATCATAAATTATATAGTCAAGGGAACTGATTTAGAAACGTCTTCCTTGTGTCATTCAGTCATAATCTAGAAGAATGTCTGCGACTGATCGTATCGTAATCCTCTCCCTGAACCTAATCCCCACCCAGTGGAATAAGTCAGTTCCTTTTGCTTTATAACATTCTTATTTCATCTATGCAGCTAATATTTTTCCTATTCTCCTTAGCATACTTATTTTGAAAACTAATCAAAGCAGAAGAGATAGGCACATGGCTTCTCTGTGTTCCAGGAATATGATTGAGTGCTAACAGTTTCAGTATTGGGAAGGCATTGATCCCCATCATGAAGTGGATATTCAAACCGCCTACCTGTCAAGCACTTGATCCTAATCAGGCGACTTAGGGAATGAAGAGAAGGGCATTACTCATCCTTGGGTTTCGTCACTGGTTCATTGACACTAAAGATACAATGATGAATAAGACAAGCCCCTGGCTTCAAAAAGCTCATAACCCATTCGAGGAGACACATTATTTCTCAACATGTTATCCACTGTACTAGATGTCTACACAATATGTTACATGAATAAACATACACTGGAAAGGCTACATAATTACAATGTCCAGTGAAAAATAAGACTGCGAGGCCTTTATGCATAAATTCTTAGAATTTCAATCAAATCAAGTTCGGGGCCCTTGAGTGTACACCCATGAAGCTGGCTCTGCACAAATGGAAGACATAATGGGATTGGGGTGTGGAGCATTGAGAAGGCTTCAAAAGGAGGTGATACTAGTGCCGATTCTTATAGGGTGACTAGGAGTTTGGCATGTGAAGAAGGAAAGGAGCACATTTGGGGCAAAAAAAGAGGGCTAACAAAATGAGAAGGCAGGGTGTGTGAGAGCAGGTTCTCAGGTTATTTAGAGAATGACAAATTGTGAGGCAGGGTATAGAGGGATGACAGAAGATATTTTTATAGAGAGAAGTGTCAGAGTAAAATGAACTTAGTAAAATGAACTCAGGGAAGAACCAGGCAAATTGTAATTTAATTGTAGTTTCACTGCTTATTGCCTGTGAGCTCTTAGGTAAGTAACAACATTCCTGAGTTTCAGTTTTTTCATCTGAAAATTGGGGAGTTCTAGTCTTGGCTCAGCCAGTAATTAGCTGTGAGACCTTAACTAAGTCACGTTCCCTCTCTGAATCTCAGCTTCTCCATGGATAAAATGAAAAGCTAGGGCTAGACGAGAGGTTTTCAAACTGAATGCTGAGGAGCTGCCTCAGGGGACATTGGGGAGGCAGGTGAGGGTGAGAGGAAGGCCTGACAGGCCCCAGCCACCACACACTTAAACTAGAGCAGCTTCATTTCTATCAATGTTATATATAGAGAGATATATCTATCTATCTATCTATATATATATATATCTCTATACATATATCTGTAAATGTGTATTGTTTATATATATGCATGTATATGTACATATTATTATATACGTATAATATATTATAACATATACTTATCATATACGTATTATTTATTCAACAAGTGCTTCAGTTACCACATCTGAAGATTGGGTATATTTAATAACATCTAATTTGTAGGTTACTATGAAGATTAAATGTCTAAAATGTATGTCATGTACCTAAAAAAAGTATGAGGCATGGAATAAGCATAGGTAAGTTTCATCTCTTACTTTTTTATTAACCAGAATCTAAGCTCAAGAAGTCGGAAATATGTGTGTCTTTTTTTCACTATCTTCCTAGGATCTCAAACAGTGCACTTAGTGGATGCTCACTGTATTTATAAATGGACATAGTCTATAATCCTCTAGTTTCGAGGTTCACATTTGAGACATGAAGGTAAACAAAACAAACATGAGCCAGCCCTTGTGGGTATTATGCATATAAACACGCAATTAAAGATCAGCTGGAATTTGTTTAGTGCTTTATTCGGATTACAGAGATTTAATTTGAAGAAATAGCTTCCTCTCTGCTAACATTTGGAAACCCCCAGGAGTGAATAGTCCCAACTGCCTGTCAAAGTCATAAGTTGTTGAATTTTTCTAATATATGAGGAGATAGGCAGAGAGAGAGCAGAAATGAGAGAGTTTTCAGCAAGTAGCAGGGACTGACCCAGGTAAGACATTGGGCAACTGGAAATAGAACATTAAAATGATTCTGTTCTACGAAAATGACTTTCCCTAATAGGCCATATTCTCTATATCTCTGCTATGTCATCATAAGAAGTGAAGAAGGAAGAAGAGATGGACCCTATCCTCGAGAAATACCCCATTGATTGGAAAAGACACATCCATAAAATAGCAGCAGGACCTTTCCTCTACCCACTGCTGCCATAAGCAAAAATATTTCCCAGAGAAGAATGTAAAAAAAATTGGAATTGCTCTTGGAAGTTTCAAGAAACAGATGAGTTTACAGCAGAAATGGGAGAAGTGACTGGGGTGGCTGAAAATTGGCATGGAGTAGTGGGCTGAGTGGCGAACCTTCCTTGTTTGGGGCCAAGGTCATAAAGAGGTGCTAGTGCCAGGCAGGCGGGTTAACAGAGATCAGCACTGTGAGACAAATGAATGTGTTAGTAGATGTTACTTCTTGTTACTGAGATGGCTGAGTATTTTCACAGCAATATCATCGCTTCGAAATCACTGGGCCTAACCACACAACTGTATCTGTTTGTCAATATTTATACTGCAGTAATCATTTAAAACTATAAGGGCTAGAATAAGTAAAACCAAGACTCCCAGAACCATCATAACTCACACTCATCGCTCATATACGTTCATTTGGTTTGGAAGTGGATTGCTTGTTTTATGGCATGTGTAGTATGTAAGAGTTTTCTTAGAATTAGTTTAAACTGTCCTTAATCAAAAATATGTCACACACATTCTTTTTCTTCAAATGAGTATTTTACTCAGTGGTACACAGCTTGTGTCATTAAGCCCAAAATTAAAGAACATGAAACAATTAACATTTTTTCATTCCTACTGGTTCTATTTTTCTGTGCCTACATTTGAGGAAGGGGGAATACTTTAGGTTCTCAGGGAATCGTTTGAGTAATGTTATCATTCTAACAATTTGGAATTCTTATCTTCTTTAAACCATGTAATTGTGTACTAAACAAGGTGGAGAAAATGCCTTTTCACTCACATTTTTCCCAGCGCAGAGACTGTGATGAAAATGAGATAGTAGAGATTTATGTCTGCTGGGTTGGCAGTCATTTCATATTTACTTGGACGATGCGATTGAAATCAAATCGGAGGCTCCCTATCCAAGACTGTGTTATTTGTTATCTAAATAACTATGTGTGAGCAAATCAGATGTGGATAAGATGCTTCCATTATCCTTGTGTGTGTTAGCTCTGATTCATGAGGTCTTAGCTTCCTCTCTACCCATTTTATCAAAGCTGCTCTTTTTGGGTTTGTGTTTATGGTATGGTTGAACAGGAGATTCTGTCTTTGTTAACTTCAACCAGTAATAACAAAGGAAAAATCTGAAAAAAGGAACTGAAGAAATGCATTTTGTGTATGGTCTTGATTAACAGACAAACCTTGATAAGGAATTAAGGGGGAAATGGACTTAGAATTCATAGAAGCAGCAGGAGTTGGTTTTGTTTAGCCTCAAATTCCCAAATGCCAGATTGGAGACTATTTATATTTTCATTTTTCTTTCTGGAGATTTTTGTTCACTTATTATTAATAATCTTATCTTTAGTTTGCAAGTAGGAAAAAAATAAGATGCAAATCTATATTTGTCATGCAACTTCACAAACTCTACTTGACCTTAACTTTGCAAGCAGAAATATGAATATCTACCAAGAATTATGCTATTGGTCAGGGGGTTAAACAAACCCTACAGCTGATTTTGGACATTTTAAACAAAGAGAAGGAATTTTTTTCAGAAAGCACAACAAATGCAACAAAGGTACTTCAACAAACACTGTCTGGCAAGTACAGCCTTGCTGCAGAAACCCACTACTGCAGAGACCCTTTGCTACCACGAAAAAATCCTAACTCCTTTCGTTAAAGAACTCAAATTCCCAGGTAGGAAGGTCCAGCTGGCAGAAACCAGGTCTTGTGGTTGCTTGTGCCCTGCTATGGAGCCATGGGGTAAAGGAGAGTCTTCACTGTTTATATTCTGTAATGGAAGGAAAGAGACTGTCTCTTCCACTATTGTATTAGAGGGGTGTTATCTCCCAAGTGAGGAAAAAGACTATATACTGGAGTTCTTGCAAATGACAGAGGTTTTCTATTACCTCTTTATTTTTGATTTTATTTAAAACAACAGATTATAGACATACTGATACTTTTTAAAAACATAAAATGAACATTTCTGTGTTCTTTCTATTTGTTCTTTGTTAAACTTTACAATAAACTCATTTTATATTTAATGGAAAGATAAAATTAGAGGGAGCTTTCATCTTTAACAAGAATGTCAGTACTATCTTTCAGATCTATAAGTCCTTTAAATGTCTAACTTCCCCTTTTAATTCCAAGCTCCATGAATAGCGTGTTTATTTCAAAACAAACTACTATACACTGAATACCCAAGATATCTAGTGTGCATGGCTTCCCAGCACTACTGTGAGCTGCCTTCTTCTTTGCATATCCCAAAATAAAGACTAGAAGAACACATACTCACTTTCTCAGCCTTTTTTGCAGAGAGGAGTTTGTACGTAACCCATTTCTGGATCATGATATATATATATAAAATTCAAGCAGAGAAGCTTCTAGGAAGGTTATCGTTTACTGAAATTCAAGTGTAGATGGAGCCTAAGCAATGCTCCTCACTTCCCTCTACTTTCTACACTGAGCATGGTCAAAGATACCTAGCACTGAAGTGAAAAGGCCAACCTTAAGGGAAACGCCAAAGAACTGAGAGATGTTAGTTTTGACATCTCAAGTCCACGTTTGTTGGGTCTGTGAAACATGCATCCAGACTCAGACTTCTTGCTATAGAGTAAAGATAACCCCTCCTTTTCTTTGGGTCTAATGTAAGTCAAGTTTGCTGTGACTTGCAGCTGAAAGCTTGAACAAAGTCATTCATAACATGTGACAAAATCAAAACTAAGACCTATACCCAGTTCTGTGATCTAATCTTTGGAGAACTTGAACTCAAGGGATAAGATTACCCAATTACTTCAACCACTTTCATTCACAGATAGGACTTCCGAGAGATAACTCAAAACATACATTTTCCAGATATAAAACCAAGTCAACTATAAACAGACACCCAACACGTGAAAGGATTACATGAGGCGAGCTGAGGGCAACAGTCAAAATGTGCTGCCTATTTCATGTTCTTTTTTCCCACATTTCTCATAACCTCTGCAACTGGGTCACCTTCCCCGGATTTTGAAGAAAGCTTATTCCCAGTAGGAGAAATTTTAACAACATATGGCAATAGACTGCAATCACAAGGTTAATTTAGCCTTTGCTGAGGTTGTACACTAGTTTAGGGCAAACTTTTTTGTAAAGAGCCATACAGTAAATGTTTGAGACTTTGTGGGACACATAGTCTCTGTCACAACTAAACTTTGCCTTTATAGCTGGAAATCGACCATAGATAACACATATATGAACAGATGTAGCTCTGTTCCCATAAAACTTTATTTACAAAAACAGGTTGGACTTGGTACATGGGCCATAGTTTGTCAACCTCTGCCCAAGTTTATCAACCTCTGCCCTAGTTCGATGAACTGTATTTTCTTTATTTCTATATCGAATCTTGGTTCTATCCATCCCTGTATCTAAACTGCAAGTCTACAAGCTCCTTGGTACAGGAAATATACATTTTCTTTACTTTTCCTAATTTCTGTTTCAGACCTGCATTCTGGTGGGTGGTATAAACTAAATCTTAGCCAATTTAGATTCATCTCAGCTTATTCATAATCAATTCAGGATTATCTCATTGATTTTAGGGCTTTCTCCATCAACTCAGGATGTTTCCTTCCTTTCCCAGGTTGTGTCTGTGTTTCGGAAGGCTCGTGTAGCATCACACATTTGGGGAGGGAGTAATTGGTTGCCTGCTTTCATCTGTCTGTCAGCCTTAATGTTTCTTCTGGTTTCTATTTGTTGGTCTATAATGCACTCCTTGTTTTAATATATGTTTTATTATTATGTAGGTATAGTTGGGCCAACAGATCAGGAGATAATTACCATTCTAAACACAGTTTGTTATACTCACAGATCCCAAGAGGAAGTGGCACATCATGCCATGGGGCCACATGGAGAAGCATTGGCTTTGTCAGGAGGCAGAGGTAGAGTGGGGAAACCACAGGCAGAAGACTTTATTGTGGATTCTGCAGAAATAAATAAGTGAGGCATGGTAAGTAGGCTTATGATTGGCTAGTTTGAATAATTTCACTGGGCTCTGGGAAAGAGGGACTCTCTCTAGTTGTCCGGTACCTGGCTCTGGGTGATTAGGGTGGGTAGATAGTGGCGGAAAACTTAAGAGCCCAATAAAGGAGGTGGTTTAAGGTATGGGCTCTGGATTGATTGGTCTGCATTTGAAAAACTGGCTAGCTGGACTGGCAAGTTGTTTACTATTTCTAGGAAATAGCCGATCCTCTGAGGGGCAGTCCCTCCAGGATCAGCAAAGCCCCTGATGTCAAAACATCAGAAAACAGAAAATAAAAGACTTAGTTAATATGCTCCCCACTTCAAACTACAGGGCCTTATAGATCATCGCTCTCTGGGCTGAATTTATACTGCTCTCAGGTACATGGTGGAAGTTCTGAGCTCCCTCACACCAAGCCTAGGACACAGGAACTTCATAGGTTACTTTATATCAAGTGAGAGTCTGTCTAGTCATCTCAACTCGTCTGAGTGGCACAGAGGAGACAGCCAACGCCAGATGTCTCTTTTAAGTCCAATTGGGAAACAAGGCACTGGTCAATCTTGTCATCAGGCCTCTTAGACTTATCCAGGATTCAGGTAGAGGAAGAAGCAAGGCACAGGACCCCTTCTCATAAGTCAAAGATCTTGCTTTCCTCTAGTTAAACTCTCATCCAGCCTAGAGAAGGTTAACCTTTCTGGGAGGGGGCGGGAGCAAGATGGGGTGAGAAAAACTTGCTACCTTTGTATTCTTTCCCATCTACTGCTTTGTGCATAAACTTTATGCCCCGTGTTCCTCAGGGCTGTGGAGTTTGAAAAGCAAAACCAAGACTTTTAAAACATAACTCTTTTTTTTTATATATATATACCACTTTCTGCCACAATGTTTAAAAGTTTATTTTGATACTCAAAAGCTGAGCTTTGCCTCTTTTTTTTCCTTTTGGCATTTTCTTTTGTAATGTCTCAGAGGAAGAGCCCTGGGATGGAGGAACACATTGGTTAATATATCTAAATATTATCTTGTGACTCCAGTTATACCCACTGGGTACCTGGCTTATTCCCCTCATTTAACTCTACTTTGAATGCTTTTCTGGCACCCTGGCCCTTCTGTCCTGGACTTCCTCGTCCTGCTTCTCCTTTGACAATCCTTTTATCCTTCTCTTCCTTGGTGAAGCTGTACTCCCACTAATGAATAATTTTCCCAGATACACAGTTGTGAAAAAAAAAGTTTCTGCCATTGAGGAAATTATGGCAATTATAGATTCTGAATATGCATATTAAATATGCATATATTTAATTTTTGTCTCAGAAACCTGTATACCAAAATATCTGGATGAAATACGAACAGTTTACTATGTCAGTTCTCTGCCTTATACACTGTGAGGGATTCTAAAGTAAAAATTTGAGGACAGGTGAGAAATTAAAACTAAGCAAGCTTATTGTCTTTGTATGAGGCCAAATATGGTTTGATTATATACCCTCATCCCTGCACACAAAGGACTGGCTCTATTTCCCCACATGTATCCTTCTTTCCTTCACTCCTTCAATAAATACTTGTTGAGCACTTACTATGTTTTAGAAACTAATCTAGTGGTTGAGGATACATTAGTGAACAAAAGAAACAAAATTAGCCACCTTCATAGAATATACATTCTAATGGCAGGAAATAAGTGCTTAATGGCTAACATTTATATGGTGCTTATTATATGCAAGGCATTGATCTAATCTCCACAGTAGTCTGATGAGATAATTACTTTTATTACCATGCCCATTTAATAGATAATGCTTAGTAATTTGCCCAAGATTTTAGAGCTAATAAGAAGCAGAGCCAGAACCTGAACCCAGGCAGACTAGCCCCAGAGTCCATCTGTGTTCTCAATTGTTCCAAACTACCTCTAGCTTAAAAGTAAATTATAGAGGATGTCAGAAAGCAATCATTTCTATGGAAAAATTTAAGTATAAAAAGGGGGTAGAGCATGCTAGGGGAGATTAGAATCTTAGATAGGCTGGTTAGGGAAGACTTGACTAAGATGTGTCATTTGAGTAAAACTTGGAGATAAGGGAGCAATAGAGATAAGTATCTATGGTAAAGGTGTTTCAGCAGAGGGAATAGCAATTGTAAAATCCCTGTGGCAAGACCATGCCTGACATTCGAAGGTGTAATTTTGCATGCTACTTTATCAAAATAGACCACATCTGTTTATCACCTATCTTTGCTATCATTTTGGCAAACTAAAAGCTTTCAAAAATGATTCATCATGTCTTTCTAATAATGTCAAGGCGGCATTTTCATAACTTTCTCTTCCATAATTGAAAAAGGAGAATAAGTAAATAGAAGAGTTAAAAAGAGAAAGTAAGAAATAAGAGGCGCATTACTATTATCTCTTGATATTGCCAAGCGTGTATTATAAGAGATTGAGAAAATGTTAGACAAAAATAAGAGCAAGCTTTGATTTTATTATGTTTCTTTTGAACTGATTATGATCACCCTTGTTAATTAAAAAAAATCTAAATGGCATGAATTCTCTTCTTGGTAACACAGGCATGAGCAAATGGTAAATCTTGAAAGATCTCACTTGTTCCAGAAACAGAAATAATTTGCAGAACTTGTCATGGCTAGAGCTAAGTTGAAGATTGCTGTTGCATTTACGTTGTCCTAGACTTCTCCCAAAACTTCATCAACCAGTTGATTCTGTTTTTGATTTACAAGAATTAGGGATTAAACAGCTTGCAACAGAGTCTGCCCAGCCAGACCCTGGCAGAACTGATGTGAGTCTCACAAACGCCTGGCTGTTTTGCTGTGCTCAGTAACAGATGGCTTGTTTCTAAGGACAAAGTTCTTTATTTTCTTTCAAGTCTTCTTTGGGTTGTAAAAAGAATGGGGATCCTGGCAGCTCAGTGTTAATCCTTTTCAGTCCTAGAAGACATTCATTAAGGTCTAATGAGAAGAGATCTTAGTCTCAGACTCAAGCGATGTAGAGCTCAGCCTTTTTACTAACTAGTGGTGCAATTTATATAAACAGACTGTCTCATCTTCAAATCTCAGTATCTTCATTTTAAAATGAAGACAAAAATTACATCTCTTACAGTTTTTATAGGATGTTGTAAGAAAAAAGTGAAACAGTAGGTCAAAAGTGCATTAAAAATGTCTATGATCTCTTAGTTTTTGTAACTTTTATTTGTTAATAATTCTTGAGATTTTCCCAATCTGTTTATTCTCTTGTCTAACTTCTTAATCTTTCTTAGCCTCTTCTGTCTCCTATTCTTATGTTTACTACTTAAGCTAGCTTCCTTTAAAACAAACTCATTTTAAATTAAATTCTTTTGAATCAATTCACTTACCTAAATATGCTTTAACACTATAGTTTCACTGATTTTTTCCTCTGATATGGCCTCATGCCTGCACTTAGTTTGTATATATCCTTATGTGACATTGGCCGACATTCACCTCACTATAATGCAAGGACCCCAGCAGTCAACTAGATTTCATCCAAGTCTCTGACTGCACTGGTCTGGCCGCACTGCTCCCATCTACCTGGACCAAAGAGATAAAACGCAAATGGCTGGTTGTTCTGAACAGAAGGAACGCTTATGCATTTGGGTGGAAGTATAGACTCCACACTGATTAAGGTTTAAAAAAAAAAAAAAAGTGAGGAGAGCCTAAAAAAGAAACAGTAACTGAGGAGACAGAAGAAAATGATGCTGTTCTAAATTAGATGGAAAGTCACCTACAAATGCTTCAAAGGAGACTAGAAAAGTTTCTCCTTCCCTTATTTTCCTTATTTTTTCCTATTTTACCCATTTTATATACAATGCTTAATGACTTTTCTTATAAATATAACCTAGTGTCAAAATGCTTATATATAGATTGAGTCAAAAGAAAAATTTCTACTTTAATGAATTATCTGGTTCTTTGGATGTAAAACTTATGTTAATTTCTTTCTCTTTTGCCGTCTATTCTCCATTATGTCTCCCTGTCAATGCTATTTCTTCCAATTCTATATTCTTTTTACTTTTTTTTCTGCCAGAGATAATTTGGTTTGTTTAATATCTTATCCTCTTCTAGACTGTGCTCCACTCGAAGTCAGGGGCTTTATTGTTTATATAGTATTTCTACTCCCAGCTCCATATACTAATGCAAGTCTTTAATAAATTGATAGATGGACTTCTCAGCCCTCAATTAATCTTCCTGCATGGACTTACCCTGCACTCATCGAATACCAACAGAAAGGTCGAGGAATCCATAATTCTATTTCTAATCAGTGCAGTGCTTTCAAGCTTTGTACCTTAGAGCCCTAGGTGCTCCTTAGATTCTGAGAGGGAGTTTGGGGTGCAAGCTGTTTACTAGATATCTGCATAGTTGGGCAGAGAGAGATGCCAAACTGTCATGCAGGTTCAAAAAGCCTGAGCCAACCTAGTCAGAGATATTCCTATGCATCTGGAGCCAAAATCGCTGGACCTTTATACTACCCATCCACTAATGTGTGTACATGTGCATACACACACACATATACACACTCAGTCACCATAAGAGGGCTGTGACTTCAGGTTGAGAGGCTCTTTGCAGCTGAGATTCGTCCTAAAGGAGCTGACAGGAAGAAGCTGTCTATTGACCACACTCCACAGCAGTGGAACCAGTCTTTCCTTGAAAGAAAATCTGTGTGGCACATCTCCTCATCTACCACTTGAATTGTCAGTATTATTATAATTGTGTGTATGGATTAAATCGTGCATATACGCTAAGTTGGCCTTGAGGAGTTCCACAAGGCATGTCATTGAACAATGTTGAGTCTACTACGAAAGTAACCTGTAAAACATCTCTGTGGCTTTTTTCCTAAGCTCAGTTGTCCCTTCCTTAGAGCAGGTTATAAACAAGTCCTAAAACTCAGACTCTGTATTTTTGCCAATTGCCCACAGCAACTAGTTGATCTGGTGCAACCACAGTCTCAGAAAAGGCTGACATTATTTGGGATGATAAAATTACTAGTCAAGTAACTTTTATGCTCAGTGTCATTGTCCTCATATATTAGATACTCACAAATGAGCAGGGGGTCATATGCCAGCCTGGAATAGGCTTCAATGAGCATCTGCTGTTAGTTGTATTAGCAGGGATTGAATGGAAACTGTAAAACTGTAAAACTAATCAAAGAGACTTCATGCTTACTGAAACATTTATGAGAAACCAGCAAGACTGTTTCTTTTTCTCTTTCTTTCATTTCCCTGATCCTCTGTCCCCTCTTCATGCTGTGGTGCCTTCCCTCTCTTGTTTAGACACTTCTGATTTTTATAAGCATATTCCCCTTTGGGGAATTAGAGGGGGCAGGAGAATTGGCTGGAATTGATTATGTGAACTACATGGAAGGTCATCATTCTGAAGCAGTCACATCTGTGAAAATCTGAAGCTATTCCAGGTGGCCCAAGAGGATTGTGTGGTTTGCTGGGAAGGTCTGACCAAAGCTTATGTGCTGTCTGAAGTTTCTTTCCTCTTAGGGTTTCACAGATGTACAGACATACTTCATTACAGCTTGAGCAGAAGTGTCACCGATAGTGATTAAAACCTAACTTAAATGGTTTGCTAGAACATCTGAGCAAAAAAGTCTTCAAGCATCTCTTTTATTATTTTTTTAGACATGGGTAAATTACCATTCAGTTGGACTTTCAAGAATCATAATACAGGGGTTCAAATGGCACTATTAATTAGTGTTTGTTTTGGTAGTAAGCTACCAAAATTTGACAGAAGATGAGAACAGTACTATTTGACTTCTTCAGGTACAAATGCCTGGTGAGGGAGGTCATGTAAAGCAATGTTTACTGCTCTAAGTTAGAGTTTTAGGAAGCAGTTTTGATTCACCTTAAATTCGATAACTGAAATTACCACCATGGTCTGCTACTTATACACATAATCCTTGAATCTGCACCTCCGCAAATTTCGCAGGGGTGGGGTGGGGGGAGTATCACATGCTTTGGGGCATGGAGGAAAGAGATTTTACACTTCACTTGGCATAGCAACCACCAAGTGTCACTCAGAATAAATATTGTACTAGATGGCAAATTTTCTCCCCAGGCATGCATGTGTAGTTGAGCTAATAGGAAGAGGTTTACAATGTAATGTTTACTAAGCATTTATTGAATATAAGCCTCAGTTCTGAAAGCTCTATAAGTGCACATTCATTTTTTAATGAAAGCCTTACCACAGCCCTATTATTAGGTACTATTCTTATCTCCATTTACACAATTAGTGCTTAGGAAGCTTAAGTAACTTGCCTGGGGTCACTCAACTAGTAAATGGCAGACTCAGGAACTAAAATCAGCTAAATGGTAGATTTTGAACCCAGGTCTTTTTGCCTCCAAAGCTCATGCTTTTACAGCCTGGTATTTAGAAAATGACCTAAGAAATACTATATCTGCAGATGATATATGGAAGCTGAACCCAAGACCAAACACACAAATGCATAAAAGACAAAACAAACAAAAACCAAATTAGGTAAATGTCATCTGCCTGATTCATGATTGCTCAAAAGGCAAGGGAACATCTCGTCTCATAGGTTTTCCCTCCTTTTCCGTGCCTGAACTCAGTGGGGCCCGTGCTGTAGATTTTCGGACCTTTCCTAAAGACTCAGCTGTGTTTTGTTTCCACGCTGAGACACCAGCAGTTCTCTTCCACTTCCTTCATAATCTCAGCTCTGGTCTGTGAAATGCTCTAAAGTCTGCAGAAGGAAGGAGAGAAAAGAGGGAGGCTTCGAGCTCCCCAATCTTTTCCAGGGAAAAGATTGTTTTCTTTCTTTCCTCAAGAGGAACGGCAATAAAAAAATGAAACAAACAAATCAAATTACCACTCTGAAAATCCCCAGGTAATTCCTTTTCCAGAGTT
>NW_006441071.1:10454628-10459730 GCF_000325575.1 Pteropus alecto
CGGCTGGTAAGACCCAGTGAATCCTCCGTAATTGCTGTGAGTTGCATAGGGAAGGAACTGGGAGAAAATCATCACTTCTCTTCTACAACAGCCAACAGCAGAAATGAAAGAGGCAGGGAATTTTGCAAGATGTCAGCTTCCTCGAAGTGAGAATGAGAGCCTTTTGGCCAAACCTATTCTATGGTGGTCATGATGAAATGGTATATGTTGCCATTTTATCGCAATCTGAAATCAACAGCTTATTATAATTTTTGAGATCCCATATAGTGCTCTGTGTGTGTTGTGTAGGTGTGTGTATATAGTCGTGGAAAGGAGTGAGAGGCTGTTAGGCAGCCACAGATGAAAAAATAGTCGTCGTTATTGTTATTTTTCCTCAAGATGACCCTTTCCTCCAGAAGAACAATGTGCTATGATCTTTGGCTACCCATACTTTACATCATCCATATTACCCTGCAGCAACAACAGACTGATGTGTGTTTTCACTGCCCCTAGAGAGTTACCCTGTAATCCTTCATTTGCCACTTCAGCACAATTACACAGAAGCAATAGCAGAGATAGGTAGAGTCTATACAATTGATTCCAATCTATCCTCCACATAAACTAAAGTCTAGGACATCAGGATGTTTAAAACAAACAAACAAAAAAAAACAAAAACAAAAAAAATGTTTGAATTAAGAAATGCTTTGTCCATTCCAGGTCAAGGAAGATAATCATACAATTTGGTTTCATTCTTTGACTTTCAGAATAGTTTCCCCGCTTTTCAGTAGTAAAAGGTTAATGTTTATTTGAGAACACTCAGTAATAAAGTAATAGTGGAGGTGATGGTAAGTCATCTTAAATTGCATTTGTGGAAGAGTAGCTTCTGTCTACCATGATCTTTGGATTCTGTCATTTACTCTTCTGATTGGGCATCATGGAAATTAGTCTAACTAGCTGTAAATCACTTTTGGGAAATTTAACCTTAGTCCATGAATACTCAAAAATATAATTAAGGATAAGTAAATAGAAAAAAATATATAGAAATTTGAATAATTTTGATGCATGCTAATAAACATCTATAGTATAAGGGACTGGTCCTATTCCTTTCAGCTCAAAGATGACAGAAACACAGATCTTACCCTTAAGCTGCTTATAATCTAGGAGAGAAAAGTAAAAAGTTATACATATAATTGTAATAAATACAAGGGGCTCTAAAGTGGCTATAGAATTGACTGATTCATCTATAATTAAGTATTTGAGGTCATGGTGTCTATGTTTAAATTTCCAACCCCCTAGCCTCATATCCATGAGTGCTGAAATCAAAAGAGTCAATGATAGAAAGGGAAAGATGATTATACCTTGGAACTGTAGGAACAGAAAGGAGACAGAAAGGACATTTCAGGCAGAGAAAGCATACCAAGGTCAAAGAGATTACTAAAATGCTCCATATGAGGCATTAAGGGCACCTGGTACTTGGATTTGTGGTTTCTTCAATAAGTGTCTATGATTAACTATCACCTAAAAGGAGCAATGAAAAACAAAGGGAAAGCTATTTCTACAAAAGAATAATGCACTGTAAAACTTCTTAGGCATTTCCCCCCTCGTACTTCTAAGGAACAAATCTTTGCAGTTACAATTTAAATTCGACTTTTTGAATGTGAAAAGAAATTCCATATGTGTATATACTTTTTGCAGCTCATGTGATTTAGCAAAAAAACAGGCAAATCTATTGCTTTCATACTTATATTAGAAATGCCAGATGCATAACCACAATTTAGGTTGGGTTTTTTTTTTCAACTCAAACAATAGTGTTCCTTTAAGCAAAATTGGCTTGACTTTGAGAGTGAATGTGAAAACTTAATGTTTTGAAATCTTGCAAAATAATTTGTTGGCAGCTCAATATCTTGTTTTGCCAAGTTTTACTCCAAAATAATTTTCTTACTCAGAGTTGATACAGGGAATGGCAATTCTCACTTGCATATATGGCAATTACACTCTGGAAGAGGGAGGGCATATTAGACTCAGGGAAGAGGCCTAATCATTTCGGTGATGGAGATATGAAGGCCCAAAGAGAAGAAATGACTAGTCCAAACTTGTACTACTAATTAGTGGCAAAGGCGGGATTAGTAATACTTTTATGCTGATGAACTTTCAAAAATAAGTTAGAACTCTGGGAGAACTCTGGTGACTTGAGGTATTTCATATCCTTCCATTAAGGACTCTAACTCTGACTCAGCCACTTCTTGTGTGCCAATAGGGGTGAGCCGAGGCATTTCTCCCTCATACTTCTAAGGAACAAATCTTTGCAGTTACAATTTAAATTCGACTTTTTGAATGTGAAAAGAAATTCCATATGTGTATATACTTTTTGCAGCCCGTGCGATTTAGCAAAAAACAGGCAAATCTATTGCTTTCGTACTTATATTGGTATATTTGTTACCATACTTTTTCCCCTCTGGGTCAGTACTCTAGAGCTCAGTGCAAAAGCCCAAGGCAAAGATCTGAAAACAGTCCTTTCTGGGAGAAAGTCAATTTCAGCTCCCCTGACTTCAGGGTCTCCCTGACCCTAAGAATCCGAGGAGGAAGTGAATAGTTGGGTTTATTCATCTCTGAGATTTGGAGAACACAAAGAGATCAAAGAGCAAAGAAGAACTGAGAGAGGAGAGATGATCTCTCTGCTGTACATGCACTGAGCCATAGGGCAGAGACGGGTCCACTTCCCAGCACTATGAAGAGGGATTCCATGTAAGGCGTCCGAATGAGCCGAGGTAGAAAAATGACATCCCATTAGATGGGCATATAAGTCAGAGAGCCAAATCAACAGAAAAATTAGAGAGAGTAGACTACTAAAGAAAAAAAAAAAAAGCCACTTCTTTCAAAATTCGATTTTTAAAAAGTAGAGGAACGTGTTAGATCCAAATATAGCAATCAGCATAGTTCCTGGCACTAAAACCACATGATTTTTTTTTTAAATTGAAAAATTGAAAAGATGAAGTAAAAGAGAGTTAGCACTATTGATGCTCAAGCTAGTGCTTTGAAAGATCAGGTGAAAGAATATGTTAAATCAGAGAAAAAAACAAAAATTATATAGAAATATGAGGGAAAATTTGCACGTTTTGATAGATTCATGAGAAAAATATACATTCTAGAATAAGAAAAAGATTGAAGAAAATTTCCCTGAGACCTGTGTTAGCTGACTTAAATAGCTCATAAAATTCCAGATCAGACCAAGAGAAGATACCTAGGCATGTCCTTATCAAGTTACTGAATTCCAGCAATGAAGACAAATAAATACTTAATGCATTCAGACAGAAACAAGTAATTTGCAAAGGAAACATAATTATATTGGTAATGAATTTGTGCAATTTCAAAACTATGAGATGGTGGAATAATATTTACAGATGTTTTAGAATAGAGGACTGGATAGATATTGTTCTCGGACAGTATATAAGAAAGTTATTTGCACAGATTATTTTATCCACATACCCCATCTGAGGAAACACTTAAGAAAGGATGCAAACCAGAGAATAATAAATCTGAAACTCATGATAGTTAAAATGGAAAAAGGTAAAGCTGGTGAGCAAAGAATTTGCTAATAGATTTGTAATTAAATATAACTGAATAATGATGGGCTATCTGGGAATTTGTACATTAATGGATAAACTAGAATTCTTAAAATAAAAGAAGCATACTGCAAGGAACATTTTAATAACTGCATGAAACTAAAAGTATTAAATTATTGGAGAAGGAGTTTGGATGGGAGAATGAAGAATAAAATTAAAGCATTCCAGAATTCTCATATGGTGTGCAGATGGGGTAGGGGAAATGAGCAAGTGAAAATATTCTAGACATCTTGCCCTATTGGGAGGAAGGAGAAAAGCAGTAGAGGAATAAAGACCCTTAGTAAGGGAAGAGTCATGATCTTGTTTTGATATAATATTAAATAAATATGCATATAATTGTGAACATGAAGAAAAGAGAAGTAACCATTAGTAAGATAAAATTATAATGGAACTCCTTATGCAATGAGGGGAAATAATCAATAAAGTTAACAACATAATCATACAAGCATAAGAAAAAAGAAGATATAAAATAATAAAGTGTGGAGTATAGAATAAATTCAAGTACGTCATGATGCAAAACATCAAAGACTAATTTCTCCCACAAAGACCGAGACTATTAGACTGTACTTAAATATCAAATCATGGGTATCTACTACTTACCAGAAACACAGTTAAAAATGAAGTGATAAAGTTTGAAAATGAAGGGATAGACAAAGACCAGGCAGGTATAAATAAAACAAAGAGGAGAGGCAATATGAGACTAAAGACTAGCTTTAACATTATTATTGAATTGTACACTTGAAACCTATATGATTTTATTAACCAATGTCAACTCAATAATTTTAATTAAAAAAATCCCAAAATAGAAAAAAGAAATATTACATAATATTAAAAGGCATAATTTATAAAGCAGAAAAATGATCATAGATACCAAATTAGATGTCTATAGATATCTGTAGATACTAAACACAAAAGTCAAAAAAAATAAAGCAAAAATTATTAGTGATTCAAGGAGAACTAAGGAAAAAATAAGTAATGGCAGCATATTTAAATTTTTATTTTTTAGAATAGGGAATATCTAGTAAACAAAATATTGGAAAGAACATAGAGAAATTTAATAATATATTCAATAGACATTAATAGGTTTGATGATTCTTATATTTTGGGAATAGAGAATATTTTTATTACATTCAATAGAAATGTATAAAAATCAATTACATATTTCTATACAAATAAGACTTCAATAAAATTTTTGATCATAAAGGTTGCACTCTGAAAATAATCCAAAATAAGAAAAAGTGTTTAATGGTAAAATCTTATGCTCTTTGAAATGATAAACAACTTTCTTATATAATCTTTGGCTTAAAGCAGAAGTCAAACTAAAATTATATTCTATCCAGAAAGAATGAAAATAAAAAAAAAAAAACATTTTATACTAAAACTTATGTGAAACAGCAAAAGCAATATTCATGGCAAAAGCTATAATCTTAAATGCCTTCATATTAAAAAAGAAATAATGAAATTAAGGAAAGTTAACATTCATCTTAAAAAATCCGAAAA
>NW_006441071.1:10459803-10489250 GCF_000325575.1 Pteropus alecto
AACACAAAAATAGTTTTTTGAAAAGCCTAAAAGAGATAATCATCTTATATTTTAAATTAAGAGGTGTTGGGGGGAAGCGAGAAGAAGGGCAAAAATCTACAAGATTATGGATGAGAAAGGAGACATGACCATGTCTAGAAACAGAATAAATTCAAAGAATATATGAGACTATTACATGCAATTCTGTGGCAACGAATTTAAGAACCTAGAGAAAATGGATACTATAAATAATGCATTTAAATAAAGAAGTATCAAAAAAGTTGAATAGACCAGGTAATATAGAAGAGGTTGAAAAAGTGTAAATATTTTCTACCAGAAATAGTAACTGATAACATTATAGCTAATTTTCACCAAACGTTTAAAAATATTCTCTTTCCTGTTCCTTCTTCCTCCCTTCATACCTTAGACAAACATTTATGGAGTGCTTATTTATATGGCAGTCACTGTTACAGGCTCTACAATGCAACACTAAGTAAAACAAGGTTTCCATTCTTAAAGAGCTTACTTTCTGCTTCGCAGCTCTTAGATAAAAATGGTAGACTGCTCAATTTGTTAAATATGACATCATAATTTTCAGACCAAAACCTATTATGAATAGTATGAAAATCTGCAGACCAATCTCATTAATGAATATGAATATAAAAATTATAATCAAGATATAATCTAACAGAATATAGTGTCAAAAGATAAACTGACTAAAAATGTTTGTTCTGGGATTTTAAATAAGGCTCCAAATCAGGAAATCTATCAGTATAATT
Organism: Pteropus alecto; assembly: GCF_000325575.1. Lineage (NCBI taxonomy): Eukaryota > Metazoa > Chordata > Mammalia > Chiroptera > Pteropodidae > Pteropus > Pteropus alecto. Next base: position 10,460,562 of record NW_006441071.1, read on the forward strand.
CACTGTATCAGCAAATTGAAGAAACAAACAGTGTAAACATAGAAATGGCATCTGAAAAAGCATCTGATAAAATTCAACAATTCCAGAAATAAAATTGAAACAAAATAAGAATAAAAAGAAAAGCATTATCTACATAAAGAGTTAAGATATTGGTTTCCCTGCTATTTAAACTGTTTGACCAAAACATAGAGACTTCTATCTACATTCGTAATAGTTCTACAAAGTTAAAATTTTTAATCCTAGTTTGTACATATTATCAAAAAATTATGACACAAAGCAAATTCAGGATTCAGATTATACCTAACACCAAAGCACCTCCTGCAAAATGAAAGGGCAAAAGCCCAATGCACTTCCTATGGAATTTCCAGCCACTTGAGCTTTGCACAGGGTAAGTGCTTAATAAATATTTGTTCAAGGTGAGCAAGTCATTTAAACTTCATGAGCCCTCGTTTTCTCATAGAATCGGAAGGCATGCCCTGTCTATCCCGTCGAGTTGCTAAAACAATCTAATCAATAATGTATGTGAAATTGTTTTCTGAACTGAAATGCCAAACAATTGTAAGTTCTTTCTGTTAGTACAAAAGAGAATATGCTTAAATGTCAAATGAGTAATGAAAACAAATGCTAAGAGTTTTCAGAGAATTCTGAATGGGAGGTTCATTCTAGACATGAATATTCATGAAAGCCTTCTTGAAGGGCATAATACTTAGCTATATAGTTATCCTTACCTCTTGTTGCCCCCATTATCTGATATTATAGTTTCTGTTATCATTGTTCTTGATTACTCTGAGGCTTATCTGGAATTCTACCCATTCAGTTCACAAATATTTACTGAGCACTTTCTATGTGCTAGACATTGTGTGAGACAAAGTGGTGGGGATAGTCTCCTCAAAGAACTTATAATACGTGGAGCAATATTGCCCAAACTTCAAACATCTGTATAATAACATGATTATTTTTTCTGTATCAGACATCTTTATTTTGTTTTTATTTGGTAGTCTTCTTTAAATTGATTCAGTTTTTAAATTTATATCTTATATTGGCTTTGACTTAAGCAATAATATTCCTAAAATCAGTGATTTTATATGCTAGTTTTACATTTTTCAAATACATCTAAAGATTGCACACACATACACACAAATATTTACATTTATCTGTATACTAGCAAAATGATCTCTTAAACCATCTGAAGTACATGCATCTCAGTTTTAGAAAGAGAAGGAATAAAAACTGACTAGTAAATGGTAAATTAAGATGCACACTGTGTTCTAGGGTTAGTTTAATATTGAGGCAAGTCTTATGCCAGGAGCAAATTTTGGTGGATAAGAAGAGAAGGCTGCACTCTTTTTCTTGCAACCCCTCATGAGGAAAATCACTTGCTGTCAACGAATGGAGGAAGAGGCAGACCCCCAGTACAGTATCCAACACAAGAAGCTGAATTTGCTGTTCGCTAGGGAAGGAAGAGCTATACTTATAGGACATAGTTTATCAAAACAAACTGCTCATCAAATGCAGGGTGGTAGGAAGTGTGGACTCCAGGACTGGTGGGCTTTCAAAAGAGACCAATTAGAGGGTTGCAGGACTTGAAGCCAAGAATCATGTTCACTGGAGTGCAGCTGTTGCTGACCAGCTTTCAGAAACTAAGGCTTCACTGACTGGCTGACTCTCAGAAGCAAGGTTATGATGCACTAGTGTAATTGCTCACTTGGAAGGGATTTAACACCAGTGCTGGGGGGCAAAAAATAAAATAAAAAATAAAAATAAAAATAAATCAGTATTTTCCTCGGGAGGGTAGGAAAATTTTATTCTTGCTTGCAACCAAAAAGAGAGATAAAGTAAGAGGCAAAATGATTCCAGAGTGGATGATGAATTGATTTAACCACATAGTTTCAAATTGTAACCATTGAAGAATTTTTTTTATTATTGTTATTATTATTATTATTATTTTACAAATAGTAAAACCTGTTAGAGCAATACTATCAATTATTCAAAACTGCTTGGACTACCAATCAAAGCTTAGGAAGAAAACTAGCTATTGGTACATAAATGAATTTCTTCTGCTACTAGCTCTGGAACCCACCATACAGGGTTGCCCATGTGAGAATCAGCTTCCTTTGGAATGTTTGCTTTTGTGACTTTACATTGTGTCTTAATGCTTATGAGCCATCTCAGTTTTAGTCGCTTATAGGTGACTACCTGTGTTCAAGGTGCCCTCAGAATTCCCAAATTGAATTTTGCATGTCATATAGCCTTTATTTTAACTCTTATTATCTAATTTTAGAGAAACGCTGGCTACTCACGGTTTTTCACGACAGTAGATAACAGCCAGATATATACATGTATATAATGCACATGTGGACTCAGGAATCCTCAGATACACATAGGCTTATTTGCTCATTCAAAGCCCATCTTGCTAATACCTTAAATGTAGAAGTTATGCTGTTTTGTCTCCTTACTTTCCCCTCCCTTGGAAATACATAGATTAGATCCAGGCAACAGATTCATGATTTAAAAAAATACACAATAGGATTTCTTTCATATGTATAAACAAACATATGCACACACACATATATGCACTTCCACTAACTTTCATTTGCACATGTGTGTGTTGTGGATAATTCTACTAACTGCCCTAAACATTGGGTAATTCTTTTCTTTAAAATATATTTTCAATTTAGTTTTAAATAATTCCCAAAGCTTAGTGTAACGAGACAAAGTTCACAACATACTTGTGTAAAAACAAGTATGTAAGCCCCTCATGTTACTAACACATATTTTATAAAATGTATTAAGATATTATACTGAAAAATTATCATTTATGCCCTGTGAGTACAGGGTTCATTGTTTTAATTAATTCACACTGACCAAGTTTTAAAACATTAAGATATATGGAACAGCTCTGTTGGAAATCCAATAACATCTTCTTAGAGTGTTACACTATTATTTCCCATAGAGACTCCCACTGTACTTTTTCTCTTCATTTTTAGAAAACTAATGTGACATAGTTAATCAATATTCCCTGGGTCTATATATCATGATATATATAATTCACTGTAGTTTCAAGGGAATCTGACTTTTTCTATTATATTATTAATAAATAGACATTAATAATGATAACAGTAGCAATAACTTATTCATTTATTCTTTCATTCATATTTATGAATTATAAAATAAAACTTGCCGAGTTCCTACTAGGTGCCAATATTCTGCAGGTTGCTTCAGGAGATACAAACACGAATAGCTTGCCATCTAGTGAGAGGCTTAAATTGTTACTCACAGAATCCTGATCATTTATAATGCAAACATGAGCTATAAATATAGATAAAGTGGTCTTGACTCAACCACTTACAACTAGTGTAGGTTATGGCAAGTTACCTAATTACTCTTTGCTTCAATTTCTACATCTGTAAAATGAGGACTTGGTAATAATATCCTCACAGAGACTTGGTAATAATATCCTCATAGAGAGTCACTGAAGTTACATAAGCAATATGCTTAGTGCAGTGCCTAGAACACTGTAAATGCAGACCTAATTTTAAAAATTAACTTAAAATTTAATTGTGTATATATACACAATTTACATATATTTAATTGTATATCTATATGTATATAGATATACAATTTAATTTAATTGTGTGTATGTGTGTGTATGTATGTATGTATGTATGTATGTATGTATGTATGTGTATGTGTATGTATATATATATATATAAAATCTATCTCCAGGATCCCATAGCAAGTCTCAGCAAGTCATTATTCAAAGTATCCTCAAGTGAAGCCATGTCCAAAGATCGCTGGCATTAGTCATCCTGAGTGTTTTCTTAACTCAGAATAACGCCTCTCAAGTGTAATTGTCAGAGTAGGGATAACTTACAATCACTCTGGTGGAGTTTTAGTTCATGTGCTTATTTCTAACCCACTGAAAATGAGATGTGGCTTGTAGAGTTCTTATCCTGAATTAGAATCATCTGCTATGTGCATGGAAGGGCTCGCTTTGCTTTTCTACTTCCAGCCTTAGAACTGTTCTTGTGCCTCTCTCAGGCTTCTACTTTAGCACTGGCCAAAAAGAAAGAGTCCCTGTTCTAAAATACCCTCCTAAATGGGCCTGTGTGTTTATTCTTTGAGACCCTCATTAGCTTATCTGTGCTGCAGATTGCATTTAACAAATCTGTGGGGGCAGGGGTAGGGGAGCTGCAGGATAACATTTAAAAACAAGAATTTAAGGATTGAGAGTGGAAAAGAAGTATATCTCATTTAGTATTTCCTACACACCACTTCTGCTAGTTTGTTTGGGCTGTCTCTTAGGAGAGGGTAGATGGTGAAGGCACATGGTGTGTCTTTTTCAGCTGACCCTCTGAAGCACAACGTAGAAAGACAAGTAAATCGACAAAGAAGAAAATGTTACAATGGAGATTTCCATGTTCTACTTTCCCCACCAGGCTGTGTGTCCTTCGAGGACACAAATTCATCTTTGTGACCTACCTCGCATAGTGCTTGGCCAAAGAAAGGCTTCTAGGAAGAGTAGAAAGAATATTATATTTGGAGTCATCCAGATGGCAGTTCAAATCTGGTTTCTTCTTCTTGCTAATTGTACTATATTAAGTAAATTATGGAAATTATTTGTGCCTCGATTTCTTAATCTATAAAATAAGAATAACACTTTCATCTTTACAGTTCTTTTGAAGATTAGGAGTAGCAAATGCAAAGTGCCCGTCACATAGCAGAAATTTAATACATAATTTATTATTATAGCAGATACCTAATCAATGTTTGCTGAGTAAGAAAGATAATTGTGAGCCTGAGAACTCAGTACCTATTTAAAAACATGAATCAATTTTTTTCTCTCTTTATTTCAGAATTATTTTCCCCATGCAGAATTAAAGCATAGGGGAAGGAAAGGGTTTTTATTTATTCGATATACAAATGGAATCCTTAGTTATAAAAATCCTCTTAAATGAGTGAACCCACGTCCTCTCACTATAGATGGATAGAGAGATAGATGATAGATAGATAGGAATAGGTATTTATATATAATATAGCCAAAACTATACATGTAATATATAATATAGCATATAATATAACCAAATGCTCACTAGAGGAGAAAAGAAGTATAAAAAGCCCTCCTCTCTAACGCTTTGCAAGAGCACTGCTTTAATGGCTACGTGCAGAGGATAGACAGCAGCAGGCCAGCCAAACAGCCACCATATGGTCAGCTGGAAGAGGAAAAAACCTCCAGGTAGGAGGGCAGGACTGTTCCAAGGACATAGTGAAGTAGAGTTTCCAAGCCCATAGCAGATAATGGCCCGGGAGGGGATGGGGGCCAAGTCGCTACTACTATATTCAATAGCCATGGGAAAGACTTATTTATTAATTTTTGCTACTGTTGCTATTTTTAAGCAAAGTAGTTGATATTGTTATTATTGTTTTTAAACAAGATCTTGTTCTGCAATGGGTAGGAGTTTTTAAGGTTAATGAAATAATATCGGAGGCCACATTAGCTGGAGTTTTAAATGGGGTCATGTTATCAACTACAACACATCGTTTGTTAGTTCTGGCTCTCAGCTATGTGTGCAAATCCAAGATACAGACATCATCACACAGGTGTTGTAATGCAAGTGTCTCTGAAATCACACATACCTGGGTCAATTCAAATCTATTTCCTAACTGAGTAACCTTGGAGATACATATCCTATTTTTTATATTATACATACATATATTTAATTGAGTTGGGATAAAGATTAAATACAGTATTAGGTACGTGGTAAATGATAGCTATATTATTTTTATTTAAAATGGCACTCTACCCATAAACATACACACATGCACACATACATGCACGCACACACACACACACAACCCGCACGCACGCACACGCACACACACACAACCCACACATGGCCCTGACAACAAAAGGCTATTATTTGGATTAGCTTGATTCCTGTCCTTGGGATAACATCCTCTCAGAAGGCTCCTAGTCTGTCCTATAAATAAACCACATAGGGTTTTCCGTCACCCTACCAGTCTTTTCTGTATTTCTTAGCTCACGCTTTGTTTCTCACCAAAATACACCCCCAGTATTAAATATGAGTTAAGGATTTAGGGAGTAAAGAAATCCTTTTTATTGATCCACATATACAAATAGATTTTCTCTTTAATTTTCACCAAAACAAACAACTCCCACCCACAAAGCATCATTAGCAATGAGCTTACGAATGGCGTGTGGGTTTACATCTATAACTGTAAACATTTAAAATTAAACATATTTAAAAAAATCTTTTAGCCATTCTAGCCAAGTTAGCTTAGCCTCCTTCTGTGTTTCTCAGCCCTTGCCCTCTTTTTCATCTCCCCATTCCACTCCTCTCTGATCTGCTTTCCACCTGTCACTGATAAAATTCCTTTCAGCTATGTTTCTAAGATTTAATAACTCCAATATTTACCTTTGTTCTCTCAATCCTAGCAGTAAAAACTACTTCCTGGAGTTGCTGTTTCTATGATCTCTTATTTTACTTGGTTAACAAATTTTTTATATTATTAATGTTTATTTATATTAAATTATCCATGTTCCTATAACCGATGCGGATTCAGTCTCCTAACTGGGACCTGTAGATACAGGTGCTAACCCTTGCTGAGCACCTACTGTGTATCAACTTCTGTGCCGGTTCTTTACATTTCTGATTTCAGGTAAGCGAGAGATTATGTGTTAGAGTATCAGATACGTTCAGCAGCAAAGAACTAGTCATTTCCTTGTTCTCATCCACAAAAGTCCTCACAGTCTAGAAGGATAGTTGTCTCCCTGATCTACCCACTTCCCAGAGGAACTCTAGAGAACTCTTAATAACACAGAGAACAGTGACACTAGCTATTGAATCCTGGATCAGTGCTGTCTAGCAGAATTTTCTACAGTGATGGAAATGTACTATATCTTTGCTGTCCAATATTGTAGCCACTGGTCACTTATGACTATTGAGCCTTTGAAATGTAACTAGTGTGACTGAGGAAATAGATTTTTAATTTTAATTAATTTTAATTTCAATACCTGTATGGGGTCAGCGATACCATGTTGGATAGCAAAGTTAGACTTTTCAGGGCAGCAACAAACTTAGGTGTAATGGAAGAAGTACCTTTTGGTCTTCTGGATATACAATTTCTCAGCCAATGCAAATGCCAAACGAGATTGTTAAATAGTATGCCTAGGTGACTAGTCAACCAGCTTCTATGTATGAAAAGACTGTCAAAACCAGATCATTCATGTTGGGGCTCACCTCCACAGGTGCCAGGGAGCATCTTGCCTTGGGGAAGAAAGCAAATCTATACTCCATGATTAGCGTGTGATTATATTTTACAGACAGGCATCAATGCCTGGTGATTTTGATGCACTTGCCTTTTATCTTGTGAGATTTATTTAAAGAAGCATACACATGGCTTAGAGCCTTAGCAAATGATAACATAAAAATAGGAAAGCATAAAAAGAAAAAGAAAAACTGCTCATTTGTAAAAAGGCTTGCTCCTCTTTCAGTACCTCCAAATTCTACACCTGCATCTTTTTTTTTTAACAAATCCCTTCTCTGACTCAACTCTTACATAATACCTTTCGTTATTAATTCACCAGAAAAAGCCCATGCCTACCCTTGAACCTCCAACCCCCAGCTTTTAGAAGAAGCCAAAAAGATGGGCAGGAAAAAAGCCACATTGACTGAGAGGTCAAATGTTGAGAAGAGGGAATTAGAATGGGTTTTCAATGTATTCGTAATGCTTTATTAAAAAAAAAAAAAAACTGGAAGTAAATGTAAATATAATTATAACATTTCTAGACGATGGACAATGTTTTTATTATTTTTACTTTTCATAATGCCATTTTAAAATTTTTTCAATAAAAAGAAAAGCAAATTTGAAAAAAAACTAATAACTCCAGACAATATCCTGATCTATTTTTTCAAGTTGGCATTTTCAACTATTATTTTGGAACAGACAAATCTTCATAGTGTCCATGTTGTTAAGTTAATGTGTTCTCCAGTAACTATCTCTGTTTAATGGTTTTTGAAGTTCATTTCATATTTATTTGGAAATGTCCCTGTACAAGACTGTTTCTATTAAATAGTCACAGGGTGGGAGGGGATACTTAAACACATTGCAAGATTGCCCCCAGTTTAACCTTCAGAAACAGATGTATATATTTTCTTATGTAAGCTTGCATAGTATTTTATAGGCTGTTAAAAGTAAGACACTTCACTAAAGTGCTCACCATTTAAATCAAGGATAGTGAGTAGGTTAAAAGTTCAGAACTAAGAGAACAAAAGAACTAAAACTCAGTAACAAGCCTATACTCTCACCACAGCATTTAAAGTCCCTCGCTTTTACAGGTTGGTTTTAGCTTTAAATATTTTCTTCATGGTCTCCTGAATTTATTTATATTTATCAGATTATATATGACAATTTTGGTTTGGAAACTATGGCTTTTGATGACTAAATTTCAAATAGGGCACGTCTACTCTTTCCTGGGTGGTTTTGTTTCTATGACTGTAGCCTTCTGGTTGTTGGATTAATTCCAAAGGTGAGAAAAGTAAAGGCTGTTTTCCAAGAACATCTCAAAGCCTTAGCTGAGACATGTTACTTGTGGTAATAACTTTTTCTGCTTGTCCCCAGTTTTGCTGGCATTTGCTATGTCACCTCTACTACGAAGGCCACACTGAAAGTGCTAGAATTGTGTTTCAAATAGAAAAATAATTTTAATCTTTCAAAGTCCTCACATAGAAACTTACAAAGGCCCTTACAGATGTTGATGGGTAATGATACTCTTGTTCAATATAAAAATCTCGGAAGCAAAGAACAAGCCTGGTAGATCCTGAAACAGGATCGAAGAAAGTTATAAGACCAGGCATCATTCCTGCACAGATTCTCTACAGACAAAGCAGGGGATACTATATTTTACATAAAATACTCTCATGTTCTTGCTCATCATGATAGACTTTTACATTGGAAATCTTTTTATACTATGTCTGTAAGTAGACAGTATGTAGTCATCTCTTTTGGGGGATCCTTGTGTAGATTTTATTAACAACCTGCAGATTTTGAATTTTTTAAATGTGAACACATCATAGATAACACATGTATAGATAACTACTTTTTGACTCAGTATTGGGAGTGTTTTTAAAATTATTATTGCACATTCAATTTTGGCTATTATTCCTGTTTCATTGAAAACTGTGATCTTCAATATTTCTTGGTCTCAACACACCTGGGTGATGTTATATCTTACTTTTAGAAATAGTAACTCACTGAGGTGATGATTGAGTGGCCGTGTGATAAGTGATAAGACAGGTATAATTGGGCGGGGGGGCTGCCAATTGTTAAGAGTCTCTTCTTAGGAGTAATGAGTGAAGTTAATATTGTCATCCTCAGGCCATTCTAAATAATAAATTTCTTCTTGTCCTAAATCATTTCAATCCAATATTTTGAAAAAAATAATGTAAGTTTTTACAATGCTTTTTTCTGTTTTATAAAATGACTCAAAAGAAATAAAAAGTATACCAGTTGATTATCAGTATCTTAAATTGCAAACATTGCATTGATTCACCTCTGCTTTTGTGAGCCCAATGTCTAATTATAAAACTATAATAAGCTTAAAAATATATTAACAGAGATTTTTAAAAATTTCACAAAGTATTCATAATAAATAAATGACATTCAATAAATTTAATACCCATGCTTTATTTAAAAAAAAAAAAAAAACACTAAGAAAACTAAAATAGAAGAGAATTTCTTTAACCTGATAATATTTACTAAAAACTTACTTCAAATACTATATGTAATATTGAAACTGTAGATGCAATCTCAACATGAGGGTGTTCACTACTGATCATTTTATTTATATTAAATAGGAGGTCCTGGGCAATTTATTAAGACAAAGTAAAGAAGTAGGAGGTATGAGAATTGGAAGAAAGAGGCAAGTGATCTTTATATTCACATGACCCTAAACTAATATGGAGGAACAAAGAATCCAAAACAAACTAAAAAAAAGCTAAGACAATTTTGAGAAACAAGGTCGTGGAGACTTTTTGTGACAGATATTAAGGCTTATTATAAAGCTTTAGTAATGAAGACAGTATGGTCTTGGAGCTTGAATAGACAGACAGTAGACCAGTAGAACAGAGTAAAGAGCTCCGACATGTCTATTCCTTTAGGGGAATAGAGAAATCTAACAAATGACAGAGATAGCATCGCAGTAAGGAGGCTAAAAGATTGTGTGAAACTGACTATATGGAAAAATAAAATAAGGTCAGATGCCTATTTTACACCATACACGACCTGGCTTGCTTACTGGATGCTCCCTTTGTTTTCTTCCTCAACTCTACAGCAACACCCTTGTAGAAGCTTTCAAAGACTCCAGAAGCTGATCCTTCCTTCAGGTGTTGAGTATTGAATTATTTCCTTTGGCAGAGTCATCCCCACCCATCTGCTCAGATTCTTCTCTGGATATGGGTAAACTGTGGTACATCCATACTCTAAATGATTTCACAACTGTTAAAATGAATAAATTTTTACCACATTTCTCAACATAGATATATCAAAACATAATAGGAAAGAAGCAAACGAAGCAAGTGCTCCTCCCGAGAGCTATTTACATTATTACCCTCCTGGGGCCTGAATGCTGCCCGCGGCGTGGCCCAGCCTCAGCTGGAAGTGGCCACTGACATTCCATAGGTGCAGCAGTGGAAGATTCTGCAACAGCGTGGAAAACACTTCTGCTGTAATGTTTATTGAAAAAGCGTAAGTAGAATACAAAATTATAGCTCTGCTAGATTTTAACACTGTAAAAATTATATATATGGAGCAGGACTGGAAGGGAAGAGAGAGAAATGAAAATAGATTTTTAAAAAAATGAGTCGGGGTTGTGGGTAATTTTCTTCCCTTTCTTTTGCATTACATCGATATTGTTATGTATTTGTGTAACAAGTTATTTTAAAATGTTAAAAAAAAAAACAATGTAGGTTGTAGGACAGATAGAATCAATCTGTAATCTTTCTGGTAACGAACAGTGAGTTTTCTCAGAGTCGATAATGGGCTTCAATTCTGCTGTCAGAAGCACAGTTTATCTGCAATTCTAGGACAGCCATTTCCCACTGATCACATGCTCTGGGATAAGAATGACAGAGCACCACTGTATTATATAGCTGTCTGAAATTTTAATTACAACTTGCTTTTCAAAGTCTTTTACAGATTAATTACTTCATTTGCACTGTAGGAACAATGAACAAAGGTTACCGGTATTTCAAAAGCAATTGGTGGAGTTGGTGTGAACAAACTGCTTGCCAGAAGCTACTGGGATGTTAAGATCTCACTTGATGGAAAGACCATGGGCCAGTAAATGCTGCAATGTGAAGCACTTCTAGAGAAAGAGTATAACATTTGGTCAAAACGATTGTCACAGGTCTTTGGTTTCAGTCCTAGCTCTGCCACTAGGTAATCTTGAGCACAATATTTGGCCGATCTAAGATTCAGTTTCCTTTTTGCCGAAATGGGGATGATAACGCTCACTTGATGGAATGAATGTGAGCATGATTTGAGGTAGTAGATACACAGCAGCTAGCTAAGGAGGAACCTGGCTCACAGCAGACGTTCCATAAATAGCAGCTTTTATTTTTCATTCATCTTGTTCTCCCTGAGCTCTATTATATATAACACTTAACTAGGTAATATAGGTGGATCAGTTTAGAGCAGGCCTATTCAGAGCAGTAATTTCTGTGAAATGTAATTGCCAAGGATATTGTAGGTCTGGTGAGTGCTATTAATTCAAAAGTAACCACAACCATGATCTTACAATACAGTCCAACTCTCCTTTCCATGGATTTCTCTACCCAAGACCAATCCACAGATATGTATCCACATAACACAGAGCTGAATTCATATTGTCACAACATGTAGTTGTAAATATGCCAGTGCAATCTCGTGAAGTGATAGTATTTCGGTACCCCACATAGTTAGGTTAATAAACTATTCCTAAACTGGCAATTTGCCAAATATTCTTATTAAGAGCAAGAGAATCAAAGCAAAGTAAAACAAATCAAATGAAGGAACAGTAAGGAAAAGGAACAGAAATCTGTAAGTCCAGCTAATTATTATGGAGCAGAACCTGTAGGCTGACCATAGGATCACTAGAATATGAGACTGGAAACTAAAATGAACCTTCTGTTGCTCCTGAGACACGCATCCAGAAAATCACTGGTTTATCTTCCTTGTTTTCTTTTTTCCAGAGTCCATGTGTGTTTATCCATCAGTACTGCTCAGTGATTAAGGAAGCGAAGGGGAGGGGGGGGGGGAATGGACCGATGATGCCGATTTGAGGTTAGAAAAAAGTCTGAAAGCAGTTGTTTTCACAGATGCAGCTCCTCTAAAATCACAGAGAGGCTGAACCTTGTCTTTGAGAATATTCCAAATGACATCCTATTGGCGTTGGTCCTGATAGGATACCAATCACCTAAAGACTCTATATAATAAACCTTCCCTCCTCATTCCAGGCACTCATCTTTCCTATTTCTGCCTGAACTTTGCTCATTTTTACTTTAAAAAAAAAAAATACAATAGATCTCACCCTAAAGTTTTTATCTTCCTCCAGGGTATTTTTGCTCCATTTACTTGAGGAACTGTGCCCAGAAAATAGTTTGAGAATGAAATTATACCAAGAATGAAATAACTTACAGAGCCTCAGCCTTTTGGGGCATGACTTCATATCACTTATTTTAAATAACTGCTGGTGTCTGGTATTGCTATAGATATTTGTCCTGCTGCGTCATTGTGGGACATCTGAAAAATGTTTTACTGGCAGCTTGCAAAGGAAAGACAAGTGATGGAAACAAGGCCTGGAACATAGACGGCAAGGTTTGCATTGAGACCCCGGCTCCTCTGAGCTCTCAGACCTGCTAAGGCAAGTCGCTTTATACCCTCCCTATCACCCACTAAGGTTTCTTGCCTGGCAAACAGGGTTAATAACGTTTTTCCAATTTACCTCTCAGGGTTATCATAAAAATAAAATAAATTCATATGATGGTACTTTGAGGAAAATATAAATGTACACATAAGTCATCACTATTTTTTGCCTTTAAGTTCCATCTGGGGACTTATTCCATTAGAAGTAGGTTTTAGTTTGCCACAGCTGTCCTCTCCCACCTACTTCTACAACAACAAAATTGATTAGAGAATGTCACAGGTTGAATTGTGCCCACTCACCCAGTTCATATGTTAAGCCCCAATGTGACTGTATTTGAAGACAGGCCTTTAAGGAGATAATTAATGTTAAAAGAAGTTATAAGAGTGGAGACCTAATCCTGTAGAACTGGTGTTCTTATGAGAAGAAGGAGAGACACCAGAGCTCTTTCTCTACATGCACACAGAGGAAAGACCGTGTGAGGACATGGTGAGAAGTCAGGTGCATCTGCAAGCCAAGAACAGAACTCTCACCAGGGACTATGTCTGCCAGCACCTTGATCTTGGACTTCCAGCCACCACAACTGTGAGAAATAAATGAGTGTGGTTGAAGCCACCCAGTCAGTAGTATCTTGTTATGGCAGCCTGAGATGACTAATGCAGATAGAAATAAAAAAGGAGTAGCTGTTTACCCCCGCTTAGGTCTCAGGATGCTACACTCCTAGCCTAAGGCCACCTCTGCCTGAATGCCTCTAAAGGACACTGGAAAAGGCTATGCAGACCTCAAATCACCCTTACCTTGCCCCCGCCATCTCCCGAAGGTAGCTTGGTGTCTGAGGTTGCCAGCATTAGCCACACCTTTCAGGCACACTCGGGAATCAAATAAAATACAATCCTCAAAGACATTCTTGCACCTTTAGTCATTGGCTCCATTAAAGTAGCCTCCCAGCTTGAGAAGGGTCCCTGAGGGCTTAAGATTTGAGCTAAACTGTAAGGTTGCTCATCTTGTACCTCGGTTATCCTTGCATGATGGAAGAATTCTCCCGGCTGCCTCTGAATTGTGGACTTTTCACTTTGGTTGAGATTTAAAGGCAAACTAATATACAATGATCGAAGTCAATGTTAAAGTTTAAAATCTCATTTTATTTCTACATGTTTATTAATTTGTTGTACCTTGTCCAGGTAGATCCAGCTATGTTTCAGACTCTATTAAACTAACAGGTGATCTTCTGTAACTGGTAATCCTTCTAGACATCGTGGGCATGTCTTAGGTCAGAAATAAAATAATATTTTCTAAAATCTGTCTGTACACTATATTTTTATTTCCTTTTATTCATTTTTTAAGGGGGAGGAGGACATATTGACATAAATCTCCCGCAGGTGATTTTGCAAATCTCGGTGTAACCGATACTGTTACCCAGACTGAAGAAACTATCGTTCTATGTCATCTTCATCTCTCTGGCCATGCAGCTGCCCTCAAACAGACTTTCCTAAAACAGACTTCAAATCAGCACCATAGAAAGGATGCTGTTCCATCTGTCAGAGCCAGTTTCCCTTTCCCTTTTCAGCTATGCTTTTCCACCTGCATACAACTCCACCTACTTCCTGAACCAAAGCAGGCAGTATGTGAGAAGTCGTGGCTTTACTAGCAGGAGGGGTCTGAAAATAGCTATTTAGCTATAAATCCAGAATCTGGTATGCCTGGTGTGAGGGCTAGGTACTTGGGGCCTGACCAAATGGTAGTCCTATCCTTTCTTCTGTATTCCGGTTCTGGTCCGCATGGTTTGGCCCTCTGCCTCAGCTTCCTGCTGGGACTTAAGCCCTTTGCCGAGTCACAACACTCTGGACCAATGCCCTATACACTGCCTGGCTCCTCAAAGACCTTTTCCCTGGGGAGAAAAAAACATGCTCTCTGTTTTCTCTTCTTCCTTCCTCTTTGCTGACAACCATTGCTTTCCCAACAACTGGCCAGACTCCTGTATGAATACAGATACCCAAAGGAATGTCACTATATTATGAGGATTGAGTATTTGGTGCCAGGATTGAGCACATACATCCTGGTGGGGTTCGGGGGTTGGTGGCTTGGCCAATCAGCCTTTTTTCATCTATTAACATATGGAATGGGAGCAAAGATTTTTCTCATGCTAAAAACATTTTTTATAACTCTGATCTGGTCTGAACTCCATACAGATGAGGAACCTAAGACTCAAGAGAAAAGCTGAGGCCAGACTCTATGGATCATTCATTATTCATTAGTCTATTCAATACATATTTGTTGAATATCTAGTACGTATAAGATATGCACTGCTATGGTTTCACTTTCATTTGAGAGACTGTCCTACTTCAACCAAAGTTCCACATTCTTATATAAGAAGTCTTAGCATATCAAAAAATGAAATGATCATGACGCTGAGTTCTCCCTCAGTTTAACTTACAGGCGCTACAAAAAAAGCGGTGAGACTAGCCTTTCCTTCAGCAGTCTACACGAGCCACTTCCGGTGCACCACTAGAGAAGCGAGTTCTTTCCTCAACCTTCTTTTGAATAGTTTCGACACTCCACAGTGTGCAGATTTCCAGCAAGGGATGGGAGACAAATTCATAACTAGAAGAGACAGAAAAAGTCCATGACAGAAAATTATAATATAAAATGAAAACTTTGGCTGTGCGGGGGAATCCCTTGAATTTTTAACTGTGCAATCTTTGATGACAATATTGTAAAAGCTCTGATATCATCCAGAATCCTGGAAAATGGCCTTCTGGCAGTTCTTATCTAGAATTTTCTTGTTGATCTACATACCACAGACTCAGTAGAATATTCCATGGAGCCTTAAAACAATAATCCCCAAACAATGCTGTGAAAGATGATGCAGTTATGAGAACATGGATTCTGGCAGAATGTAGGTTACTCAAACAGGGCTTACAATTTATGATAATAAAATAGTCTCTGCACTCTTTGGTGTAGATTTGTCCAGTTCTCACACTGCAGGTCCCCAGAGGCACCTCTTATTTGTGAGGAGATAGCTACAAAAATTGAGGCAGGGAGGCCAGAGTCTTAAGTCTCTTCTGTTTCGATTGGAACTGTTTCTCATCTATGTCTGGTCTCTGAGTAGACATCAAATACATTACTTTCCCTTTATTATTTAAATTTTGCTGCAATAATCACTTATTAAAAGTAACAATAAAGATACCTTCATTTTAAAAATTGTATGTATATGTGTATATCTGCATATGTAGATATATATACATGTGTGTATATATCCATATGTATATATATATGTACACCTATATATATGTGTGTGTGTGTGTGTGTGTGTGTATACCTTTGAGGATATAAAAGCTAAATAAATAGTTTCATTCATTTTTGTGTTATTTTATACTTAGACTATGAAGTTTTTTAATAATATAATAATAAACATTTTTGAGCATATTTATGGTAGGTTTCTTGTTAATTGCTTGATCATAATAACTCTCTAAGGTACAATTATTATTTCTATTTTATGTATTAGGACAATAAAGCTTAGAAAATTAAAGTAACATATCCAAGCTAATATAATTAATAAGTGGCAGAAGCTGAGAACCAGTGAAACCCAAGCCTTCCTAACTGCAGAGCCTAGGTTCTTAATAATTGAGTTATATTTCTTTTTGGGAGGACAGAGATATGGATCAAAAGAGAGGGACAGACCTTTTCTATGAAGGTGTCAAGAAGCAAACAGATCTTGCAAATATTGAACATGACCTTCAATTCTCCAATCCCCACAATGTCTGCCCACCCGCAAATTACCTGTAGATTTGAGGAACTTTTCCGGCCTGCTTTTATGAAAGTAAGCCATTCTTACACTGACTTTGTGCTCCTCTTAGCTTGGGGTGGGGGTGGGTTAGAAGACCTCTTTACTTGTTTTTAAGCAGTAGTATACATATTAAGATAAAGTATAATGTTAATGATGATCATGTTGGGTGTTAGAAAGGGATTTATTTTACTGTTTTTTTCCAATGTGCCAGAAAGTGGCCTGAAAATAGCAATATAGAGACCCAGAACTTGTCAATCTACAAACAGCAGGGTTTTTTTTATTTCAATAATTTTAAGAACCAAGCCAAGAGCCAGATTTCGTCATTTGTAAAATAGCAATATTCTAACTTTCATCATTTTAAATGGCAGTTCAAGGTGAATGAATGAATGAATGAATGAGCAAATTCTGCATTATCATATTTTCTACTAGTTCTGCTATGGTCTCAATCACCATGCTGATAACCAGGTTCTTGTTTTGTTCCAGAGTCTGCATTTCTACCTTTTACTCCAGTGTTTCACAGCAGTAACAATGCAGGAAGGCAGAAGAAAGTATATGTCAGACAAATTTCAATCTGGCTGTACCCTAACAAGTTAAATATACTGGAATCATTAACTAAATTTTGAATTAAAAATAAAAGGAATTAATGTTATTGACAGAACTTCTCCCTACATATAATAAAAAAATCAAGGGACAAAAAAATTATATCAGAACTCAGAGCAACTACATTGCAAACAACCTTTCTCTTTGGAGTCTATCATGTTCTACATTTTGTCCAAACAAGTTATTTACTTTTAGGCACACAAATTCTCAGGATTTACAATTATTTTCAAACACGAACTCCTATTGAATAATATGTATGAAGAAGAAAATTCTGAAAGATATGAAAAGTATCCTAAACCATCATCCCTCATGAAATTTAAAATTTTCCCCTGGATGTTTTTTAAACCATATTTCAAGAAGATAAGGAAAATGAGAAAAATGGAACATCTGCTCAGTGAAATTTCAAGCAGAGAAAAGATGAACTCTTAGATTAAGCCAATTGTCCACAGGCCGTTTTTTTTTTTTTTTTTTGGCTTTCTTTAATGATTTAAAAATAGTGTTTTCTTCTCCTCATCGAGCAATTTTGGCACTTTTGATTTGTATTACTTTGGAAAGAGCAAAGTTAGTTAATTAAAATTATAAACATAAATGAGTTGGGTTAGGATTGCACTCTGCTAATACTGCTGATATTCATTGCAGTTTAGTCTATGTAATAGTGAAGTAGAAATACTTCACCTTCTTTGAAATATTTTCAATTGTTTTCTTCAGAGGAGCTCAGATAACAGTTTTCATTTTGTTTTTAAATGAGAAAGAATTGTTCATGCCAATAAGAAAAGTAATCATGTTTCTGGATATATAAACATGAAATCTATAAAACAAATGTTTTGGTAAAATATGTCTTTTGGGCACTGATTTATTTGGAACCAAAAGTGTTTTCCTGGGGAACAAAACATTTTGTGGAAGAAATCTTCTAAATCTGAAAACTGATTGATTACAGAAACTAAGTTGTAGAGCCAAGAATGAGAATCTATTTTTCTATACAAATCAGGAGATGCTTAGGTTTAAATACCTTCATCAGAATCGTCTTTGTGTGCGTAGTTGCACTGCCAAATATTGCGTCTCCTTTGCCAATAATCCACGCTCACAAATCAGCCAGGTTTCTGTTGGGTCTGGAATATTGATACTTTGGCCAGAGGAAGGGAAACATGGTCAAACCCATTTCATTGTCTACACGGATCTGAGTCTTTGGATTTTAGTGAACTTGATAGGCCTGCTCCAAAAATATTCGTAAGCTATAACAGGCCACATTTCATTTTCACCAACTTTCAAACTAGGAACAACACAGAGAAAGTTTTAATAATCACAACAACAACCAAATAGCCTAAAAAAAACCTTTTTCTGTTCATTCAATCCATAAAAAAGAAAGCTTCCATGAATGGAAATCTGGAGATAAAAGAAAAGGGACATTTTAAAATTCATTGAGACAAACAGTGGAAATAGCACTTCAGCGGTCCTGGACTTGCATGGTAATTCTTTTGCATAGCTATGTGATGAGTCTCTCGAGCCCCAGTGTCTTCATCTAAAAATAGGTCTACAATGCTTCTCCTACCTACCTCGCAGGACTGTTATATTGTAGGAGTTATTGCAGGTAAAATTGTTTTATAAATATTTAAGTACCAAATCATTTATTCTTAATATTACCATTCTTTTTAGATATTTTTTGTTGATGATTGTAGTTGATGTCATTGTCGTTGTTTAGAATGACATGCTCCCAGGAAATTTAACTCCATTTTCACTGGGATTTTCAGTGACAACAGTCAATGCTATTTAAGCAATCTCTGTGTCATACAAGCAGGTCTGCATAGACCACTAGGTAATCAATAGTCCCTATTCTTTGATCTTGACAAAATGAATGATCAAAGCATTCTAAATAGTCAATGAGCCTGACTCTATTTAAAGATATCATATATTATTAGTTTTCTCTCAAGCAACTACACAAATCAGAGAGGGGCAGGGACAGGTATGTCAACAAAACTAACCAAGACGTTATCCTCAGGTTAAATCATTATGAAGCAAAATTGTTACAATGCTAGAGGCTTGTAAGCACACTTTAAAAAATTGTATATCTATTTCTACCTGCAATTCTAAATAACTGAGTAATAACTGGGAAAGTGAGAGGCTAGATGGATGGATGGATGGATGGATAGATGGATGGATGGATAAGTAGACAGATGATGATGATAGAAGAGATGATAGATAGATGATAGATTACATAGATAGACAGATGATAGATAGATAGATGATACATACATATATACATACATACATACATACATACATACATACATACATACATAGATGATAGGTATAATATGCAGATATATAAAATTTAAAATATGATATATTCTTCCAGTAGAGATTTAACAACGTAGTCATGTAGAAGAAAAAAAAAATACGCTTAATTTCATACTTGGAGACAATGAATGTAAATGTTTCAATAAATTAATATTCTTCATAGTATTTTTGATGCATAGTTTCTTATTTATCTTACATAATTAAATTATACTACATATTAGTTTTTGAATCACATTTTTAGAGGTATTATTATTTAATAAATGCATACATTTTAAGTACACAATTTAATAATTTTTGACAAAAGTACTTATATGAACCCAAAATGATCCCTTGTGCCTCTTTGCAGTGAATCCCTCTTAACCTATGCCCCAAACTACCACTGATCCAATTTTTGTTGCTATAGATTAGTTTTACCTATTCTAGAAATTCACATGCAGAAATATAGAATATAATTTTTGTGTCTCACTTTTGTTCACTCAACATAATATCTTTGAGATTTTTCATGTATTAATAGTTTATTCTCTTTATCGTTGAGTACTATTTCATTGTATGAATTCACCACAATTTTGTTTATTCATTCACATTCTGAAAAACATTTAGATTGTTCTCAGGTTTTTTTGGTATTAGGAACAAAGCTATTATGAACATTCATATATTATACATGCAATTTTAAATGATGCTTTTTTTTCACTTAATATAAAACAGGAGCATTTATTGGTTATTTTAAAAGATTCATTTTAAATGTCTGCCTAATTTTGATTCTGTGGATATACCATAATTTACTTAAATATCCTCTACATTTGTATATTTAAATTATTTCTAATTGTTTTCTTTTATAAATAATAAATAAAGGAACATCTTTTCTTTTTCTCTATTTTGGGTGCCAGAAAAGTTTTTCATGTCAGTCCACACTCAAACTGACGCAAAAAAATTTTTTTAAATGTTAAATAATGTTCTTTTTATTCTTTGATCTATAATATACATAGAAACATTGGACATTTTACCAGGATAATTAAAAATGTATTCTAAATTTTAAATGCTTTCTAAAGAGTTCTTTCTCTTCCCGGCTTCTATTTTTTTCCGAAGCTAAGAGCTTCTGAAAGTGTTAGCTTCGTTTGCTATTTTTCTGCCTTTTCAATTGACAATCGTCTTGATGAATAGAGGAAGCCACGCATCTCAACTCTTTTTGGATTAATTGTAAGGAAAGAAACTGTTCGATGAGGCCAAATGTGTAGGTGTTGAGCATTGTTTATTTTTTCTTCAGCTTGAGGAATGTGCTTTCACAACATGGCAGTAAAGCCCCACATCAAAGAAGCAAAATATAGAATAACAGAACAAAAACGAAAATCCTTTTTGGAGCCAAAAAAAGATCAAAACAAAGAATCAAAGGTAGAGCCTATAGTAACAAAACTGCTGGGGACTGAAACATTTAAAATATACCTGTGATTTTGCTAATTGAAAAACTCATTCACAACCTCAGCAGTCCTTAAACAAACAATATACTTAAGGTGTGTTTCTGTTCTAAATGTCCTCCCCAGTATCATTTTAATGAGAAAGAAAACACTGGGTCCATTTCCACACTTTATCTTAAAGAACAAGGCCATGCTAAAGGTTTTTAAAAATTTAACTCATGCAGGTAGGTAATGTTCTCCAATAGATCCCTCTGCTTTCTGTATCCACAAATGGATTCTTGAAATACACTATTCCCCTCAATTCTTCTCAGCAAGAATATTGTGGTTATATTCATATATTCTTGATAATTATGTATCTATATATCTTGCTTTCCTTCCAGGACTGTGTAGCACATTATTGGATTTTGTCTATCCAATCCACTTTTCTGTTCTGGACATCCAGGGACGTGTTTATCACTGATATCAGGTGAGTGCGGTACGTACGCCACTCTCAACGCCTACTTCTATGGACTGAATGCTTGTGACCAACTAAGATTCATATGTTGAAGCCTAAACCTCAACTTGATGGTATTTAGAGGTGGGGCCTTTGCAAGATAATTAATTCATGAGGGTATAGCCCTAATGAATAGAATTAGTGTCCTTATAAGAAGAGATATGGAGAGATGATCTCTCTCTCTCTTTAGCATGTAAGGACACAGTGAGAAGATGGCTGACTGCGAACCAGGAAAAGGGCCCTCACTGGAACTTAACTATGTTGGCACCCTGATCTCAGATTTCTAGGTTCCAGAAGAACAGAAATAAATGTCTGTTGTTTCATCCAGTCTGTTTCTTGTCGTCATTGTCGTTATTATAGCAGCCCAAGCAGAGTGACACCAACACAGTAACTCAGTAAGGGGGTGATTATAGTTATCCACACACATAGCTATGGTGATAGGTCTGAAGTGATAATAAATCACTCAAACCAGAGCTGTCCCTTATTATTTTTTAAAGAGAAGCCCCATTTCAGTGATGTATTGAAGTCGATCAGCAGTCTCACACTGATTCACAAGAGTTGACTGCTAAATTTTCAGGAATTTTGCAACCTGGTCAATAAACTGCTGATGATTTGAATCAGCTTTGGTGATAGTATTTATTCTACAGAAACTGGAAAGTGTTAAGTCAATAAATGTGATACAACACACAAAAAATTAAGGATAAAAACCACGTGATTATCTCAATACTCAATGAATCAACAAATAACAAGTTCTCCTGAATATATAGAGAAAAGGGAATCCTCATACATTGTTGGTGGCATTGTAAATTAGTGCAGCCACTATGGAAAACAGTTTGAAGATTTCTCAAAAAATTAAAACTAGAACTGCCAGATGATTTAGCAATTCCATTTATGAGTATTATCTGAAGAAAACAAAAATATTAAAATATTAAAAAACAAAAATATTATTTCAGATAAACAAAAGTATTATCTGAAAAAAACAAAAACTAATTTGAAAAGATATATGCACCCTATGTTCATTGCAGCATTATTTGTAATAGCCAAGGTATGGAAGCAACCTAAATGTCCATAAAGAGATGAATTATAAAAAAGATGTGGTATATATAATGAAATATTACTCAGCTATAAAAAAGAAAGAAATCTTGCCATTTGCAATAACATGGAAGGACCTAGAGAGTATTATGCTAAGTGAAATAAGTCAGACAGAGAAAGACAAATACCATATGATCTCACTTATATGTGAAATCTTAAAAAAATCAAAATAAACAAATAAACAAAACAAACAAAACAGACACATAGATATAGAGAATAGGCTGATGATTGCCAAAGGGGAGAGAGGGTAGAAAAAAAAAATTTTAAATCATACAGTTATCTCAACACAGTCATGCACCATATGATGACATTTCAGTCAGTGATGGAACACACATATGGTAGTAGTATACCATATAGGCTACATGCATAGTAGCTTATACCACCTAGGTTTGTATAAGTACACTTTATGATGTTCACTCGATGACCAAATCACCTAATGATACATTTCTTAGATCACTGTAGATGCAGAAAAAGAAGTAGACATGAGTCAATATTCTTTCATAATTAAAACTTTCAACAAGTTAGGTATTGATGAAATTTACCTCGAAATAATAAAAACCTTCTATGACAAGGCTGTAGCTGAAGTCATACTCAACAGTGAAATGCTGAAAGCTTTTCCTTTAAAATCATGAATAAGACAATGATGCCCACACTCACTACTTTTATTCAATATAATTCTGGAAGTCTTTGTCAGAGCAATTAGGCAAGAAAAAGAAGTAAAAATTATCCAAACCAGTAAGGAAAAGTAAAATTGTCTCTGTTTGCAGATGATATTATGTTATATATAGAAAACCCTAATAACTTCACCCAAAAACTGTTAGAACTAATAAAAGAATTCAGTAGTTATAGGATACAAAATCAATATATAGAAATCAATTGTGTTTTTATATACTAACAAAATATCAGAAAGAGAAATCAAGAAAATATCCCATTTACAATAGTATCAAAAAGAATAAAATATTTAAGAATAAATGTAACCAAGGATGTGAAATATCTGTCCACTGAAAACTGTATGAAACTGATGAAAGAAACTAAAGAAGACACAAATCAGTGAAAAGATATTCCATGATCCTGGATTAGAAAAATCGATATTATTATAAAGTACATACTAATCAAACCAATGTTTTATAGATTCAATGCAACCCTTGTTAAAATTCCAGTGGCATTTTTCACAGAAATAGAGCAAACAATCCTGAGGTTCATGTAGAAATACAAAATATTCTTAATAGCCAAAGCAATCTCTGGAAAGAACAAAGCTGGAGGCATCACACTTCCTGATTTCAAACTATATTACAAAGCTACAGTAATCAAAACAGTATGGTAATGGCATATAACCAGACACATAGATCAATGAAACAAAATATAGAGACCAGAAATAAATCCATGCATACGAGGTCAGTTAATTTTGGACAAAAGGAATCAGAAATATACAATGGGGAAAGGATAATCTTCTCTATAAATGGTGTTGAGAAAACTAGATATACACATGCAAAGAATGAAACTGGACATCTATCTTAAACCATACACAAAAATCAACTCTAAACTGGTTAAAGACTTGAATGTAACACCTGAAATTGTACAATTCCTTGAAGAAAACATAGCAGTTAAGTTTTTTGACATTGGTCTTAACACTGATGTTTTTGATTGGACGCCAAAACCAAAAGCAACTAAAGCAAAAGCAAAATAAACAAATGAAACCATGTCAAACTAAAAAGTTTCTGCTCAGCAAAAGAAACCATCAATAAAATATAAAGGCAATCTATAAAAATATTTACAATGTACGTACAAAATACAAAAGAAATTTATATAACTCAATAGCAAAAAAATAAATGACCCAATGAAAAAAATGGGCGAAGGGCCTAAATAGACATTTTTTTCCAAAAAAGACCTACAAATGACCAACAGGTACGTGCAAAGTTGCTCAACATCATTAAGTATCAGGGAAAGGCAAATCAAAACTACAATGAGATATTACTTCACATCCGTTAGAATGGTATTATAAAAAAAAAAAAAAAAAGACGAGATAACAAATGCTGGAAAGGATGTGGAAAAAAGAAGCCACCTGTACACTGTTGGTGGAAATGTAAACTGGTATAGTCATTAGAGAAAACAGTGTGGAGATTCCACTAGAAATTAAAATTGGAACTACAAGATGATCCAGCAATCCTACCACTGAATATATCCAAAAGAAATGAAATCACTATCTCAAAGAGGTATCTGTATTCCCGTGTTCATTGCAGCTTTATTCATAATAGCCAAGATGAAAACAACCTAAATGGACAAAGAAAATGTGGTGTGTGTGTGTATGTGTGTGTGTGTGTGTGTGTGTGTGTTTAACTGTCAGCCTTCAAAAAAAATCCTGCTCTTTGCAACAACATGCATGAAACTGGAGGACATTATGGTAAATGAAATAAACCACAAAGTGAAAGACAAATATTGCATGGTATCACTTATACAGAAACCTAAAGAAAAAGACACTTAAAGAAACAGAATAGAATAGTAGTTGCCAGGGACTGGGGGATGAAGGAACTAAGGAGAGGCTAGTAAAAGGATACAAACTTTCAGTTATAAGATGAATAAAGTCTGAATATCTAATGTATAGTATGGTGACTATACTTGATAATACTGTATTGTATATTTAAATTTGCTAACTGAGGAAAACTTAAGTATTCTCATCAAAAAAAAAATGTAAATAGGTGATGAGATGGATGTATTACCTCGGTGGTAATCGTGATGGATGTGTTAATTAACTCAACAGTGAGAATCCTTTCACAATGTATATATATCTGAAATCATCACATTGTACACTTTAAATATATTACATATTTATTTGTCAATTATACTTTAATAAAACTGGGGGAGGGGGAGAAATTGGACAGTGCTACAAATCAGGGTTTTGCTTTTTTAATTGCAGAGAGCTTTCTTTTAAATATTTACCTGCTAATACCACAAGTTAAATATAGAAGGACAGGGACAATATGCTTCATTTATCATTCTTCTACCTAGAAGATATTCCTTAGGTACCTAACAAATCCTTGTTGAGTCACATCATCAAGCTTTGATCATAATGATAGTAGTATAATGAGATGTCAGTATGGGAACCAAGAGTTAGGATGTTGGTTTTTGAGACTTAAGGTCTCACTTCTGCAGTATAGTATTGAGTAGTCGCACTTTGGAGTCAGAGAGACCTGAGTTCAAATCCTGCTTCTGGCCCTCACAATCTAAGCTGTGCATGTTCTTCAAGCCTGTCTTCAGGATGGTTGTGAGTAATAATGCTTGGTAGAGAAGGCATTACCTTTCCCACAGAATTTTCTTTCTGCTTACTCTGTGTGCTTCCCAGAATTCATGGAATGCCTTGATATATACCTTTTTAATTCCAAAATTCATGGCAATAATTTCTAGACCAAACTGTGTCTGCTGATAAATACCTTGTGTTTGCATAGCATCTTTTACTTTTCAAAACAATTTTCACACTCCTTATAACATTTGATCAGACTGGAAATAAAGACTTTATGTGAGATGGCATTCATCTCAAGGTAGTTGATAGGGAAGAGCGAGTCCAAAGAGAACATTAGCTCGGTGACTTTTTACTAAAATTTGAAGGGTCCTGTTCACTGTTACCAATTACATCTTGTGTTGATAACATTCCTTATAAAGCTTTCATGGATTATGAGCACATCGACAAATACTGTGATTAAAGAGCACAGTAAGGTAGCAAGTTTTAAATCCAACTCATCCCTATAGCTATAGATAGATAACAGATGATAGATAGATGACAGATGATAGATAAATAGATGATAGATTGATGATGATGATGATGATGATGAGAGAGAGAGAAAGAAGCCTAGGTACAGAACAAAATCTCTACTTTGACAAATGCCATTCTCTAGTCAGCTTGGGATTCTGATACCTTAAATTAGTTATGAACAACGGTATGAGATTTTGTTTCTACTGTTCAATTCAATAAACATTTATTGGACAAATTTCTAAATTGGAGAAGAGGCATCTGTACTTGAATCTCTAAAGCAAATCTTTGCCTTTCAAGATATAACCTGAATTTTTTGCTCATTTGAACCAAAATATTTTAAGTTAACACTTACTATAACTTGCTCAATATTTAATGATTCTTCCTGTCAGAAATTTTTTCATTGCTTCATAAAACTATTACAGCAAAATACTTTTTAAAAATATCTTCTCCGACTACTCATTGCCAAACATCTAGGTCTGATCATTACAAACCTCCCTGACTTATATTCCATCTGTGTTGCTGACCCAAGTGTCAGTAACAAGAACAAAAGAAAACAGCCAAAGACTGTTGGAAAATAGCATATACTCAAGGACCTTAACAGGAAAAGAAAAAGCAGGGTATAAACTTCAAAATGCCACCAGTGGTTATAACAGCAAGCCAAAGGAGGCGGCATCACTAGAGCTTTGGTAAAGGGTCAGCAGCTGGGGAAGTGTGAGAGACTAGAGGAAAAGATTGCAGAGTGTTCTGTGATGTTTTCTGCCAGTGTTGTCTCATAATCAAGTAAGACAGATCTGTGATTTCTTCATCAGACCTTTTCAACTATAAGTGAATCCCAACTCAAGCTGGCTCAAGGAAAAGCAAAAGTAAACATGAAATCTTGTGGCTCTTAAACTGAAAAGTGGAAAGATACATGTGACTGGATATAGGAGCTCCAATACTGTCCCAAGGTCCAGGGCTCTTTCCATTTCCTGGCTCTCAGTATTTTAGCTTCATCTCAGCTAGACTCAGCCCACATAATGACCACAAGAAGCACTCCATCAAACCATGATGGCCAGGGACATTAATGTTCCGATTAGCCAGAGCTGCATCCTGCGCCTACCCCAGGAACCAGAGGTGAGGTCAATCCCACCCAACCACAGGTTCTGCGTGTCAGGTCTGGTCCTCAAAAATAAGAGCAACTTCATTAAAAGTAGTGGGAACTAGATGTTAGTATGATATCAGGTCTCCATGGCTAGATTCTGGCTGTAACCCTGGAGCAGGAAGTGTAGTACATATTAAAGCTTCAGGCTTTAGAGCCAGACAGACCTATATGCATATCCCAGCACAGTCACTTCCTAGCTGTGGGGCTTTAGACAAGTCACTTAATCTCTCTGCATGTGTATCTATAAAATGGAAATAGTAATTATACCTAGCTCATAGATTTTTCTATGATTATATAAAATTATATATGACATAAAGCACAGTGCCAGGCAAAGAATAATCAACCACTTAATAAATATTTAAAGATAATACTACTAAAAAGGATAGAAAATATAAACACGAATTAATGTTATCCCTGAACAGATACCGATGGCATTTTAAGTCATTGATAAGAAGATAGAAGCAAGATCCAAACTAAACTCACATGGTAAATGTCTCATGTGTTTACTAAGATGTTTCTCCAACTTTTCTTAAGGATTCTCATCATTGCATTAAAGAATTTCTCAATGGTCCCAGGACTTCAGGAAGGTAATCAGTATTTAGCGTTTGCATTCTTATTATAAGTCCATGCATAATTTGAATAAATATTTTGAAATATTAAGATTATTTGACAGCACTCAATTATTCCTTTGTACCTACTTACATATTTTGATGGGAAAGACAGGGTAAATTCAGAACCTACATAAAAAAATGAAGTAGAATCTAATACAAAACTGGGATTGCTAACACAGCACAGAGATGCCAAAACTGCACGGATAAGTGATTTTGAAAACCATCAAATAGACATTCCACAAGGTCAACCAAAAGGCAGTGTGGCTGAGAGTAATGAGTGATTTTAGTCTGCCGGTCATTAAAATGCTTAAGAGAAAGGGCTTCTCTTCTATTGGTTTCTATTCTTTATAAGAGAATATAATTTTATATATAAATTTCATCTTGCCTTTAATTGCCTAGTTTAATGATAAACACTTTTAAAAAAATTCTTGACATGCCAGAGGAGATATCTGGCCTGTGCTTAAAGTTATTTGGGGTCAGTGACAAGTATGAAGGTATGCCAAGTAAACTAGTAAAACAGAAGGTAAGAAGACTTCAATCCAAAAAGATCCATTTACTTTTCTCCCTTCTTTCCTCCCTTTCTGTCTC
>NW_006441071.1:10489268-10503729 GCF_000325575.1 Pteropus alecto
CCCTCCTCTTTCCTTCCTTCCTTTTTCCTTTAAGCACAAGCAATATGTGACTATTTTGTCACAAATATTCAAATAATATTTTTACAAACCAAAAAAAAAAAGAGTCAAATTTAATATCCCGAAGTCAGGTGCCATACAATTACATAATCCTTGATGTTTGGATTGAATTTGTTTTATTGATTGCAATAATTTTCCTGTGTCGACTCTACACCAAACCACCCAAGTGAAAAATTTAATTGACTCTCTGGATAGTATCATAACCAATAACCCCACATTACATGATTAAATGCATTTTTAAAAATATTTCCTGAATATGATGTAGACTTTACCCACATGGATTTCAAGTGGAGTTGTCAGTCTAAAATTGAGTAGTTCTCCCTAGGAGTAGGACCTTGGTGGATAATAAAGAGCTAACTAAAGTAATTTCCATTTTTAAGACACCTTTCTTGAATTTTGAGAAATGGCTATGATTCTTACAGAGCACATGGGCTTTGGTATCAAACCTATGTGGATTTAGCCTCAGATTTGCCACTTAATAACTGATTTTGGAAAGTGAAATAACACTTTCGAGCTACAGTTTCTTCATCTATACAATGAGGATAATAAAAATGCCAATATTTCAAATGAAATATTGAATGTAAAGTGTTCAAGGTAACATCTGACATATAGTTAGTGCACAGTACATATTGCTGTAAGTACTTAGATTCTACACTTTTTGAATTTGGTTTTGCTTATTTGTCTTATTTTAATTTCAAAGCCTTAGACTCATGAATGACGAATTAAAAGATACGAAATATTTTTATACTGAAGTCCCATAGATCATGTGCCATTTTAGCACAGGGACAGGCTTAGTTACCATTTTAACTCCAGGGCCCTGTGGCCTGGGACAGAGTAGGTGCTAAGTAAATAAGTATTGAGCCGATCATACATCCTCCTCACTTGTGTTTTTCTTTTTGTAGAACAGATGCAGCCTTAATGGTAGGTGTCATTCTCCACAGGCAATGTTAGGCAGAATTCAGCAATTCTATTCATTTCCAAAAGAAAATCTGCTTCACTGGACCTGGGTAAAATAATGGATGTTTTCCTGGAGATTCAACTGAAGGGCAGCAAAAAAGGATTCATATTACATAATATGCATTTTCTTTTCATTCTTCCTTAATCCCATTTGATCCTCAGTCTTGTGGACTTGTGGACTCCGGTTTCCAACAAGGTTCTCTCATCTCATTCTATTTAAGCATCTTCCTTGAGGACTGCTATCTCTGCCCATTTCATATACAGACTAATTTAGCTCCCGTAACTGGATATCCATATCACTTCATACTGTCTTTAAGGTAAGGAAACAAAGTTCTTCTGTGTTTCGGGTTTTCACTTCTCTGAATGGGATACTGTAGAAAGCAAATTTTATTTCCTCTCACTTCTATTTTTTTCCTTTCATATACAAATGATATTTCATCATATAATTACTTATTGTCACACTGGATTACAAACAATGTGAAGACAAAGACTATCGGTCAAGTTCAGCATTTTAGCATCAATCTCAAGTATAGTAACAGGCACTCTGTAAATGTTTATTTGTAATGTGTGTCATTGTAGGATAAATCTGTTCTCCCTCTGTAGACAGTTTGTACTTTATTACAAATATACTCTAATATCTAGTGAGCTTGCATGTGTGCATGTGTGCATGCAAGTGTGTGTTGTGTACATGCATGTGCATTAAGGAAGAAGCATTATTATTCCTCTCACACTTACATTCAAGGCGCCTTTGAGATTTTCGTTTATCAAAAGTTTGATCCTATCCTGTGATGCTTTAGCTAATAAGTGAGGATATCATACCCAATTCCAGATGTTGAGTCAAAAGATTATAAATTAAAATGTGTTCAAAGGAAAACAATGTTTTTGGTAATAACAATAAAGAAATACTAGTTCTTCTGGGAAAGAAATATAGAACATTTTTGACATGCCAGTTCTCATTAAATTCAGAAATGAAAACCTCTGAGGTATTCAGTTTGATATTTTTATTTCCTTTGTTCACATTGTCAGTCTTTTTGTTTCCTTGCATTTTTATCTTTATCTTTGTATTCCTGTCCTATTCTGTGGCCAATTTCCCTGATCTCATTTCTTATTTTCCTCCTATGTTCACTTCCTTCACTTACTAACTTGATTTATCTTCTTTCCTGGGTATCAATTTCTAACCTTTTCCCTTATTTTCCTCTGGCTTCCACTTATCCCCCAGCTAATCTCTTGACCTTTTTGTAATTTCTTTTCTTTTCACATTATCTTGTTTTCAGAGTTGTCCTTATCTGCTTAGCCTACCATCAAGTTCAGGGGGAATATTCAACCTGAAAAGTCTTTAGCCTATAAATGGATTACCAGTTGTCTCAAAAGGCCTGGCTCACCCAGATACTACGTGGAAAAGGTCCCTTTTGTTTCAAGGCTTTTCCAGAATAGATGAAGCACTCTCCTCTTTGCTCCTTTGCTCCTCCCCACTTTCCCGCCTGCTCATGGTTTTGAAATCTTCTGGCATAATTTCTAAGTAGATAAAAGAAGCACATCTAACTCAGGTTTTACCCAATCATTTATTGTTTTCTCCCTATTTCCCTCTACCCTCTGTCTTAGGGCTTTTATGGAGGGAGAGGAAATTTGGCATCGGGCTGCCTGCATCTTTCAGATTTAAATTGATACTCTAAAAAGGCTGGCCACCTCCAAGGCAAATGTTTCCCAAGTTTCAATTTAGTTTTCATTAGGAACCAGGCAGCCCCTTGCCAGTCTGCCTGCCCATTTAAACAAGGCCTCTCTCAGGGGATTATGCAGTTGCAAGCTGAAACATCTATATGCAAATGAGCCTTTCTGTATTTGCTATCAGCTACCACAGAAATTTTCCACTCCTTCAAAGCTATTTTTAAAAAAGCAGACTGAAAACAGAAAAAGAAAGAAAGAAAGAAAGAAAGAAAGAAAGAAAGAAAGAAAGAAAGAAAGAAAGAAAGAAAGAAAGAAAGAAAGAGAAAGAAAGAAAGAAAGAGAAAGAAAGAAAGAAAGACATTATTGACTCCAGGAATATCCAACTCTTTAAAGAGAGACCTGCTCACTGTCCTCCCACCCAATCAGGTGTGGCCTTACCACTGCACAGGAGAACCGTATCAGAATCCAAAGCAGAAGAAAGAAAGAAAGAAGAAAGGAAGGAAGGAAGGAAGGAAGGAAGGAAGGAAGGAAGGAAGGAAGGAAGGAAGGAAGGAAGGAAGGAAGGAAGAAAGAAAGACAGAAAGAAAGACAGAAAGAAAGAAAAAGAGAGAGAGAGAGGAAGCAAAAAAGGAGAGAGGAAGGGAAGAAAGGAGAGAGGGAAGGAGGGAGGGAAAGAAAATATCTTTAATACAGACAGAAACCCAGAAACCTGGAAGAAGAGTTGAAGGATGTCTCTCACCCTACCCACTTCCACGCCCATCTCACCTGCTCTGCCAAAAACTTGCAGGAGATAGAGATTCCTGTCTGCCCCTACCTCACCTCCAACATAAATAGATCCTAAGGCAAGGTTATATTAAAATTCTAACTTATCCAAAATAAATAACTGGGGCACAACAGAAGTAAGAAAGTTTTTTGTGTTTGTTTGTTTGTTTGTTTGTTTTTGAGGGAAAGAACATAAGGAAACTCCAAAGAGGTCTGACATTTTAAAAGAATGAAGTTTGATGTTTTAAAAAATATGGAATTAACTCTATGCTATTTGCATGAATAGAGGGGAACAGCATTGTGGATTTGATAGTTTATGTATTATATAAACTTAAAGTATTTTATTTTGAAATGCAAGGTAAATTTGTGCTAAAGTTGAATGTCGTAAGAGCCAGACAAACATGACTATATGTCTTTGAGCAGGTTCTCTGGGCACCAGTTTCCTCATCTACAAATGAGGGGATGGACTAGATTGGTGGTTCCTCAATTATTAGGATGCTTTACCACTTTAACTTTGCATTTAGAAGCAATTTCAAACTTAAAGTTGCAAAACTAATATAAAGAACCGTCATTATCCTTCACCCACATTCACCTATAATTAACGTTTTGGCCTATCTGCTTTATCATTGCCTTAGTAGGTGGTAGATAGATAAATGATTACAGGAGATAGATAGATAGATAGATAGATAGATAGATAGATAGATAGATAATAAATAGATAGATGATAATCTCTGTATATCTGTACACACAACACACACACACACACACACATTTATTCATTCATTGTTTTATCTGAAATTCAAATTGAACCGGGTTACCTGTAATTTCATCTGGCAACCCTAGAAGGGATAAAAGCCAACACAGGGTGTAATAATGAACAAGTTATCAAAGTAGATAACTGAGGTTCCATTTTGCTGGGAACCTTCTGAGAAACCATATAGAACACCCATCAGAAGTGAGCTAAAGCAGGACAGGGAGCCTGGGACGTTATCCCTGGGCTCCCATCAGCCTCTGCTGAGGACTGCCCCCAAGGCAGCATTAACTCCTTGGCACTTCTGCTGTTCTGACTTGTGGTTGAGCAACTTCCCAAGAAAGAAGGAAGCCAACAAGTTAAGAAGCAGAGAGAAGCAAGCTTTTAAAGCAGCAAGTTGTTCGTGATGTACCTGAAACTCCTCCCCACATGCAAGAGATATTTAGAAGTGAGCCTTGGGTCATGGGACAGAGCATCAACAGAGTTAGCTAGAATTTCTTTTTACTTGGTACTTTGCTTTGCTTCACAAAGCAACATTGTGATTATCCCCAGCCTCTCAATTGCTAGAGGAAGAGAGTGGCCAGCGCCGTCATTGAGGCTTTCAGGGCATAGAAATCAACGGACACGCTTTTCTTCTACACTGGCTCTGGGAGCTTAGTCAATGTATCTGTTCTTGGGATATGTACTCACTTTTGGCGTGCTGACAGTTTGTGTTTCTGGGCCAGAAGACTGTGGGACAGGCCTCCAGACGGTACCAAAATGCTATTACATGGAATACTACCCTCTGAGGCTTCCTGAGAGGTAGCTGGCCTCCTTCACACTACCCTCTGAACTATAACAATGTTTTAGGGGTTGTGAATCACATTTCCTCTATTTTGAATTTTTACAACCTTCATTTTCCAGATCGGCAAACTGATACTCCTCTCAAAAAGCCCATTTTCTCCGAATTATTCTGTAAAGGCTTTGACTTTAAACCTCAAATCATTCTTAGCTTAATTAAAAGCACCTGGTTATTATCTATTCCCTAGTATCTATTCCCCAGTATCTATAAAGCAGGGTCATGGATGCAGCCTGAGGGAGCTCACATTTCTTATTAAGGTCTGATCAGCAGAAAAAGCGTAAAGCTTCTTTCCTTCGCCCAGGCCTAACCCTAGTAGCTACTAGGAAGTACTCTGGATT
The DNA here is from genome assembly GCF_000325575.1 of Pteropus alecto. Lineage (NCBI taxonomy): Eukaryota > Metazoa > Chordata > Mammalia > Chiroptera > Pteropodidae > Pteropus > Pteropus alecto. The sequence goes on from NW_006441071.1 coordinate 10,494,640, forward strand.
ATGATGTGAAATCAAAGGGCTGAGTACTTTTCTTGGAATGAATAATTCAAAAATAGGTAGAAAGCATCGGCTTTAATACAAAAATACACTTTAGTTCTATTATTCAAAAATCTTGATTAGAATAGATGTTAGTAGTCTGGATTCCTCAGAAATCAGACCTCCTTGCCTGCTTTTCTTACCCTGCTTCTTTCACTCTGTTATATGTTTTACCCAAGAGCATCCCCTCCATAAATCACTTGGCAAGAATCCTTTTCTCAGGCTCTGCTTCTACTAGTATGACCCAAGACAGGCTTAGAGACAGGTGAACCTGGAGGCTCTGAGGTAATGCATAATATGAGAATGATATAGAATGAAAGAATAAATGAATTACTTCTCACTAAAGAACCAGGTTTAAAATAAATAATTCAACATATACATTTTGGTGTTTCCTGTCACTGTAACCTACAAATGTTATAATACCACTTTGCTAAACCTTCAGTTTAGCTCTACTAACTACTGCACAACTTCCCTGATGCTGCAACCTTCAAATGAGAGAGTCTTTAATAGCATGTCTGTCTTCTCACTGTGATTTGCTGGCACACAAACCTCACTGGCTAATTTTAATTAGAATCTTAGAATTTTATAGCTGGAACAAACTTTAGGGATCATTTAGTTCGACTCTTTTAAGTCATGAACAAATAGAAGCCACCAATATCCAATTATTACCAAGGGTCATTCAGCTACAAATGGCAGAATTGGGATAATAATCCAGCTTCATGGGCACCAATATAACACTATTTCCACTGAACCACACTGTCTGGCCTTTACCAAACTCCACATATTTCAGATAAAGAAAAAAGAAAATCTAACTTTTTCATTCATTACTGATTAAGTCATAACATTGGGCTTATAAATGAGTTACATTAGTATTTACTTTAATAATGAGTTTGTTGCTAAACTATAAACTCATCCTCTCTTCTTATTCTTTCTCTGTATAAGCTTCACCCCATTTCCTCAAATGACAATAAACATGTAACTATCCATCAGAGAGAAGAGCTCACTGTGAGGGCTACTAGATATTGTATTATTTCATTCAGGATATGGTTGGAATTAACCTGGACTAGACTAAATGGATTCATTTCCAGTAAGGCTCAGGCTGTCTCTAAATGTTTGTACAGAAGCTGTATATGTATGTCCATATGCATATTGTTGTCTTTTGCTTTGAGAGATGGAATTACATGGAATAAAAGGAAATCTTGCAGAGCCCAGCCACTTCATGTGATCTAACAAAATCACTGATTGCTCTTCATTAATTACAACTATCTGAGCAAATTGACCTTTATGCCCATTAGGTTGGTCTTCGAATACCAGCAAATCTGCCAGTCTTGAAAGATTACATACCCCAAAGCCACTGGATGTTTGTTCCTGATTGAATTTCTTTGTCTTTGCTTGCAACGAAAGTAAGACTCCCTAAAGAAAACATGTCTGCCTCAATTACACATACATATATATAATTTCACTACCAGGAAGTTACATTAGATTCCCTTCTGTGATAAACAATTCTGTAAAAAAGAACATTCTCCCCTCAGGTGTCCGGAACTAATGATAAAATCTTCCATACTTAGTGAAACAGTGCTCTTGTTCACTTTCACTGAACGAGTGGGAAGGAGGGGTGAACAATGCAACAATTGAGAAAGGTCCCTTTACCCTTTAAACTCTAGGAAAAGAGAGCCTTCAATAGCTTCATTTTTTGGCCTGGTTATTTTGGTAGTTCCTCTGCTGAAAAACTTCAATCCCATATTAGAGTAAATATGGTTTACCATTATTAACAGACCTCCCAAATAATCTATTATTGACATCCAATTAAATTAGAGAGTGATAGTGATGTCAATACTTCTATGTGCTAATATTTGACCAGGACAAACTTACGAAGATTATCCTATTTGAGGTTATCATTCCACAGAACAAATGTCCAAAACTTTTCTGGCCAACTTTATCATTTTACAAATATTCAGGAGAATGCTTTTTTTCTCCTCTATACTGTAAGTATCCTTCTATATATATCATATACAGTGGAACCTCATTAAAATCAATCCTTTGGTTGATTTGAAAGTCAATTATGTGTTCACAAATGGCATATATACGTGTATCTGTGTGTATGTTCTTTTCCTTTTTAAGTTGAATCAATGCGTGTTATTTAAATAGTTAACAAATATAATCAAAAGTCATTCTGAAAGTTCACTGGGTATACAATGAAAAAGTAAGCTTCCCTCCCACCCCTGTCCTCCAGTTCCCGTCTCCTGAGGCAACCACTTTTACTAGAGTCCTATGCAACCTTCCAAAGGCCTTCTTGCCTTAAATAACCACATGTAAGAAATGATACATATGTATCCAGTGTTTTGCATCTTGTCACTTAACAGCATGTCATTTCATATTTATGTATAAAGCTGCCTTGTTCTATCCCTGCGTGGGATTTCTTTGGATGGCTATACCATTATTTAACTAGTTTGTGGACATGAATTTTTTCTTTCTAATCCTTTGTTCTTATGAGCAATACTGCAGTGAATCTCCTTATAAAAACTTCTTTGTTCATATGCTCATGCATAAACATAAACCAAAGTCCCAGAAAGGGAAGTGCTATGTTATAGGGGGCATACATTTTTAATTTTTGTACTTATTGTTCACTGTCCTCTATAGGAGTTATACTAATTAATATTCCCTAAACAATGAATGGAAGTATTATTTCCTCATATTCTACCCAAAATGTTATCTTTTTATTTTGATAATTTGATAAGTAAAAATGTTATCTCATTATAGTCTTAATTTACATTTATTTCATTATGTAACATGTTCAAGCAATATTTGTGTTTCCTCTCCTGAACTCTTAATTCATGCTTTATGAGTTTTTCATCGTTTCCCTATTTATTTATTGGGGCTCTTTACATATTAGTCAAAGGAGCCAAATGTCATGTGTACTCCAAGTATATTTTCTATAGAGTATCTTCATCTCTGCAACACCAAGTGTTGATAAAGTATTTTTGTTTCCTCACAAAGTACTCAGTAATAATGGAACTCCACTATGTAAGTTTTAATCAATGTCCATAGTTATGTAACAGCAGTTAACTAAAGCATGGATTATTTCTGTTCATTCTTCTGTTGCCAGATCAACATTTCCCAAAATTTATTCAATGGGATGAAAGTGTATATGATTAAAGTGGGGAGAGGGCAGTAAGAAGAAAGGAAGAACTCTAGGGCCAAATAATTTTGATTTAAACACAGTTAAATGGGATTCTTTCTTTAGAGACTTGTTTAAGTCTTAATGTGCTAAATTTCTATGAAAAGAGCATAGTATAAGTATTCCAAAATTATTTGCCTGCATACCTCTTAGAACCAATATTTTGCTGAACACTGTTTAGCAGACATCCTTTTAAGTACAGACTTTAACTTTGCTTAAGACTACTTGTAAAAGTGTTTGCTTTGCAACAAGTTATGCATTTCACAAGTAGCAACAAATAATTCTCATATTAATATTCCTGATCAAGGCATAGCTTTTAATTAAATTGTAAGTTCTGACAATAACTAGTTACACAGAAACATTATTCAATTATTCATTCTATTTTCTAATTATTCTTTGACAACACAAACATTACATTTTGCCCCCCCACAAACACACATGTTGCATATTTGATGCATATATGACCTCCTGATGACTTGAATGCATTGACTGTTTCCTCAGTTCATATTTGAACTCTTATGAGGTTCAAGGCACTGTGAAGACAAACACAAATCAGACAGGAATTTTGCCATTAAAGAGCTTACTGTTTTGAAATTAAGTAACAGAAATATTCTGCGGAGTGCCTTGTGTAAAATAGTTATGCATCTTATCAATATTATCCTCAATGCCACAGCCAGAGTATTTCTTAATGATCTTATTTGACCTTTACTAAAGCCTTGGTAGGTGGCTTATTGTCCCCATTAGACAGATGATGGCATGGTTACAGGAAAAGTGATATGCTTAAAACTTAGCGCTGGATAGTGACTAAGCTAGAGCTGGCACCCAGTCTCCCTGAGCTGTCACAGGAACCTGCACACTGTGTAACCTATAGACATAGTTACACCCTCTTTGAAGCTGAGATGAAGTGAGAAAACCCACATTACAGTAGTCAGTCTCTCCTACTGCCACTAACCAGAATACCTTTCCTTTTCCTTCTTGAATTCTAAATCACCAGGACATATTAAATTCTCTCTATTGCTGTCACCTCTCAGAGTTTATTATAACCACTACAAGAGAGTTCAAAGTATGGACTAGTACCAGCACTAGTACAGGCCTTGGAACCCACAAACTGGGACCTAAATCTTGGACTTACTCATCTCTGACTATGTGGCCTCAGGTAAGTTACCAAACCTCTCTGTTTCTGATTTTCTTTTTCTGTAAAGTATAAAGAATTCCTCACAGGATCGTCATGGAGATAAGATGAGGCGAGCTTTCACAGTGAGGTCATTTTCACAATGCATGGCTCCCAGCAGGCACAGAGTCCCAAGACGTGAAAGGAAAACAGATGATTTAGGACCTTGTTTTCACCTCCTTTTGCAAAGAGCCACAGAACTAGAATTAGATTCTTGAAAGCTATTCCTCTTGGGGCCTGCCTTGATAAAGGCAGCCCTTGGTGGGAACATAATGGGTGCCCCACCCCACCAACTCTCCCCAGTGGTTCTTAAACTCTTTTCTGTCATAAGTTTATAAAATAGTTTCCTGACCAAAAAAAAAAAAAAAATGCACAAAATTTTGTCCACAATGTTAGGGGATCCGTGGACTCCCAGAAATCCTCCACCAGGCTTCAAAGGGAGCTTAAGGACTCCTGCACGGGACATCTATGGCAAACAGGTTGCTCCACTCCTCTGCTCTCTGATGGAAATGTACACTTTTTTTTCTCCTTGTGCGTTAAAGTTTTCTCTTTAAGAGTAACACTTTAGCCAGGGCAAGGTGACATGGACCACTTTGATCTCTGACAACCCAGGAGCATCCACCTTTCTCTGTCCTCCTGTTGCAGTAGCTCCCTTATCAGCTGGCCAGGAGGGTTAGAGTCGGCTCTGTCATCCTCTGCCCAAAGCACTGGCAATTGGCTCAGATGCATGGCATGCTTTGATAACCATCTAACCTTTGTTAGTCCATGTGCCCCACACCAGAGGTGATTAATTCTAGTCACCAGAATGTCAGGAAGAGTGTGGAGCTGGCAGGACTTTCCCTGGGCTATTGTGGGATGGGATGACTCCTGTCCAGGCTATCTATTCCACTGGGCAACAAAGTGTTGATTTAATTGAAAATTTCTCACAAACAGAACATGGTATAACTACATAGCAGTTTATAAAACAGCACTCCACAAATTTTCAACCTTAAGGCCAGTATTAAAACTTTGAATTTTATTTCATAACAGTGCTAGACGTTCGCAGTTCTTTATTTTTCTAATTCCAGCGAGTTTGTTTCAACTTCCTATTTGCCAACATTGGTCAGAAGCGTCTTGTTTTTAAAAATCTCTCCCTCTGAATCGGATTGTAGAAAAGCCCCAGGGGCTTATATGTCCCAAGATACTAGAGCCAGTCCTGGCCTAAGGCTGTGGTATTCACCATAGAAATCTATCTGTTCCATTCAAAAGTAAGATGGTCACCAGATTTGTACTAAAGGCTTCTGAGGTCCCAGGGCTTAATGCTTAATCACTTTCCAGTGTCTTTAGAAAACCAGTGCCGGTCCCTTTTTCCTGAGGCAGAAGTAGGGTGTAGGGGGAAAAAGATGCTTTTCGGGGTTCAGAGCGTGTCTACAGTGGCAAACAAACAAACAAACAAAAAACAAGACTTTGAAACACATATGTAGCATCTTTTTATGTCACTTTATCAGGGTGACTATTGGCCATGTGGCAAGTGACCATTCCCTTTTTTCTCTCAGGACTTTACACAATAGTCCTGGAACTATTTGGACCACTGCTGGAACTGAGGAGATGAAGGGCAGAGGGAATCTGATTATCAAGGACCCCGGGAAATTATTTTTTTCTGGAGAAATTACAGGAGTGTCTACAACCACTTGGTATTTGGTAGATTTCATTATTCCGGTTGTACCCATACATTTGTTTGGATGCAAGAAGAGGTTAATCTTCCCATTCCTAATTCCTAATGTGCCCTTGTGTTATATGATTATTTATAATAAAATTTCTAAATGGCTTATACTTGGAAGACTAAAGTTTCACATTGTTTTTTGTTTTTTTTTTTTAATGTGGGCCACTGATGCATAGAAAATAACTTTACTGTTAAAGAAACACTCTTTAGAAATGACAAGTCACTAATGTACTCAGAAAAATAGCGTGTTACAGTAGGGATTATGACTGCTGTGATTATTACAGTGTCTTATATTATACCCAATATGTCTTTTAACGTTCCATTTGACAACTGAGCAAAAGGGGGGAGAATGAGTGATATATGTTGGATTTCAAGCAGAAACTGTACAATCTTGGAGATTGAAAATGAGAAGCCAACAGGCCTTAGTTCTAATGACAGTTTCACTTGACAATAGCCCCATATCTCATTCTCTCCTACTTGGAAAGATTAATGGCACAGCGGTTCTGAAATGTCATGAAGTCAAGTTTGAAATATCTGTGGCTCTCCTCACCTGAATATGTCTCCTCCTATTTCCTTCTAGTTGCCAGTGAGTGAATCCAAGGATTCTAAAGCCTGGGGTGGGGGTAGGGGGTAGAGGGAAGATTTTCTTTTCCTTCTTTCATACTCTCATTTCTTCTTTACTTTTTTATTTCTTCCTTCCTCAGCTATCATCCTCTTTTTTGTTCTCTTTGTGTATCTCATAATTACCCCCTCATATTATATAATATAATTCCAGTGTCACACACAGATATTCTTATGGTGGTCTCTCCTACTTCCTCCAATGGAATGCTTCTACTAGTCATCTTATTTTATTTTTATACAATAGGGCTTGGATTGCGGTAGTTTACTTAAGGATGAAGGACTAGAACTAACATTTATGGAGTGACTAGTGAATGTATATTTGTTTCCTAGGACTGCTGTAAAAAACTACCACAAACTGGTAGCTTAAAACAGCAGAAATTTATTCTTTCGTAGTTCTGGAGACCCATAGTTCTGTTGGCAGGGTTGCACTCCCTCTGGAGGCTCTAGGAAAGAATGTTTCTTTACCTCTTCCAGCTTCTGGTGGTCATCATTATTATCTGGAGCTGCAACGATCAATTCTCTGCTTCTATCTTTACACGGCCTTCTCCTCTTCTCTCTGTGTCTATGTGTCCACTATAAGAATAATTGTTATGCGATTTAGGACCCGCCCTGAAATTCAGGATGATGTCAGCTTGAGACCCTTACATCTACAAGACTTTTTTTTTTTTTTTTGCAAATAAGATCACATTCATAGGTTTTGAGATATGACCAAATGTTTTGGTGGACCACACTGTTCAACTCACAACAGTGTGTATTTAACATTTACAAAGTGTAGGTAACAGAAACTCCAATTTATGGATGAGAAAACTGAGGTCTGGGGCAATTAAGTAATTCCATAAGAAGTGGTGGACCCAAAATTCAAGTTTAGGTCAATATGACATCATAGCTTACATATTTCACTACTAGCCTTCCTTGTGGCATCTAGATATAGGACACAAAACCATCTCAACAAAAAGGAAATATTAATATCTCTAATAAATAAAAAGCATTCTCTAATCTTTTTTTTTTTTAATTTTGCTACAATGGATTTTTCTGCTTCAGTTTAGTGTATTAAAAGAAAAAAGCCAGGTTTTTAATTAACTAAGAAGTCTCTCTTAAAAGTAAAAATGGTATGAAAGTAGATTTTATATCTGGCATAGGGCTAAGACGGGTTGAAAAAGGTAACTGTGCTTCTTGGTTTTTGTACTTTTAAAAACATTTTGAATCAATGACCTTAAATGTATTATCTGCCAAATGAAATTTGGAAATCAAAAGACTTCAGCCAACTAGCTCAATTTTCTATATTAAAGGAGGACACACTGGCAGTTTTCTCGACATCTAACCCAATATTTCCAATGACCTTCTTAACATTTCTACATGGATATCCCAGCATCACTTCAAATTCATCTCCAGCATCATTTTTCTTCCAACATTGCTATTTCTACCTCTTTCAGTTCCTGTCATCATGCTTCTGTTTACCAAACTAAGAATTCTTAGCTCATTTCATTTTGTCACCATTTTCTTCCTCGTGTGCTTTATATGCATTAATTTATTCCCCAAGTGTCTTTTGTGTATTTCCTCTGGGCCAGCCACCATGCTGGGTACTAGAGATACACAGTTCTAAAAAGGCAGACAAATTCATGCCCTTGTGAGGAGCTTTTAGTCTAGAGAGGAAAAACAGACACTGAACACATAATTAAAATATGACTTGATATAAAAGGGAAAGCAAAGGTTTCAAAGAGGAATATATTGCTGGAGAAACAAATCCATTCCTGTTTTTCTACCCTCTGGCCTGCTCTGGTTAGTCCCTGTCCTGCCTGGTTTCTCTGCCTTTAGTCTAACCTCCTCTGAGCCATCCTGCAGGCTACTCCCTGATTAAACTTCTCATATTGTATGTTAAACTTCCCTTATCCTCTCAGGAATTTTCAGTAGCACTCTGCTGCTTACATACTCTGCTTTTTTACGTGGCATTTAAGACTTTCCTTTTTATGAACCCAACTCCATTCGGTCTTGAATAGAGATCTCAGGGAAGTTAGGGAAGAGGCTTAGAGACTCCTAATATTGGGAGCTTGGCAATGCTCTATAACAAACCCTGTTAGTTTCTCGAAACATTTGCAAAAATCAGTCTGCCCACTTATTATCTGCCCTACAATACCTGATTTATTCTAACCCCTGAATATTTGTCCAAACTGTTTTTCCCCACAGCATGCCCTTTTTCCTCTTCTCTATCTCTCAAATTTGATCCTTGCCTCAAAGAACACCATTCTGAATGCTCCCTGACCCCTAGACCTCCTTTTTTCCTAAACTCAAGACACTCATTGTCACACCTAGCCTTTGAGTGAGGGAGTCCAACTGGTTTACGATGTTATATTTCTGCGCATGCACTTATGTCTTATCTCTCAC
>NW_006441071.1:10504281-10557905 GCF_000325575.1 Pteropus alecto
ATTCTCTGCTGCTATCTTTCCACGGCCTTCTCCTCTTCTCTCTGTGTCTATGTGTCCACTATAAGAATAATTGTTATGCGATTTAGGACCCGCCCTGAAATTCAGGATGATGTCAGCTTGAGACCCTTACATCTACAAGACTTTTTTTTTTTTTTTGCAAAAAAGATACACTTCATAGGTTTTGAGATATGACCAAATGTTTTGGTGGACCACACTGTTCAACTCACAACAGTGTGTATTTAACATTTACAAAGTGTAGGTAACAGAAACTCCAATTTATGGATGAGAAAACTGAGGTCTGGGGCAATTAAGTAATTCCATAAGAAGTGGTGGACCCAAAATTCAAGTTTAGGTCAATATGACATCATAGCTTACATATTTCACTACTAGCCTTCCTTGTGGCATCTAGATATAGGACACAAAACCATCTCAACAAAAAGGAAATATTAATATCTCTAATAAATAAAAAGCATTCTCTAATCTTTTTTTTTTTTTAATTTTGCTACAATGGATTTTTCTGCTTCAGTTTAGTGTATTAAAAGAAAAAAGCCAGGTTTTTAATTAACTAAGAAGTCTCTCTTAAAAGTAAAAATGGTATGAAAGTAGATTTTATATCTGGCATAGGGCTAAGACGGGTTGAAAAAGGTAACTGTGCTTCTTAGTTTTTGTACTTTTAAAAAAATTTTGAATCAATGACCTTAAATGTATTATCTGCCAAATGAAATTTGGAAATCAAAAGACTTCAGCCAACTAGCTCAATTTTCTATATTAAAGGAGGACACACTGGCAGTTTTCTCGACATCTAACCCAATATTTCCAATGACCTTCTTAACATTTCTACATGGATATCCCAGCATCACTTCAAATTCATCTCCAGCATCATTTTTCTTCCAACATTGCTATTTCTACCTCTTTCAGTTCCTGTCATCATGCTTCTGTTTACCAAACTAAGAATTCTTAGCTCATTTCATTTTGTCACCATTTTCTTCCTCGTGTGCTTTATATGCATTAATTTATTCCCCAAGTGTCTTTTGTGTATTTCCTCTGGGCCAGCCACCATGCTGGGTACTAGAGATACACAGTTCTAAAAAGGCAGACAAATTCATGCCCTTGTGAGGAGCTTTTAGTCTAGAGAGGAAAAACAGACACTGAACACATAATTAAAATATGACTTGATATAAAAGGGAAAGCAAAGGTTTCAAAGAGGAATATATTGCTGGAGAAACAAATCCATTCCTGTTTTTCTACCCTCTGGCCTGCTCTGGTTAGTCCCTGTCCTGCCTGGTTTCTCTGCCTTTAGTCTAACCTCCTCTGAGCCATCCTGCAGGCTACTCTCTGATTAAACTTCTCATATTGTATGTTAAACTTCCCTTATCCTCTCAGGAATTTTCAGTAGCACTCTGCTGCTTACATACTCTGCTTTTTTACGTGGCATTTAAGACTTTCCTTTTTATGAACCCAACTCCATTCGGTCTTGAATAGAGATCTCAGGGAAGTTAGGGAAGAGGCTTAGAGACTCCTAATATTGGGAGCTTGGCAATGCTCTATAACAAACCCTGTTAGTTTCTCGAAACATTTGCAAAAATCAGTCTGCCCACTTATTATCTGCCCTACAATACCTGATTTATTCTAACCCCTGAATATTTGTCCAAACTGTTTTTCCCCACAGCATGCCCTTTTTCCTTTTCTCTATCTCTCAAATTTGATCCTTGCCTCAAAGAACACCATTCTGAATGCTCCCTGACCCCTAGACCTCCTTTTTTCCTAAACTCAAGACACTCATTGTCACACCTAGCCTTTGAGTGAGGGAGTCCAACTGGTTTACGATGTTATATTTCTGCGCATGCACTTATGTCTTATCTCTCCCAAAGAGACCAGGAACTTAAAAAGGTCTAGTCCTGCAGTCAGTATTTCTTTGTCCCATTGCTCCCTTCACTTAGTAGACAGTCGATAGTTCATATAATTATACAGTTGTATTGCTGCAGCCTGAGTATGAAGAGGCCCAGAGAGGTAAAGTGACCATGCAGTTAGTTAGTGCCATGTTTCAGACCAAAATGTAGATCTCTTACTAGTATATAATGCTCTTTTTATTGATTAATGAATAAAATGTGTAAATGACTATAAACAGAATTTAAAAGTTTCATTCCTTTTGAGTTGATCCATCTAGTGCTAAACCCTTTCCAACCAGAAGCCATCTTACTGATCTGCAGATGCTGTGGTTTCTATAGACCCACGATACTAACCTTGCTATTGAATTTCAGCTCAGATGCCCACTTTGCCATTACTGTTGCAGCTGTTGGCTCTTCCCACATGCCTCCTACCTCCTACCTCCCATTCAGTCTGATTTTTTCTTGGCTATAACTAGGGGTGAACAGAGTTTCAAAACTTGAGTTCAAAGTTGCCAGAGATTTGAGGTGTAACAACTTGGAGGGACATAAGCACACACTCTGTCTGCATGTGAGGTAGGCTGTTGTGTGAGATGATGAAAGCAGAGGGAAGATCATTCTGTGATGTCTCTAGCCTTTGAGACAGCTGAGGCTGGTTGCAACATTCTACCAGGCTCCTGAGCTGTCAGTCAGTATCTCAGAAGTGGGACAGGGGCATGCCAGGAAATCGAAGCAAACTCAATTATTATGTATTGTCTGACAATGGCAAAACTATTTCATTCTTCGGCTCTTCACAGAATGAGGGGTGGGGTGGGCGAAGGGAGTTGTGAAAAAATTAAAAGCGTGAACATTTTTAATGAGTGCAATTATTGAATCATCAGTCACATAGTCCATCTGCTTCAAAGTATTCCAGTGACTAGTGAAATTCTAACACACTGCATTGCATTTTTACATTCATGTAATCACATAGATGTTTTTAAAAGAATAGCTAATGATATTCATAGATCACACCCATCCCTTCCATAACTCAGCATTCTCATTTTGTCTGTTTTATTTTATTAGTCACTAATTTCACATTCTGACACCAACTTGGTGGGAATTTGCTGGCAACCGCGTGGGTAGAAGGCAGCCCAGTGATATTAAATATTGTGCTGTGGAATATTTATTTCTAGAGATAAATTAATGAAAAATTTATCTCAAACACATTGTGCAGCCTGGAGTTCTGAAAGCAGAACTTGATGTCAGAGTTGAGCGAGGACTCATTTTGAAAGTCTTTTCCCAAAGATGATTAATCTACTTAGGAGAGACTGAAACAATGACAGTGTGTCAGAGAGAAGACTGAGTTTCTGGGGTATGGTTCTAAAAAGGGGGTTCTGAAACCAGTTCCAATATTGGGGGTGGGAAGATTCCCTATACCAACTAACAATCCTCTGATACCAGCAGGGTGTCCTATAATTCAACTCAATTCTAACGCTATGTACCCACAACAGCACCCCTGGGTTAAGGGTTCAGTACTACACACACACGCACACACACACACAGACACACACACACACACACACAAATACCCACATACACTTCAGATGCCAATTACCAGCCTAGGTTGTTAACTGTGCTTCTGATCTACTGGTTATAAGTCAGAGGTTCTCAAAACCTCCTCCTTGGGTTTGATTAATTTGTTAGAGTGGCTCACAGAACTCGGAGAAACATTTTACTAACAAATCACTAGTTTGTTATAAAAGGATATAACTCGAGAACAGCCAAATAAAAGAAATACACAGGCAAGGAAGCTATGTGGAAAGGGCGCATTCCCTCCGAGTGTATCCCTCTCCCCAAACTTCCATGGGTTCACCAACCTGAAAGCTCTCTGAAGTTTTGTGTGTATGTTTTTATGGAGAGTTTATTACACAGGCATGATTGATTAAATCCTTGGTGACTGATTCAACCTCCAGCCCCTCCTCCCTCTCCAGAGTTTAGGGGTAAGACTGAAAGTTCCGACCCTCTCATCACATGATTGGCTCCACTGGCAACGAGCTCCATCCTTAGGTAGGGTCCAAAAGTCACCTCATTAGCATAACCAAAGACACCTTTTTTACTCTTTTCACTAAGGACATTCCAAGGTTTTTAGGACCTCTGAGCCAAGAATTGTGGACAAAGACCAAATATGAGAAATATACTTTGGTCATCTAAATGAATAAATAGATATTTCTTATAAATCACAATATCACAGGCTCAAAATCCTTCGTAAATTGGAGCAACGAGGAGGGGAAGTGGAAGATGGATTTGGAGAAGATGGCTAGCATCAAGGAATAGTGTCTGGGAGAACTGTGGAACCAGGGTGGTTGAGGCATGTTAAGGGTTGAATTATGTCCCCCAGAAAGAAAAGTTAAAGTCCTTACTCTGGTACCTATAACTGGGATCTTATTTAGAAATAGAGCCTTTGCAGATATAATCAAGATGAGGCTTTAAGATAGGTCTTTAATCCAATATGCCTTCCATCCTTATAAAATGGGAAGTTGGTCATGTGAAAACACAGACACATAGGAACAACACTAGTTGATAGTGAAAGCAGGGACTCAAGTTCTACAGCTACAAACTGAGGAATACCTAGGGCTACCAGAAACTTGAAGAGGAAAGGAAGGATCCTCTGCTAGAAGCTTCTGAAGGAGCGTGGACCTGCAGACACCTGGACTTCAGACTTCCAGATCTACAACGGTGAGGCAGTTACTTTCTGTTGTTTTAAGTCACTCAATTAGTGGTACTTCATTGTGGCAACCCTAGGAAACTAATACAAGGCATGATGGAATTTGCTGTGATTTAGATATCTACATATCTACATATCATGCATTTATCAAGCACTTGCCTGTCTGTGTCTAATAGTGGGCTCAATACTGCAAAGAGGGCTATGGAGCCATGATACTTTCATTTTGCCTTAAAAGTTAAGCACACTGGTTTCACCTCTGTCTTTGTTGATCACTACAATCAATGTCTTTCAGGAAAATTTACTGGTCTCTTGCCTGATAGCATCACTTGGGAATACCTATCCAATTGAGATAATAGGTTTGAAAAGTCTTTTGAGAAAAATCACAGAAAAGGAAACTGCAGTAAGGGTACCTAGTTGTAAGCTAGAGTTCTCAGAGAAAACTTAGAGCTAAAAGTGAATATGCTCTGCTTAGAGAGCTTGTCTTGACCAATGCACATGGCTACTAAGAGGTAGAAAACAGGCTTCCTGGGTACTTATTCCAGCTCCCCTACTTACCTGTAGTATATATAACTTCAGGTGAATTACTTAATCTCTGTGTGCCTCAGTTCTTTTCATCTCAGTTCATTTACCTCATAGATTTGTTGAAAAAAAAAATTAAATAGCCAATCCATACAAATTGCTTAGAACAGTACCTAGCCCATAATAACACCATAAATGTTAACATTATTTTACATCGAAGCATCATTGAGACCTCAGACATAGATTTATATATCAGTTATAAGTAATTTTCTAGGAAAAGATTCTTTTCTGGGACTAGAAATCTTTTTTGTTTGTTTGCTAATGCATCTTTCTACTTATCAGAGATTCTTCTGGGATGGGTTAGAAACATAAAATTACTTAAAAGATAAGACTTGTTTGTTATTCAATGAAAAACTTTTCTGATATCTAACAACCTAGTAAATTCTGGAAAGAAAAAAGAAGAGGAAAGAGATAAGAAAGCAAATAAGCTTAATGGAAAAACGTGTTGGTGTGCATCATGCGTGTGTCTATGTGTATGAATTCAGTGGTTAAGAATGGGGAGATACACTGTATCATAGAGAGATTGGGTACATTTTTCTGTTCCCTTTATATCTCTCTGAAATTTAGCAGATTTATTTCCCTTCTATACAACAATGACCAGAAAAAGAACCAGTTGTACCTTTTTAAAGTCAAAATATTATTTACATAAAGTGAATTGCGCAAATCTTAAATGTATAGCTCAAAGTCTTATTTTTTACGGATATGTATATCTGGGTAACCAGTTGCCAGATCAACATAAATAACATGTGTATTATTTCAGAAAGTTTCCTCCTGTTCCTTTTCAGTCAATAGCAACTTGCTCAAAGATGCCTAAACATATGGTTAGCATTATTTAAATGAAATAATAAAATGTGTACTCTTTTGTGTCTGCCTTCTTTAGTTCAACATGTGTTTGAGATTCATGCCTGTGTTGTGCATTTATGTAGTTCATTCCTTTTTAATGCTGAGGAGTATTCCATTGTGTGAATATACTACAAATTATTTATCCATTCTCCTGTTCATAGACATAAACTCAAATAAATAAAATTAATTCAGTGGTCTTCAATCAATTTAAATCAGTAAAACTATTTCCTCAGTTGAAATCTTATATAAAAGTCTAACTCACATACAACATAGAAAGCAAATCTACCCTGTATGAAAGGATAAAGCTTGGAGAAGCAGACTCCTAAATCAGCTTCTCCTCCATCCCTCCCACACCCCTAATCTAGTATCCTTTAAAGCATCCTAAAAAGAATAGGCTTCCATGAGGAAATTAAAAGAAAACAAAACACTTGTTTAACTAGTAATACTTCCATTATATTTGTTTAAGACCAAAAAACTTTATAAAAATTATGAAATATATTGTTTCAAATTTCGATAACTCTTTTCAGCAGTTGTTACCTGAAAGGAAGTGACCCCATTTACAGATGAGAACACTGGCATAGTTAAATGTCTCATCTTAGGTAGCATAACTAGCAAATGTAAGGGCAAAGATTCAAAGCCAGGCTTCCTGGCTCAAGTCCAGTTACCGCCTCTCTGCTACATCAGAACTGACACCTGCTCATATTTGCAGGCTGTTTGGGCATCCAAAATGGTTCCTAGTGTGCTTGGAAATGTGTAAATTTTTGTTAGTAACTATTTTGTTTGACTTTAATTCAATATGCATTCAAAAAGCATTTATTTAGTACCTACTATGTGCAAGATACTCTATGGGGATGCATCTGTGACTACTGGAATTTACTTTTGTGTTAGTTTCAAATTGAATCACGTCAGCTACTTATGAATAACATTCCAAATACAGCATTATATTCCAATTCATCTTAGGATGATGGGGCTTCTCATTTTTCTGTTTAATGATGAAAACAATGGTGTTCCTACCATTTCCATCCTACCTCATCATCCTCCAATTTCAAAACATAATACGGACTACTTTAGCACATAATTTAGTGATTTCCTGTAAAAGTATATATTTGCCTTTTTCATTTAAAAAGTATTTAAAAGTATAAAAATATTTTCAGATATATTTCTACATAAAATCTCCCTATCCCTTCTGGATCATGTCTTTGAGTAACTGTTCCACATCCTCTTGTGCAGGCATGGAGATCAGGGGCCTGGGAGTTGTGGGTGAATATCAGAAGCTGTTGTCTTAGCTAATGAGAACTGGCACTTAGTTACAATCTTTTGTTCATCGCTGAAATAATTATTTGTGACATTTTTCAAATTCCCTAATTTTGTGGAAAGAACACACAGCAAAAGCTCACCTAAGATTGTCATCACCCTGTGTAAAGAGATCTGGTTCCCAGCTGGTGGTCAGTGAACAACTGAGTTCCGCCCCGCTTCCTCCCGCCTGGCCCCATTATTTTCGGTGTTTGTCTTGACCTATGGGGCAGCTTCCATGGGTGAAGCCAAAAACTTCCAGACACCTCCAGGTGTTAATGAACATACACCCCAAGGTCATTTTTCAGGATAGATTAGAATCAGTTTGAGGCTTTTTTCATTCTCCTGGCTTAGCAATAAGAGATGCAGAAAGTGACTCAGTGTAGGAAAGATTTGAGAATAAGTTTAAAAGTTTTATGCCTTTAAAAAGAACAGGAAAAAAGCTGTTCTTTCACATTCTCTTCTTCAAATATATTTGAAGAAGAGAATGTGAAAGTCCCCTGGGTTATAAGTGGCAATAGTACCAGTGCTGCAAATGAGCCCTGAAATCTAAATTGGTTTAGAAATAGAAGAAAATGGCAGTATTTGGTGCCACTTCACAATAAGCGCCAACACTCAGTGCTCTAGTTTGGCCTTTTATGTATTTACATGAGTACATTGGGTGTCCATCTGAATCTTTTAATCTATCCAGTTATATGCTTGGGCGTGTTCTCTGCATAATATCCTTCCTCTCAGCCCTCTGGAAATGCATGAACAAACACTGACTTGGGGGAAAAAATTTTTTTTGCTGATTAGAGAACAAAGCAAGAATGTTAAGCCCAGCAGGGATTTCTATTCGCCTGACATGGAAGGGCTGAGTGTACACTTTTGGAGTGTAGGGCCCTTACTCGATGCTGGAAGCTTGACCTGCCGAACTCCCACTAAAGGAATCACAAAGCCCTAGATGGCCAAGCACCGCTTGCTAAATTTGGAAGCCCTGCGATACTGCAAGGACCAATATCTTCTGTCTCACATGCATTCTCACATGCATCTATGCAGGTCCAAGGAATGTTTCCCAAAATAAATGCTACCATTTAAGAGAATTTCAAGAGAAATAGTAGGCAGAGAGAAACACAAGGAGCTTCTAATTTGACCATTCAGAAAATTTCTAGAAATGAGTAACATGATACTAGAATCAGTTTGACTAGTTGAAAACCCTGATTCTGGAGCTATACCACCTGTGTCTATCTCTTTGCTCTGCTGATAACTAGATATAAAACCACTTGTCTTGGGTGAATCTTCTAATCCTTCAATGCTTTAATTTATCTGCAAAATGGGTATAATAATAATGGTAGTTACTGTATATTTTATAAGTATTAAGTAAGTTAATATATGCAAAACACATAAAAAGCTCAATATGAATATTAGATACTCTAATTGTGTATATGGAATGAAGGCATTTATACAAGCAATTATTGAGTACTTTTTAATGTCACTTTTCTATTTAAAAAAGTAGTGACAAAAACTGTCTTCTGTAATTCTGAGCATGTAAAACAAACTACAAACTTCATCTGTAGTAGTGGATTCTACCTGGAAGTGATGCGTTTACTTGGAACAGCCAAAAATAAACACAGCCTCTTCATACGGTGAAGTAAATTAGAAAGAACGATCATTTCATTCCAAGAATCTGTTTGTGCTTTTTCTGGTACTGCTATCTTCTATGGCTTTTTTTCTTTTAATGGACTGCATCCATGGATAACTTTTACTACCTGCTGTGAAGGTAGAGATCCCATCTGTCTTACTCATTTCTCTGCCCCCAAAGTGAGCATAACACGCAGGAGCTACTTCATAAATACATTTGATTGGATAAGTAAATTAATATTTCTTCCATCTTCTTTCCACTTATGAAAATCCCTACCTTATATTCATTCATTCATATTCATACACAACACACACTCACACCTGGCCCTCTTTCTATCATCTCAAATTTCATATATAAATAAATATATTTCTAAAAGCTTAACTCAAAAACAGCTTCTCCAAAATGCCTTTCTTCATTTCTCTACCTAATGTGCTATATTCTTGCCTCCCATATGTTTTTTGTGCGTGTGCCATTTTTACTATACTTATGATTTCCCACCTTCATTGCAATTATGCATGGAAATGGCATGTATCCTGTAACAGGCATATAAGGTTAGGCCCTGATTTGTATCTTATAATGTGGCTATCGCTCAAAATATAATTAGTGAAAAAGTAAAATAAATGTGTTTACATGTACATTTCAGACCACATTAGGCTACAATCTGAACTAAATGGGTTTACGGTTATAATATTAGAATTGAATTTGTTCCTCAGCCCCCAGTTCCTTCCTTTGGCCAAAAGCAGGCCCACTCCATCTGAACTCATTCCAAGGAGTAGTGTGGTAGCCTACTGAAGCAAACATGTCATTTTCCAAGCCTCGTGAATACTTAGGCATTATTAAACTTGACAGAATGTTAAGAATGGTCTGTAAAATATTTTCCAAAATATATTTTCGGAGGTGGGTAGGCAGTTTTACTATTTATTAGCCATTGCCATTCTCACGATTGTTGCCCTGCACATGGCCTTGTTTTGAATCTATCTTGGATTGCGAGAATAGGTAGCTTTCCTTAGTGAATTTCCGATAGCATACACTCCAGAACATGTTCCATCAGCAAACAGCACAAATGCTGGATGGTGAAGTCAGAGGACTCATGAGTTCGCCCCCAGACCCATGAATACACCACACTTAATCAGCACACCCCATTGGGTCAGTAGTGTCATGTCAGAAAACACAGCTGCCCTGCTCCTTTCAGGATGGTGAGCCTATTGGCAGCACTGCTAAAGAAGCTGACTAAGGTGCCTTCTGCAGGATTAAATTTGATCAAGTCATTTCTAATGCTTGTTGGGAGCAGGCAGGATATAAATTATAAATAAACTGATTACTGTGATCAGATTAGCCTAGCGAGTTACTGATTACAGCAATGCATTTTTAAGTCATTTAAGGAAAACAATGAGATTTAATAGAAGAGGCTATATAATAGGAACAGAGATCAAGTCTTGACTCTGTCATCAACTAGTTGACTAATTCACTCAAGTTATTCCCTTTTTTGACCTGAGTCTCCCCATCTGTAAAATGTAGGTAGAAAAGAATAACTCTCACTTATAAGATAACTTACTGAAGGGCAGGCATCCTCACAGGTGGCATCCCCTTTATTCCTCTTAAAGGAGTGGTACTGTTACGTTACTGATGGAGAAATCACAATTCAGAGAGGTTCCCTCCCATATTGGACAGCAGCTACCATGGGGTGGAGACAGGATTTGAACCCGGGCCTATTAACCCCCACATCTTTTCATCTACAACTCTTCCTCAGTATATAAGATACTACCTACCTTGATAACCTAGGGCTCCAAGAATGAAATGTGCTAGTAGAAGAAAGAATGCTTTACAGACTGCAATGTTTATCATTCTAACTGAGGTCTAACAATCAGTTTTATTCAGAAACAATTTATTGCCTAGCAGGCCAAAAAATATTAAAATATAAATCTTAGATTCATTCACTAGTCTCTCAGTCATTTTTCTGCCTTCCATCCCATGAGGTGGTAGTCATTCTTAGGCATGCAGTATAGTCCCTGCATCCTTTTCTTCCCGACCACATTGAAGGCTCTTTTGCTGGTTTTCTATTGCTGCTGTAACAAATTACTACAACATAGTAACTAAAAATAACACAAATTTTTTTACCTCACAATTCTGATGGTCAGAAGTCCAAAATGGGTCTCACTGAGCTAAAATCAAGGTTTTACAGGGCTGTGTTCTTTTCTGGAGGCCTTAGGGGAGAATCTGTTGTCTGGCCTGTCCAGCTTCTAGAGGCTACCCACATCCTTTGTCTCATGGCCCCTTCCTCCATCTCCAAAGCTGGCAACAGCTGATCGAGCCTTGGTCACATCTTTTATTCTGACACTGAATACATTGGGCCCATCCAGATAATGCAGGAGAATATCCTTATTTTAAAGTCAGCAAATTAGCAACCTTAATTCTCCCCCTTGTCGCTAATATAACATATTCATGTGTTCCAGGGATTAAGAGATAAAAATCTTTGGGGAGGACATTATTCTGCTTATCATACTCTCCAAGGGAAAAGCCTGGATATTAGATTTCATTGATCAACTCTAGAGGTCTAACCACATCACTGGGTACTGACATAGCATAGGACATTGCAGAAGAACATTCTGGCTAAGAGTGTGGTTCCTGGAGTTACATGTCTGGGTTTAAGTCACAGCTCTGGTACTTGCCAGCACTATGATCTTAAGCCAATTACTTCTCTATACCTCTATTTCCTAATCTGTAAATGAGGAAAAAGAGAATAATAAGAGCAAATACTTACGTAGCATCTACCATGTATCAAGCACTATTTTAAATTCTTTTACATATGTTTACAGATATGGAAATCAAGGAACTGAAATGTTCAGTAACTTGTCCAAGGTCATATATCTAAAAAGAGGCAGAGTCAAGGCTTGTACCCAAGTAAAACTGCTTCATAACCACTATAGCAAACATTATGCAATCATTGCAAGGATTAAATGAGTTAATATTTGTGTTGTGTTTAGAATCGCACCTGGTACATTTTAAGAACTTAAATGTTAGCTATTGTTATTATCAGTAGTATTCTACTTGAAAATCTCTGCTGAATTGATACACTTGGTAAGAGAAATTTAGTGTTAGATCATCTAGCATTTACCCCTTTTCCTCATACACATCAGTATGCTGTTGTCTAATTTTTCCATCTCAGTTTTCAACCTTCTAGTCCAAGTCTCCAAGCCACAACTTCCTGAATCTAAAGTTTTTTCAGGAAACTGCTAGTGCTGACAAACTACTTTTCCTATCTCAGTCCTAGCTTGTCCTTAGCTCTGCAGGAATTCTCACCTCCAAGCCAGCGTTCTCTTTACTCAATACAGCCCATCCCATAACTTTAAAAATCCCACAGGCTTTCTCCATGACAGATTCCTCTTGTGGCCTAAATAACATTTGCTTTCTATTCTCCTCGTCTTGGTAAAACAAAACACCTTCTCAAACACTATCATAAATGGAGTATTAAACTCACAGTCCCAAGACTTTTACTGAAGGTCTGGCAGAACATTTAATTGGCTGCAGACCTTGGATTGAGTATGTGCACTTTCATCTGTGAAGTGAGCATACACTTCTAGATAGAGGATTGTTTAAGGATCAAATGAGACAATGCATACAAAACTTATGTGTAAAAGTGAAATGCTTTTCACGCTTGGGCAGCATTAATATTAACTCTGTCTCTCTCTGTCTCTCTCTGTCTCTCTCTCTCTCTCACACACACACACACACACACACACACACACACACACACACACACTGCCAACAGATACTGGCCATGGTTGTACCTTATCAAAGTGAACTATAGATTTTGGTGTAATCTTAAAAACCTACTGCGTAGAATTGGCAACTATGCCTTTACGATTACCCTTTCTTTCCTCTC
This sequence comes from Pteropus alecto, assembly GCF_000325575.1. NCBI lineage: Eukaryota > Metazoa > Chordata > Mammalia > Chiroptera > Pteropodidae > Pteropus > Pteropus alecto. The sequence continues at coordinate 10,517,091 of NW_006441071.1, forward strand.
ATGCCCCAGTGTAGAGAGACAAAAATAGAATATGTATCTGGACAAGAAATTAATCTCTCTGGGCCTTATTTCCTGTCCCTTAACAATTATACCTTCTAGTCATGAAGACAAAGTAAGATAATGTACATAAAAGTGGCCAACTGCCAAATTTAGAACTTAGTTAAGTGTGCACTAAAATGTCAATTGCCATCATCATTATTATTATCATCACCATTGGTATCATGAAGATACAAGGATAAAAGAATAAAAGTTCCCTGGAATGGAGCCCGAATTCCACTGTATTTGCAAATCTTTTGCCATGGGCCACTCTCATCTTCAGGCCATTTTGGGATTTCCTTTTTCACTTTTAATTGGGGATCTGAGCCTACAGACTTGGCTAACAGTGATCAAATTTGCATTGTCCTAATCAAGTTAAGGTCTGTCAAGTACTTTAAAACTCTACCTGTGGGAAGTAGCTTTCAATAAGTTACTCTGAATTTATCAGCTAATTCAATTCTCAGCTAGGTTCCCCTTTTGTTGAAGCCAGGTTTTTTTTGTTTTGTTTTGTTTTGTTTTTCAAGAACAACTCTGAGAGATGCACAATAAGGGAGTACACAAAAAAAATCAATAATCTTAATAAATCAATGGAACTTAGAACTCTCCAGTGCTAAGCTATACATGAAAATTTAGACTTGGTTCATGCCTTCATGGAGTTTATCATGTGGAATTTGCATTCATTTACTTACTGATTCATGTATTCATTTGTTTGTTCACTTTTTACATGAATTTAGTCAGCTCTTGGCACTTAACAAGGGCCCTGAGGAAGAAGCAAAGATATTTAAGACAAAGTGCTTGCCCACCAGCTTATAGCTTAATTGCCACATGAACTTGTCCTGATGCAATCAGACTGAATAAGTAGCATTTGTTTATTAAATAGATAGAATAAGATGGTATATTAAGAAGATGCAGTCCCATCAAAGCTCTTCATAGATTTCTCTGCAGGATAATTTATCTATTTCTTCATTCAATAACGAAACAAATATTTTTTGGATATCTACTGTGTGCTGGCATTGTGGTGCTGGTCTTTGGAGATACCAGGTGAGCCCAAACAGACCAGATTCCTCCCTGCTCTCATGGAGCAAGCATTCTAATGAGAAGAGACAGATAATGAAATTTATGCTCTGTTACAATTGAAATTTGAATAATAAGTAAGAAAGGAAGGGAGGAGTGCATTCAGGACAGAGAGAATAGAATGTGCAAATATCCAGAAAAAAGGGAGCTTAATAAATCAAATGAAAATATTTTACGACATGAGGCTAAAGAGGAATATAGGTGAGAGACCATGTAGATACTAGCTGAATAGATTAAGGAGTTTTTTTTTCTTTCTTTCTTTCTTTCTTTTTTAATCTTCAGGACAATGGGACACACTGAAGTGAGAGCTATAATTGGACTTGAATTTTTGAAAATATCATGTTGACTGTAGCGTAGAGAAGAAATTAGAGAAGGGTCAGATTGGAATCCAGAAGATAGGTGATATTAGAATAATCTAGACCAGGGATGGTGATAATTTGGACTTGGATGACGGTAATGAACACATAAACCAGTGGGTAAAGTCAGGAGATATCTGAGAGAGAAAATCAATAAGAATTGATAATGTACTAGGTGTTGGGAATGAGAGAAGAGAGACAAGTGGTGATTAATATTTACTGACTAGTTCAACTGAGACAGAATTGAGAAAAATCTAGACAGAGAATTTTGTTTTTAATACCTTCGATCACTCCTTTCTGCTCTTTGTTTCCACTAAGTGGTAATTTTTCCTTGAGTTTCCTTTAATTTCTATTTTTCAGAATTCCTCAACTTACACACACACACACACACACACACACACAACACACTCAAACATTTTCTCAGGATTTAATAATTTTTATACTTGTAAAATACCGTGATAAAGATGAATGCTTTGCTCCTCCTAATGCTATTTGCTCTTTGAAAAGTAATGAGTCTGTTGGTATGGGCATATGTTATGATGTTTTCAGGAAAGATACTTCATTCCTACATCAGTGATTTTTAAACCAGGAACAATCTTGCCACCCAGGGGATATTTGGCAATATCTAGGGACATTTTTGATTGCCACAACTACAGGGAGGTGGCCACTGGCATCTAGTTCGATAAAGGCAAGGGATGCTGATAAACATTCTGCAATGCATAGGACTGTTTCCCCCAACAAATAATTATGACAAAAATTATCTGGCCCAAAAATTATCTGTCAATAATACCAAGGCTGAGAAATCTTGCCCTACAAGTCAATTCCTCACAAAGCTGGCCAAAGTAAGGCAATAATGTGGGAGCTACGTGGAACTTCTTATATACCCTTTCTGGTTTTTTTTTTTTTTTTTTAATAAGTAAACAAAAAAGAAAAAAAATCCCATACCCAAACTTTGGTGAATCAAGATGCTACTCTTCACTTTCTAAAACTAATCAAAATGGGAGCAGGGTGGTGGGGGAAGGAATCAGTAATTATAGCATTTATGAATTGGAAGCAAAAGCAAAGCCACCCAGAGAAAAATATAATTTAGTGCCTAATCAACTAGCTGATTGAATTTTCCATGAGATTGGGTTTGAAGCCCAAATGGATTACAGTGGTGATTGTGGGCACAGGCTTGAACAACTATCAGTCATATATTTAAAAGCTTTTGTAATTAATTCAATAAATTATAACAATAAGGGCAAGGTATAAAACTCCCTAACACAAGGGAACTCCAAGGAAAAACTGGCAGATAATTCCCATCTCATCCTGTTGTGTTTGTGGATTGCAGCACATATGGCCCTGCACCAGGGGTTGTAGAATGGTAAAAAATTCTAGCGCCATCTGTGTGAAAATCCTGCACCTTGCAGAGAGTAAGGGAGCAGGAATAGCTTGTCCTTGAATCCTGGGCTTTTATAACCATTTTCTTCCTGGCTTAATATCAGCTTTTGTCCTCTCCATATGGTGTTGTTAACGTATTGTATTTCACCTTTAATGTAGTTTTCTTGAGGATTTTAATTGCTTATTTCCAATACTATTTTCCATTCCCGTGAATACAGAGAAAGGAGAATTGCTTCTCTTTCAGTAATGTAAAAATAAAACAATTATGAAAACCTTTCGGTATGAATAGTATTTAGTTTTCCAATGAATGGTCAGTGCTGTGTCAAATATATGCACCTGTAGGCACATGCATATCTTTAATATCCTATATTCAAATTTCTGGGGGTTTGCTGGAAGAAAATAAACTCTTTAAATGCACTGAGATGCTATTTTTATTTATCCAATAGTTAGACACTTATGGATTTGGAGGGGGCAATTTTCTATCGTTAGAAAGCTTTATTCTTCCTTTTCACATAGCTGAAATAGTTAAAATTAAGAGGCTCAGATAGCGAATTTTTTAGAGGACAAAACGAAGAGTTTTTTTTTGAGATTTGTCTATAACACTATCTTAAAGTAAAAGAAAGGGGGCCTAAAAGATTAAAGCAATTGTCCATCGAAAGCACTTCTTTACCAACACTCCCAGCTCGGTTGGCCCTCCCTTTTTGGCTCTACAAGCCCCGAATATCACACAGTAGTTAATTTTGGATGCCCTCTCAGTTCATGGTCCCAAACTTGAGTTGAGTCTCTTGGTAGTTTCTTCTAATCCCTTTACTTGCCATCACAAACCTTCAGTGATTGTCTCAAACTACTCGCATTCTGATGATCTCAGCTCTTATGACTTTGAAGAACTGAATGCTATGAACATACAGTTTTTTAGTTTTTGGCTTCCCTACCTACACATGTGCTTGTTTTTGTAATCAAGCTATCTCTTTCCTCTAGCCACAGATAATGAGATGGCTGTTCAGGGCCAGGCTCTTGAACTGATTTATTTCCATTTCCTCTGAAACGTGCTGTGCTCCATCTATGAGCATCTCTCCACCCTACATTTGCCTGTCCATCAATCTGGCTCTTTTCCCACAGCCTATCAACATGCTCAGGCATCCCCCTTACTAAAAATTATAATCTTCCCTTTAATCTGAGTTTCCCTCTCTCCTTCCCTTCTCAGCTAGGATTTTAGTTGGATTTTCATAGTCACCATTCCCCCTCTTCCCATTCATTCTTCAGCTTACAGCAATCTGGCTTTTTTCCCCATCACCACACTATAGTTGCACTTGCTAAGATTGCTGATGGCCTCCTTTTTGCTAAATACCATAGATCTATACAAGTGTTTATCTTTCTTAAACTCTCTGCTGCATTGGCACTGTTGATCCCTCATTTCTTTTAGTTTCTTCTTTTGCCTTGGCTTCTCTGATACTTTGTGCTCCTGGTTCCCTTCTAGCTCTCTCACTGTTTCTTCCCAGTCCTCTTTGTGAATTCTTCCTTTTCTGTCCTTGATTCATTGATCTTTTTCTCTTCAGGCTCTAGTTGGTCAGTTTCATTAAAGTTTTTGTACAACCCTCTTATCTGTCTGCTGATGAGTTGCACAATTTTGTCTTAAGTTCCCATACTTCCTTTGAACTTAAGATTCACTGAGTCTTTTGCACATCTCATTTTGAAGTCCCACTGGTTCTGCAAACAGTATTTCCAAATCTAAATTCATTATATGCATCAAGACTCTATTCTCCCACAAGATCCTCCACAAACTTGTTTCCTCTCTTTAGATTCTGATCTCAAACAATAGAGTTTAAATCTTCTTTATCATCCAAGCTCAGTACCTGGAAGTCAGTTTAGATTCTCCCTTCCCTCTCTACACGTCTGATCATCAAGTTCTGCTTATTTTACCTTGCAAATATTTTTTAAATGTATTCTATACCCTTAACACCACAACCGTTCCCATGGTTCTCCCTTTAATCACAGCTTTTAGAGACTACTATAATGCTTCTCTAACTGGTTCGTCTACCTCCAGTTTTACCTACATAAATCCATTCTCCACACTGCAGCAAAAGTAATCTGAGTAATACACGAATCTAACTAGGAAGACTTCATTGACTCCCTACTATCTACAAAATGAAGTCAAAGCTCCCAGACATGCCATACGAGACCCTCACATATCTCGGAATTTCCTTTCATCATTTTTCAATTTATAGTTTATGCTCTTGTAATAATGATCTACTTATAAATCTCTATACACATGTTGTATTTTATACCTCTTTGCCTATGCTTTCTTTTAGGATCACTCTTCTCGTTTTTCCACTTTTAACTAACTCAAACCCATCTTTCAAACTCCAACTCAGGTCTTATGATGGTTAATTGCATATGTCAACTTAGCTAGGCTATGGTATCCAGACATTTGGTCGAACAATACTCTAGATGTTTCTAGGAGATATTTTTAAAAAATATGATTAACCTTTAAATCAGTAGACTTTAAGCAAATTACTCTCTCTAATGTGGGTGGGCCTCACCTAATCAGTAGGAGGAAATAGGGGGAAAAGACTGATCTTCCTGGAGGAGGAGGGAATTCTCCCAGCAGACAGCCTTTAAACTCAAGCTGCTACTCTTCCCTGGGTATCCATCCTGTTGGTCTCCTTTGCAAATTTTGGACTTACCAGCCTCCACAATTATATGAGCCAATTCCTTAAAATAAATATCTTTCCCTCTCCCACTCCCTCTCCCCCCAAACTCACACACACGCACACACACACTAACATTTTACCCATAACTCCATTTTCTCTTTTCATCTCATTGGCCTAATTCATTTTTATTATAGAACTTACCAAGTCAGAAATAAACAAATTTATTTATTCATTGAAATCTTTATTTTTCTCCCATTGGGTCATAAACTCCATAAAGCCAGGGCCCTTGTTCTCTACTGCATCACAAGTAGCTAGCACACAGTAAGTATCAAAACCCATTTTTAATGAATGTCATGTGGATTCATGTGTTCAAAACTCTATAATACTGGTGGGGAGTGAGTACAAAAACAATTCTTCCTATTGAATATCTTACAAACTACTTGGGGTGTTCAGGTCAACACTGATGAAATACTCAAGGAATAAGGTTAGACAATATAGGTGATAACTTGTGTAATGCAGACCAGGGCTAGAGGCTTTAGTGGAAAATGAGATCTATGAGGCTAGAGACATCGGGCAGGAAGCAAGACTTTATGCTGGCCTTCCTGAATGGGTAGAATTTTGATAAGCATAGAAAAAAATGAATGAAGACAGGGAAATCAATATAAAAGATAAATTAACATGAGACTGAAAACAATAATTCTGACTATGGAGGTTAGAAGCACCAGAAAATTGTAAGAAAATTAGCCTGGCTAGAAAAAGTGAGGCAGGTGACAAAAACAGTTATCAGTTTGGCTTGGTAGCCAAGTGGGAGTCATTGAATATTTTTGAGAAGAGAGATCACCCAGACCCAAGTCCTTTTCGGTGGATGAACTTGTCTCCCTTCTCAGCTTCCTTCTTTTTGCTGCTCTTTCTCTGGTACAGTTTCAAGAGTCTCATACTGACTCAGGTTGAACAGGAGTCAAATCTCAAATCTCACACCACTCACTTGCTATGTAATGTCCTAAGTGTTAGGAATCTCTTAACATCCTATGGCCAAATCTGACATCAATACACAATTAAGGCTACTTGACCTGAGATCAGTGTGTTGTGTTTGAATCTCTTTCTGGGAACAAGCATTCCCTTATTCAGGAAGTTTGGAGAATCCTAATACAATAATCCACCAGCTCAGACTTATGTCAGGCTCAAACTAAAGTCATTAAAGACTAGCTGCAATCTTAAGGCCAAATTCTTGTGGCCTGATTTCTGCCTTTTTTCTCATGATTCCTGAGTCTAGCAACAACAATATGTTCATAAGTGTCTTAAAATGTTTAACATTATTAAAACAGACTGCTCAACTTTGGCAAGAAATTATTGGATCCATTATGAGCTATTTTGAAATAGCTAGAATACACATAGTCCAGGTAAAACTAAATAATCAAAACACATAAGAACCGTTTGAAATCAGAACTACTTTTCAATATCATAATTAAGCTGTAACCCAAAGGAAGTAGCAAGAAATCTTTGTTCTTGTTAAGACGATTCATACTGGCTTGTTAGCTTAAAACAGTTTGATCCAGTTTTCAACTAGTCATATTCCAACGAGCTTAATTTATCTGAATGCAATCGAAACAGAAAACAATAGGTTTAATCAAGTCAAAACTTCTCTGAGATATAAACTATGTGTGTCTTAAAATGTAGTTAAACTGTATTTAGCTGTGCTGTAAGTGTAAAATACACATCAGATTTCAAAAACTTAATTTTTAGAAAGTAAAAATACCTCTTTAATTTTTATATTGATTACATATCTAATAATATTTGGGGTATATTGATTTAAATAAAATATATTATTAAAATTGATTTCATTGTTTTCTCTTTGCTTCTTTTTAATGAGACTGCTAGAAAATTTTAAATTACATTATGACTCTCATTATGTTTCTGTTGAGCAGCGCTGGTTTGCAATGTCCTGCCATTGCTCACTCATTAGAAGTGTATCACCACCTAATCAATACCAAATCACAATGGGCCCAGGACATTTTTCCATACAGATCAGAAATGTAACTACCATTCTTGAATTCTAGTACTATCTTACCTGTTGTTAAAATAAACAAAACAAACAAAGAAAAAACCCCTTATCATTCCATCTGTCATCAAATTCTGCTTTTTCTTTAAACTATTTTCAAAATTTGATCTTTCTCTCTTCCACCAGTACTCTTTGCCTCACCAAACTCTCCACTTCTAATAATTATTTTATACCTCTGTTTTATAAATATCGTTTTTAATATAAAAAATAAAAGCATATTAAATTAAAATCACAGATAATTCATGACCTCATGATACCCAGTCCCTGCCTGAACCACCAACTGTTTTCATATTTTCTTTAACTGACATGGTGATTACTACATGCCGGGCACTGCTCTAAATATTTTTCCAACATCAACTCATTCGGTCCTCATAGGTCCCTTATGAGGATCATTCTACTATTGTCCCTATTTCACTGATAGGAAAACAACATAGAAAAGTTGTCACTCCTCCGAGATCATACAACTATTAGATGCCAGAGCAAGGATGTGAACCAGGAATCTCTTCACTACTTATTTAGCTCTTGTGGGAGAGGTAGTCTTCCTCCCGATGGCTTCATCTCCCAAGGGTTCACCCTATACAGTCTAGGATGAGAAGCAGCATGTCTTGGTCATTCCCAGGCTTTCCCTTGACCTTCGTTTTCCTTGCTTTTATGCTTCATCTGTCCTCTGCCTCATGTGACAGGGTCTTGCCTTCTGATTTCCAAGATAACAATAATTTAATTTAGATTAATCCAAGCTATGGCACCAATCACTCTAAATAGTACAATTCCTTACATGTGTAAAGGGTTTTTGGTTGAAAAGTACTTGAAGATACAATCTTCAATTATCAATGTGTTGATATGAAAAAAAGAGTTCATTTTGATTCTGACATTTTGAAGAAATGGATTCATCTCAAAGAAGTATTTGTAATGGTGGCATTGTAATAGATCACTGAGGGGGACAGAACTGACATCATTGGGAACATTGCTTCTCCCTGCATTTCCATTATTGTTCTGTATTCTTCATTCGTGCATACATATCCTGTTTGGCTCACAAAGAGATTTGAGGCAGTTTTCAAAAATAAATACAATCTCACAGGATTGAATGAATAACAGGAAATTGTAGCTGTCATTTGTCTGCTCTGTGGCCAGAATCCAAGTCCCTATTGCAGTTGCCTAGCAAGGCCACAAAGGCCTGAGGAACAGAAGCGTGAGGCCCACTCTAGACCTACACACACTCTTCTCCCGTCAGGGCTTTGCCCTGCTCAACCCGATGAGCAGGACTAGAGTTGTGGTGGATACTGAGTAACTCTAACTCCTTTTATTTTTATTTTTTAAATTTTTTTCCGGTTTTATTGAGATATAATTGACCCATAACATTGTATTGAAATTACATACAACATAGTGATTTGATATGTGTATATATTATGAAATGACCACTGTAAGTCTAGTTAACATCAATCACCTCACATAGTTAAATTTTTTTTCTTGTGATAAGAAATGCTAAGGTCTACTCTTAGCAACTTTGAAATGTACAATACACTATTGTTAACTATAGTCACCATGCTGTTCATTATACTCCAGGACTTATTTATCTTATAGTTGAACGTTTTCACCTTTGACCACTTTCCTCCATTCCCCGCCCCCTTACCCCACCACCCCCACCTCTGGCAACCAACAATCTGTCTCTGCATCTATGAGTTTGGGTTTTTTAGACTACAAATAGAAGTGAGATCAGACAGTATTTGTCTTTTTCTCTTAGATCACTTAGCGTAATGCCATCAAGGTCCATCCATGGTGCCACAAATGACAGGGTTTCCTTCTTTTTTATAGTTGGATAATATTTTATTGTGCGTGTGTGTGTGTGTGTGTGTGTGTGTGTGTGTGTGTACATATGTGTGTATATCACATCTATTCATCCAGTAATGGACAATAGGTTGTTTCCATGCCTTGGCTATTACAAATAATGCAGCAATGAACATGGAGTGCAGATATCTTTTCAAGATAGTAATTTTGTTTCCTTTGAATACATACCCATAAGTGAAATTACTAAATTATACAGTAGTTCTATTTTTCATTTTTTGAGGTACCTGCAAACCCTCACTGTTTTCCACAAACAGTAGCTACACCAATTTACATTCCCACCCGACTCTTTTTAAATATGAGTCTAGAGATGAGCATGATCGGCTGATCTGAGCTTCCTTTTCTCTGGGCCCTTTTCATATTTCTACTTGGTCTTCCAAGGAAGAGCACATTCTGAGTGGAAGGTACTTTTAGTCCTTGACTACCACACCAAGTTCTTGGGAGGCAAGCCAGCGGAACAGGAGAAAAATTAGGAAGTAAAATTGATGTCTCTCATTTTGTTTTGACTGTAATTTGGTTAGTCCTTTCACTAAAATCTCCATCACCCCTCCCCAATATGGTAGCCCAATTTAGTTAAGCTGGGAATTTTATTTTGACTTTGAATTATTTTAGAGCCCCCTTCCCTGGGGCTAAAGTACTGCTTCTAGAGTCTCTTTGGAATTGGAGGTGTTGTGGACATGGCAGGGGCCAACTGAGGCAATGAAGAAAGAGATAACAAAAGAAAAACTAGGACAATGGGAAGACTATAAAATAAAACCACATAGATAATGAGCAAACAGGAACACTCACCTTAAGATACTATACACTTGCTAGACATGGTCTATGAATTTGGCTCTGAGCTTCCCAGTAGCCAGAGGAAATAGAAACACAATCATTTATAAACGTCCAAATGTTCATATTATAAGTCAACAGTTACTCAGAAGAAATATGGCTTGTTCTGGAATTGAGACCATTAAAGAGATTTTTATCCCTAGGTTCTCATTAAGGGGCACTGTATGATATAGAGCACAATGTTCTCGATAGCATGCCTTTATTAAGTTTCCTAGAACTTATCCCATTCCTTGCCATGATGCAAATTAGTAAAAGTAAATCTAAAAGGGCTGTTTTCCCTAGGTAAGGAGCTATACAGTATAGACGACATATTTCCAAAACTAATAAATTACTAGACTCACTAAGAAATGAGGTTTGAGTTTTGCATTTTTTTTTCATCATTTCTCTCAGAAAAAGTTAGTTAATGTGGATAATTTAGGTGCCCCTTCCTAGACCTTGTTTTCACAGTTGGAGTTTCCCCTACTAAGGGCCCTTCCATCCATGAGACCCTAACCTTGTGATCTAATCACAGCTGATTATACTAAGGTAAGCTCCTGACTCAAGGGAAACCTGTTGCTACACTGAGCTAAACTAATCAGATTAGCCTCATCAAGAAATTAGACTAAGAAACACAAATTCAGCCATAGTGGCTTACTCTGGAGAAACTGGCTGAAAGGGCTAGCTAGAGTGGGCATCACACCAGCCAGACCACAGCCACACCGAAGTTGTAGAGAAACAGAATCCCTGACCCTCAGGAAAAAAGTCAAATCCCACACATCCTTGCTGCATTGCCTGTGTCACTAGTCAGAGAAAAGCAAAAAGATATATTTTCTGTTCCGCAGGCCTTCCACTCTATCATTTCCTCATCTCCATGCTTTCAGACAAGTGCCACCTTGAACATCTTTCCTATGAATACGGCAATGTCATTGCACTGTTGAGAGCAGGGATAGGAGCCAGGTTCTAAGGTAAACCAGTAATTGGTTGACTGAGGAGACTGGCATACTGGTGATGACATGGGAGGGTCTGATGTTTACACTGTTAAATTTACTTATTTATGACAAGTCACATCGAGCACTTTGAAATGAAATCTTTAAGAGGACCTCATGCACTGTGAGAGACAAGCCGCAAGCTCCTGAAGGAAGAAATTGACACTCAACTCTCCAGGAAACAGGATGTCAAGCATTAATCCAAACTCTTGCAGATTAAAATGGCAGTTTGCTACAGCAGGGGACCCAGGGAAATCAATACTGCAACAATTACCTCTACAGCATGAAAACACTGCCCAACAAAAGTTCCTTTGAGATCCCATTTCATGCTACAGACCAGCAGCTCCATTTCTTAATGGACAAGCATTTCAGCTCCTACTGCTTAGATCTCTAAAATGCTGTATCCTTTCAAAAAAGCCTGCAAGACTCTGCCCGATATCTTGCTAGATGGCTAGGAAATAACCTGTTCTGGAAAAGGATCTCTGCACAGATTGAGTACATGCTCTGTCAGGAAGCAGGGTCTGAGTCAGCTGAGACAATCAAGGCACAAAGACTCTGTCCAGTCTCCCCAACTACTATCCATCCAAGGGTCAAGCCTCCCTCCTGGTAAGGGGCTAAAGCCTGTCAAGCACTTCCTCAGACTGGCGAGATTTAAGGACAGCAGCAGTGCACTGGAGAGTGTCCTGTGACTGGGATGATGGATCCTCAGTGCCAGACAGATCTAAATTGATCACTCCGCCATGTGTCTAGAACACCTCTTTGGTCACCTGACATCCAAACAGCCCTAAACATGGCAACAGTAGTAAATCGGGAAAATATCAGAAAGCCAGAAGACAGCAAGAAATTTTGGATAATACACCAAGAGGATATCCTGGTCCTGAATAATGGAAGACAGAGTAATTTAAACACATTATTGAAATGAGAAGAAATATTATCCGGGTTACACACCCCATCACTCTTTCTAGATAAAAATGTATGTCTCGTGGAGAAAGATAATTTAGTTCAAGTGGTAAAGGATGCCAGTTGTTAAAGCAGTCTATCTTCAAACCCGGATTCCAAAAGATTTATTTTGGTTTGTGTGAAACTGTAGCAGTAAAATGTCTTGAAGGGAGCTCCATTTTGTGAAATCAAAGCTTCAAGAAAGAGGTCAAAAGATAGTTACTAGACAGACATGTGTCATCTGGTATTGGTAGTCACAGTTTGTGGTTTTGTAAGAAACTTTAGGACCAATAGTCCCATGATAAGATCATAACCAAATACACAGGAAAAGAAAAAGTTGGACCCCACATCATAAAGAACATAGAAATAAACAATATCCAAAGGAAGTAAACTGGATGCTGTTATTTTGGTTAGAGAGAAAATGTAATGCAGAAAGAAAAGCCTGCTGTAGTTGTATTGTATAGCTAGTCCTGGAGTGACTCTTGTCCTTGTCACCTATCAGCCAGGTGACCTTGAGCACATACTTAGAACCCATAGTCACCAGCTACACATCTGTAAATAAGAACACCAATATATTTTATGCAGGACTACTGTATAGATTAGGTAAGATTAAGGATATAAAAGTTTTTGTAAAAGGCATTCGGTACATGTTTATTTCCTCATTTTGATTTTGATTTGATGATGTTTAAGATGCATGAAACATCAGAGATTGTAAAATCAAAAGGAATATTAAAGACTTCACCAGAGAGGCCAACTCCCTGTTAATCAGTCCTCCCCCGTATTTCCTCTGAGAGAACAAGCTCTTTTTATAAACACCAAGAAAGAAAGTAGTCCTTCATTTTGTGTGGAACTGTATGCCGTGGTGACAAGGGCATGGCAAGGACACCTTCTCAAGATTTCACTGATGCTTCCTCAGATAATATTACTATGTTTGGTTGCTTTAATTTGTAGCATATTTATTCTCCCTATTTTTTCTGGGATTATCCTCTTCCTAAGCCTGATTTTGTCTCCTAATAGGACACCTGAGTTGAAGGTGTACACAGTCACAGCTGAGAGCCCAAGGATATGGATAAATTATTCTAAAAATTGCCCAAAGTAAAAAAAAAAAAAAAAATGTTACATAGCTAATAAATATTCTATTATTTTTAAGTAGAATTTTTTTTAAATCTTGAAAAACCGATATACAAAAATTAAATATATATGCATATATGTGGGCTATAAACCTCTAAAATTATCTTTTTGACCTATGTATAGGTTGCTACCTGCAGTTAAAAATACACCATTTATTTCCTCCAGTCAGTGGAAGAAGGGCTTCCTGAGCAAGTCAGACAGAAAAGCCTCTCCTTTGAGTCAGGGGCTAACCTGTCCTGAGGATGTTTGCTTGCTTCTCTGATCTCAAGAGTGAACCCTCTTCGTACCTGTCTTCACAGGCTCTAGATATGGGGAGAGATATTCTATAAGGCCAAGACTTCTAGGATCTCCAGAATCTGCTGTAGCCACTCCCACTCCCACAGGATGCGGGGCTAGCCCACACTACTAACAATACTTTGCAAAGGGAAAACTAATGAAACTAAGGGATTTTCCAGAAGGCTAAGATGCAGCGAGGTGCAAAGACAGCTTGGCAAACCCACCAAGCAGCTAAGAGTCCAAAAGGAAGTTATCTAAGCCACTGAGCTAGCTGAGAAGCTGAACAGGCTCTCTCTTATCTAGGAGATAGATCAGTTGCAGCAGTCAAGGAAGGAAATTGTGGTCCACCTCTCTGGCCAACTTAGATATGTGCTCTGAGGATAATCAGAGAGGATTTGATGTCTTTCAGGAATTTCCTACAATCATAAAATTCTCCTAGATCTTATTCTATCTGGGATATCATGTCCACTAGCTGCTCATTGGCCAACTCCATTCAGATCATCCCAGGTAAGTGATTATCATTCTCAGGAAGTCCAAAGTTTTGAGGAAACGACTGTCAGAAACTGGAATCATAACCTGCAGGGGCCTAGGGACCCTGTCCATTAGCATAACGCTAAGCAGAGAGTTTTGCCTAGTATTTGAAAAAAGAAGTGAGAATATTCTCTTCTTGGCTTCTTCTTTCACTTGTGGACTTGTTTGAAAGTCTCAGCTTTGCTCCACATTGGGTTTATTCTTTGGAAGCTTTTAACTCCAGCTTTATTTGCAGTTTTTGTAATAAGAGGTATTTCATTGGTAAAAGATCACTCTTTTGTCCTCCACATGGCTTCCACATGATCATATGAACTTACTTCTCAGTAGTAAGGACTCTATACCTCTGGGATTCTCATCTCCCTAATCGTGGTTCTGTCTGCACTAGGACACTGGCATTATGGTGTTGTTATGGACAGAATGTTTGTGTCTCCCCTCCCCAAATTCACATGTTGAAATCTAATCCCCAAAGTAATAGCACGTGGCATTGAGGCCTCTGAGAGGTAATCGGGTAATGAGGGGGAACCCTCCTAAATGGATTACTGTCCTAAAAAAAAAAAAAAATGGCCAGAGAGCTAGCTCACTCTCTTCCATGTGAAGATAAAACTGGAAATTGGTCCTTCACAACTCAAAAAACAGCCTTCACTAGAACCTCATCATGCTAACACCCTTATCTCAGACTTCCGGCCTCCATAACTGTGAGAAATAAACTTCTGTTGTTTATAAGTCGCCCGTCTACAGTACTTTGTTAAAACAGCCTGAACTAAGACAGTGTTCACATTCAGTCATAGCTGAGAGTCCTTAAGATTCTGAAAAATCATCCTAAAAATCCTTAACAATAAACTTCCTTGGAATCCTTCTTGGTAAGCTTCTTAGAAGATTGTGTCTTTTTCTTTCAAATGCTAATAGAACCATTCTTCATGATCAAACCAAAGTTCAGCCCACAGTCTGGGGACATGTTTGTTCACATTTTCCTATGGTCCCTCTTAGTGATATGCTTTATTTCTTCAATTTAATTCCCAAAATATCATACAAACTCAACCTTCTGGGATGCTTTACTGTGCTGTCCAAGGACTGAAGACACTATGCAGCATGACTGGCCCCATTTGTGCACTTGTTTTGGCAAAGATTAACTAGAAATTTATCTCATGGATCTGCAGGATTCTAACTATATCTTTTCTTAAAATATCTATTTTTTAATTCTTATCTTCCATATTAAAAAAAATAGAGGTAAGTGGGTAATTTTGAAAAACTTTAAAATAATCACCATCATTAGAGTTCAAAAGAAGAAATATGCCTTTTAATCATCATGTTCTTTCAATCATCACATGAATTCCAGTCAAACTGATCTTTTTCCTCTTCTTTGAAGAACTTCTCTCTATTACTTCATGGCCATTATGTGCCCTGTTCCTTCTATCCAGAATGCACTCAATTCCTCCTTTGTATACACTATACTCTTCATACTAATTGCTGGATAGTTTTCTGATGTCCCAATAGATTGTAAACAACTATTATAGACAGGATCTGACAGATAGTGGGTTCTTTAAAAATATTTCTTGTATGGATGAATGAAGGAATAAATGAATGATTAGAAAAAGATTTTACAGTATATTTCTAAGCTTTGGTCAATTTCTTTTTTCAGGATTTATGTCTTTCTTTAATTCTGGAAAACTCTCAGTCAATTATCTCTTGTAATAATTTATTTCGCTCATTTTGATATTCGCTCATCTGATACACCAATTATGCATATGTTGGAGCTTCTCAGTCTGTCCTCTATAACTTTATTTTTATTTGGTATTTCTTTCTAGTATATAGAAATTCAATTGACTTTTATATATTGACATTGTATCTAGCAACCTTGATAAACTCACCTTTTAATTCAAATAATTCTTTTGACTTTTTATGTATACTATTACATTATTTAAGAACAGTAACCATTAATTTCTTCTTTTCTTATCTTTATAGCTCTATTTTCTTCTTTTTGCCTTCATGCTATCCCTAGAATGTCCAGTGCTTTGTTGAATAGTGGTGATAAAAGACATCCACATCTGTTTCCTAGTCACAGAGAGAAAGCTATTCATATTTCACCACTAAGTAAGGTGTTTACTGTACACTCTTTGTCACTACACTTTATCAAATTCTATTTCTTCTATTTCTAGTTTGTTAAGATTTTTAAAAATAAATGGGTGCTTTTCTCAGAGGATTAACTAAAAATATTATGTAGTGCTAAAAGCAATAAGAATAGCTAACATTTATTGGTGTTTATTTCGAGGCAGGTGTTACTCCAAGTATTTTACTTTTATTAAATAATTTAATGGTCATAACAACCACTGAGGTAGGTTATATTAATACATATATCTTGCAGACAAAAAACATGAGGCCTAGGGGTTAAGTACTTTGCCTAGGATTATATAACTTGTAAATTGAGCAGCTAGGATTTGAATGTCCAGGATTTCTATGTTTAGAACCTCTATGTAATACTGACATTTCTATAATCCTCCTACACAGTATTAATATATGAGATAAATTATATTAAGCTCTGAACATAGAATCACATGCAAAGTAGGTACTCAACAAATGCCAATTTCTTCTGCTGATCTAATATTCTGAGTCATAAAAAAAAAAAAAAGATCATTTATTCCAAAGTTTAAAGCTTAATTTCAGCTGATCGTACTTTAACATCTTTCACCTCTTGGACTGTGAGAAAAGAAGGTACACCACAAATTTATTTCAATTAAGCAA
Source organism: Pteropus alecto (assembly GCF_000325575.1). NCBI lineage: Eukaryota > Metazoa > Chordata > Mammalia > Chiroptera > Pteropodidae > Pteropus > Pteropus alecto. The sequence goes on from NW_006441071.1 coordinate 10,533,901, forward strand.
GTAATCTGAATCTCTAAAAATTCCTGACTCTGAGAGATGGAGATCTTGACCACACATTTTCCTTCCTTCATTCCCCACTTCATCCTGAGAGCAGCAGGCAAATGTAGCTTTCCAGCTACATTACTCAAAGATTATTTTATCATCAGAACTCATGTTCCAGTTGAATGCAGCATAATCATATGAATAATATTTAAGTGGTAATATATCAAGCAAATTCCAATATCCCATTAAAATTGGCTAAAACATCCTACTAATTTCTCCTTAAGCATTCTTTTGTACTTGTCTTGCTCTCTCTTCTGTTACATACATGGACAGTTTCAAGTGCTATGTTTCTCCAGTTTTCTTCCTTATGCTCTTAAGACTTATTTGTGTGCTTACTGTCTACACTAATATACATCATTTTATAAATATTTATTTCCATGTCTGTCTCCTTCACAGGAGTGTGTGCACCTTGATGAAAGGCACTGTGTCATGTTTATCTTTGTATCTCCACCACTGAGCCCGGAACATGACACTGGTGATGGCTAGATAAATGTTAGTGAATGAATGGACAGATGAATAAATAAATGAACCTGACCAAGAGTGACTCCTTAGAGCTCCATTTTGAGTCCTCTACTGACATTTTATTCATTTCTGTTGCCCAGATCATATGGCCATGAACACAAATCTGTTTGTCTTTCTGCTTCTGAAATATTACCCCTCTTCTTCATGCTATTATGTTGAAATTGTTTCCCAAATGATGGACAATTTGTTTTTTTTTCTACTAGTTTACCTAAGATGACCCTCAGTGGTCTTTTAAATATGTAACCAGGCTTCTTTTCTTTCTTTTTATTTGCTTTCTGAATTGTATTTAGCAAGTGAATAAAGGCAGGAAACTGGTTCTAAGGAGTTCAGATTCTAACGCATTACTCAGAGGGCTGCCAGAAATTATTGGCTGTGCCTCAATGCAGTTCTCTTCAAACAAGCATCTAAATACGACAGAAGTCCACCCTTATGTAATTTTAAGCCTTTAAGTTAGAACAACATGGAACCAACAAAATTTTTATCTATTCGGCTGCTAACAAGAAGTCCGAGGCTGAATCGCATCTGGTTGATCATTTTGGCATAATATCCGATTCCTCACTTTGGGACCTGTGTGAATAGAGAGAGTGCATCCAGGAAGCAATCTTACCTGCGGTACCTTCAACCGAACAATATATTTTTGTAATTAAGTGCTTTTGTGGTGTGTGTTTCATGAAGCCATTGTTGTGTTTGTGTATGTGTGTGTGTGTGTGTGTGTGTGCGTGTGTGTGTGTGTGTGTGTGTGTGTGTATGCTTAGTTGAAATGCGGATGTTTTCTTTCATTCAGCTTGAACGTAAAAGCAACTCACTGAATCGCCTCGGGGTACTTTTCAAATTCCCTGTGATATCACCCAGTTGGAATTATGCATACTCGTTTTCTAAATTCTGCAAAGAAAATTGTTGAATTCTCTGTGACATTTACCATAACTGAAAATTTATGCTGTTTTTTTTCCCCTTCTCCCACCTTTATCCCCTTTTCAAAAGCGTACTTCTCCTGGCTCCATCTCTTTGAGTGTTGACTGCTTTTGGAAATCGTTCATTTTTATCATCAGCCATCTTGCTCTGTTTTATTTGCCACAGAATTATTCCATAGTCTGGTCTGATTTGGGCTATGAAAAGATAATAACATTATTTGAGCTGGGATTCTGTCTCATATGTGTTAAGTTTAGCTCAACAATATCAGAATCCTACCCAGATAAATATAATATACTCCGAAGTCCTAAAATAAAAGAAACCCAGTGCACGGAGTGATCTCTCCTTTCCTCATGATTACCCCCACAAAAACCCTTCCCTTGGCTCTCTATTATCATGACAGGATTCTCACACTGTAAAGTGCCTTAAAATCCCCCAGGCAGATTATAAAAACTGTGGATTGCCCACACCCTCCTCTCAGAGATTTTGATTCAGGAAATCTGGGTTGGGACCTTGGAAGCTGCATTTTAAGAAGAATTCTGGTAGGTTTGATGCTAGAAGTACAGGGATTATATTTTTAAAAGCATTGACTACTGGGTAAAATCCAAACTTTTTAACATGGCATTACACCTTTTATCAACTATCCCCTATCGCTCTGCTCTCTTTGCCTGACACTCCCCTAAATGTTCACAGCCCATCTTTGCTGATCCCCATGCCCTTATCACTTCTTCACTTTTGCACGTGCTCAGAATGCCCTATCCCTCTGCCTCAAGGGATACCTACTTATTTCTTCAAGATCTATTTCCAATATTCCCTTCTCTGTGCAGCCAGAAGTCAGTCACTTTCTGTGTTGTGAAGGAATAAATGATTGAGTGAATCCACAGTCACTTTTCAAATACCTGCTAAGTGCTAAATGCTTAACTATATACAATCTCGCTTACTTCTCTCAATCCTACAAGGAGCTTTTATTCTTCTCACTTCACAGATGAGAACCCCGAGTGTTGGAGATAGCAAGAGACTTTTCCCAAAGTTACAGAACTGCTGGGTACTAGAAGGAAAAAATCAAATCCTTCTCCATTGATTCTACACTCAATACTCTTTTCCCTCCCTTTCACTGCTTTTTATAACTCCTATTCACTGAATCTCCTTATCACTTTATTCATGACACATTGTGACCCTAATCAGACTGCATTGTACTTATTCCTTTACAGGCTTCTCTTGTCCACTAGATGGTATCCTCTTCAAGGTCAGGGGCCAAGCTCTCTGCTCCGTAGCTAAACATAGTAGACATGCATTATGTTAGTCTACTGACTGAATAAATTATGCAAGCTTGTATTTTGAGAATTTACTGTGGTGAATGTTTGTCACTCTGGGGTTACTCAGTATGCATTCTCCTTTAAAGAGCTTCCTGATTTCCTACTGGGATATTACCTTTTCTCCACTAAATACAATTTTGTAGGCAATATAATTATAGGCAACTCTCTTACACAAAAGAAACTGGAAAAAGAGAACTCTTGAGTGGGTAATTCAAGGATTAGGGAAACTAAGTTCATTCATTTTAGCAATGGTGACAGTAGTGTCCTAACCAGACAGGTTAGAATATTAAAGACACCTGCCTCCTATTTTCTGGACCTTCTTTGGTTCCCACCTATTCTCAAGCCCCATCCCCCAGCATCCCAGAGTCCTTGTGAATCCTCCATGCCTAGACAATAAATTCCCTTTTATTAGACATAGACAATCTCTGTTGCTTGCAGTCAAGAATAATAAGTAATATGCCTGTTCTTCAGAGAAGCCATTTTAGCTTTCTTTGCTACACAGTATGATTTTTATAAGCAATCAAAACCTATGGAATAGAACTAAATAAGTAAAAATGTCATGTTACTCTTAGGACTTGAGATGTGATAAGTAACCTTTAACATCAAAATGCTTTTAAAGGCTTGTTTCGAGTTGATTATTCATGCTGACCCTTCTTATAGAAGTGAAAGCAGAGTTTTTACCCACATTTTATGAGGCAGGCCATTTATTATGTCCAGAGGCAATGTAAATTTGTGATTCATACTTATAAATGGCAACAGTGGCCACTGAATTTGACATCATTTACCCATAGAGAATAATAAGATTTTATGAGTTTTTGCCAATATTTGCTTATATGCAGATGTGATTAGACAAGGGCAAATGACTTCTTTGTAGAGAGACTCTGTTAGGAAAAAACAAAGCATTGGCGTTCATGGCATATTGATAATAATAATAATAATAATAACAATAATAAACAATGCTTATGGAGATTAATGTACTTTGAAAGGGAGTATTTACATGCTCAGATAAAAAGCTCAGATTTAAAAGGTGTTTTCTTGGTGCACAGAATAAGAGATGAAACTATTTTCAATAAACCTAGTGGCTAAAAAAAAAGCTCTCAAAGACAATATTCATTCTTTCTTTCTTTCAACCAACCTTTATTGAACACTGGCTGTGTGCTAGGTGCTGGGAATAAAAAGATGAACAAAGCAGAGTCCTACAGAGGAGGTAATATCTGATCTGGTTGCAGATAAATGAACAGGGTTGTTTCAGCCCACATAACTTGGTACAGCGGAACCATTAATTCTATTTTTTTCTTAGTCAATAATCTATCAAAAATATGCAGTAACTTCTCTGAGCACATTACGGTGTTAGATTATTTGACATAGATGAAAAGCACATCAAAGAAACCTAAATCATGGTTTCTGCCTGAGAGAAGCTTATGGTCCATTTAGAGAGCTAATAGTGAAACTTTATAAAGCAAAAGAGAAATGATATAAGAAAATTTGTATGTCAGTAGCTGATTGTGTAGTACAGGCTGCAGATGCTATAAGAATTCAGAGAAGTGAAGTTAGTATGTGCTAGTATGATTGGGAAAGTCATCATAAAGAATATGGGATTCAACACAGAATTTAATGAAAAAAAAAAACCTCAGAACTGGAAATGAATTTAGTGATATTTCATGTACTACCCACCCTTGCCCTGCATCCTCTCCCCAATTTTACAGAATAAGAATCTGAGATTTCAGGGAGATAAATGATGTGTACAAACATAGACAACTACGGAGTTACAGAGCCAAGATTAGACCCCAAATCTTAAAAGAATTTGATAGAAAGACAGGAAAGGGAGAGTTGTTGTTGAGACTGTATTGAAGAGTTGTGGGAAATAAAAATGAGTAGGTAGGGTGATGTAACTATGGAGGACTTGGAAAGCAGACAGTATAGTTAAGACTTGAAGTTTCAGAAAAGGAAACATGATTAGAAAATTTTGAGCATATAGTGGTCCTACCAACATGGAAGCTGATTTGGAAAGATGAAAAGCAAGAAGAGATTAATTATAGACAAACTGAATTTCAGCTTATGGCAATGGATCAGCAAACAAATATCCAGCTTTATTTCCCATATTATTGTATTTTAACATCAACAGTTGACAACATCCAAGAGATGTTTCATTTCAGTCTAACGTTCTAATGTCCAAAGAATTCTCTTTCAGAAATTTGACCAGAACAAGGTATAGAACCATCCTATAAAAGAAGAATCTGGTAAGGTAGATGGGGAGGTGCGGAGGAGTTCCAAGGATAAATGCCTTGGAAAAGCAAGTCTTAGTGTGAGTTCTGGTCAAATGAGTTTAAAATAGGAAGAGAAAAGTAATCTACATGTAACTATAAACAATTGTATTATATTCAATAAAAATGCATTTCCATATTTTATTGAATTAAGATGTCATTTATTATAAGAAGCACTACCAGTTAATGTATTAGTAAATAAAAAATCACTACTAACACAGTACTTAGATACTATTGATAAAAAGATGCAGTTAAATTTTTGAAATATTAAAATATGAAAATGTGAGCATTTTAGAATCAATGAGATCCTATAAGTACCTAGCATTAATTAAGCCACAATAAATTAGTCTATATGTTTCTCTTAGTAACCCCTATAAACTCTACTATAGAAACAATCTGGTATAGGGGAACAGTCCTGGTTTAGCTGAGACAGACATAAGAATAAATCCCAGGTATATTCCTTAATAAATCAGTGACTTCGGGACAAGTTACTCAGTTTCTCTGAGCTTCAGTTTTCCACAGAAAGAAAACAGGAATTGATAACTGCTACCTCATAATTATAATAGGAAAAAAAAAATATGTAGAATGCCTAGCATAATACTGGCATATAATAAATAATGCTCAAAAATTATCAGTTTAAGGGGGTAATTCTTCCTTCATTCTATAATGCCCATCAACTATAAGAAAACATGATAAATTTTTAATTAGATATTTTGTTGTGGTAGGCACACTTTGCATCAGAGTTCCATCAACATACCTGTCTACTCTCCAGCTTCAATAGTTGGCTTTCTAGGAATAAGCCAAAAAAAAAAAAAAATGTATTCACAATTTTATGCAAAACTGGCCATAATGGCTTGATAAATATATAGCCATTTAGATAGATAGGTGGATAAGTGAATTGGTAGATGGATTGATATAAGTATGAATGTGAATTAAAAGATAAAATGGCAAAGTCAAAATTTATTAAAGAAATTTCTGAAGCATTATTTTGCTTTACATGGCAAATTTTTTGTTTTCTTTCAAAAGTTAGAAACCATCTCAAAAACACATTTACTCTTCTAATGGATACCCAAAGGAACAGGAAGAATAAATTGTCATTGGATTTAGTTGTTGTTTAGTTGATGACACTCTTTTAGTAAGAGGCAAGAGAGGAAATTTAAATCAGTCGACTGCATAGTTCATAAACATAAACTTTATTGAAATAAGACCTAAGTGTTTCAAAAGAATGTTTTAGCCAAAGTAAATGGAGGATCCTTGCTGTATAATTTACTATTGATTGCATTTCAGAATATTGACAGGCACTATGCAAAAGGTACACAAGGAAACCTAATAGTTTCTCTTGTAAATACTTCAATGTTCCACAGAGAGAACTGAGCATAGACTGATAGTTAAATAAAAAAAAAAAAAAAAACAGAAAAATTTAAGCTAAGCACTTAGTAGCTGCTTAACAAGAAAAACATATAACAGTAGGTACTGAGAAATCAGTGATGTTTTACCATAATATTTGACTTGTTCGACATAAATATTTAGCTTAAGTCACATTTAATAATGATAAAGTGTAATTACACAGTAGTTACCACTGTCATTGTAAGTTTATTTTGAATCAGCCAGGTTTACTTTACACTACATATATCCTAAATCACAATAGAGCTCTTAGAATAATCAATATTTAATTAACTTATAATTAGTCATACTAAACTGCCTTTTAAATTTAAATTAAATGCTATCATGTGACATTCAAAGAGATTATCATTTTTCCTATTAGGTCACTGCATAATATGTTTATCGCCATAATTTATCCTTATTGCTAGTGAATTTGTAGTCTCAGTAAATGTATAAATTTACAGAACGTTAAGAAAAACAAAGTGCTAAGGACTGTGTTATGTTATCTTCTAAAGCCATAATTTAAAAGGAGAATAAATAAAAATTAGGGTTTTTGTTTTAATTTAGCAATTCTGATCTTGTTCACAGGGACATGCTGACTGCTTGCTGCTCACACTTCTCAGGCGCTCAAAGAAATCCTGCATGTACAGTATATGCCCTGGTACCCTGCAATAAAGAGTCAGGGTTCAGGTGTGATTAGATTGTACAGATCCAGTTTGCTTTCTGCTTGCAGCTTCCACTCCTTTGAAAGTTGTAGAAATTCTTTCAGGCCTCAGGTTGTCATTGAAAATGTAGCTACTTAGTGTACTAAATGATACTCTACTGGTTAGAAAGCATTTATCAAGTATCCAGCGTGGCAGAACTTATAAGGGATAGCTTCAGCTAATAGATTGGAAATGGCTTCTAATTAGATTGTTAATTTATGCCAGTGCTGGTAATCAGTATTGTATCCTTGGTATCCTTCATGGTGCCAAGATCTGTGACTGGACTATTTCGAGCACTCTTCTATTACTTAATTTGCTACACAATGGAAAACCCCAATAACTTATTTTTAAACAGAGTCCCTTACATCCAATAGCAAACCATGTTGGCATTAGAGTCAAGTCACAGTTAATAAAATTGAGTTCAAAGATGCCTATAAAATCAGGAGATCTCAAGAAAATGCTGTGGTTTTCATCAGGGAGACCCATGCCGCCAATCCACTAGGAAGTGAATTCCAGTGATAATAGCAACAGGCTGTAGGCTCAGATGAGGCTCCATTTGTGAAGATGCCTTTAGGTGACATAAATGTCCAATGGTATACGGCTACTGACACCATGTTCCAATATTGCAGACACAGGGGAAGAACTGATGACTGAGGTAACCAGGAATACGTGCCTTATCTATAGGGAACAAATGTTACCAACTCCAGCCAACTGTTTGCATATCTTCTAATTTTTCAGAAAAACTATGGTTTTTCTTTTTTTTTATATGAAATCTGATCACATGGCAACTGATTTAAATTTTTTAAAAGTGTTATATGAGTTTCCATTGTGCAAGCAACACAAAATATGGCTTTGGATTTTATGTGGCTCATGGGTGGTCTATTAGCAACCTCTGCCGTGTTGTGTCTAACGCATACCCTTCACTCCAACCTAACAGCTTCCCAGCAGATCTCTAAGCCCCTTACTGCTCCACATATGCACATCTGTCATTTTTCTCCACTACTTCCAGATCTAATCATATTATTCACTGGTTTAAATTCCTTAAGAGCTTTCCTCTTGTCTATAATAAAGTCAAATTCTTTGGTGAACTCCTGTTAGGTCCCACCTAAAGTCTTTACTCTTACTATCCCAACGCTCAAGGAAACTATACTCAAAAAGCTCCAAATGATCCATAGCTTCCCAAGTATGCCATGCTGGTTTGCACACATATGTGATTGCACATGCTGTTCTAGGTGAAAAGTCTCCCTTCTCCTGTCTCCTCAACTTGGACAATCCTTACTTAGTCTCTGGGTCCCACAGAGAGTGGCTCCTCCTCCATAAATATTTCTTTATTTTCACTATCAGTTTCTTCTTCCTCCGTGTTCCTACAGCTCCTTTAGTATTTACCATATCAGACTGCAAATATGTATTTATGTGTCTCTCCCTATCAGACTATGAATTCTTCGAGAGCAAAGAATAATTCTCCATGTCTTTGCATTCTCAGTGCCTAAGAGAGCACCTGCTTTTTATTAATATTTTATGAATAAATGGATAAATGCAATATTGACACCTTGATAGTTCATTGGCAAAGCACAGATTTTGTAAAATATGAGCCGTATTTAAGGAGCATGCATTAGATAGGTATGTGTTCACGGAAGAAATGAGTTAACAAGTAAATGTATCAGCCAAAATATTCCAGATGGGCTTCAAGAAGTACTTGCCAGGTACTGAACATTCCATAGATAGGCTGAAATGGCATGAAAGCAGGACTGAAGAAGATTGTGAAATAAGCCTGGCTTTAAGGCAGAATAAGTGGCTATAAGATAAGTGTTAATATAAAAGTTTAAAAGAGTAAAAAACAGCCTGTGGGAGAGTGAAATGCTGGGTAGTACCCACATTTTGATTAATTTAAGAATTCTGCATCCTGTCCAGTAGAAGTGTCTCTGGAATTTCGAAACCCCACCCTGAGACCCACCCATAAGAAAAGGCATTAGGAATGGGTTGGCAGATCGGCTGGGGGAGTCAGGGATGAAATTGGATAAAGAGTGATGGTTCTGTTACGGCCCAAATGCTTGACAGGTGATCTGGGTTTTAGTCTGTACCACCCAGTGTGAGCTTCAGGCAAAGTATTTCGAATCTCTTGGCCTTTATTTCTCCACTTATAAAATACAGAATTTTTATTAAATATTCCCAAAGATTCGTCCAAACCTACTAACCTATAATTCTCTTATTCTGCAAATGTCTAAAATACATCTGGAAGAAACTTCCCTGAGCCCACAACTGCTCAGCCACAGGGGTGAAAGACTTAGATGTGCTGCAAGATAACAGAAGTTGAGCTCCATGAGAGGAAGGATTTTTGTCTGTTGGGTTCATTCCTATAAGTCCTACATCCAGGATAGTGATTGGCTCATAGTAGGATGTCAGCGAATATTTGTTAAGTGAATAAATTGAAGACATATCTCACAAAGACATTCTAAACCCTGTTCTAAGCAAGGACGTGTTGCCCACATGCCAATCTCATTGATAAGCTTCTAGCTGTGGGGCAGGGGCGGGGAGGAGAGAGAAAGAGAAAGAGAGAGAGAGGGAGAGAGAGATTGCAGAGGCTGGGGGGAGAGAGAAAGAGAAAGAGAGAGAGAGGGAGAGAGAGAGAGAGAGAGAGGGAGGGAGAGAGAGAGAGAGAATAGAGAGAACCTACACTCATCTGAAAATCTAGCGTCATTCTTCCATTTACCAACTGTTGGAAAATAAAGTACTTCATCATGTTTTGAAACAATTCTAAGCAGTGGGTGGTTATTTGTGCTAAACAACTACAATGTGGATGAGGGCACAGCCATGTGTCAAATGAGTCCCATTCTGTCCTACTTTCATTTCCAAATGTCCATCAAGACTACCCCAGGCATGATAAGTTCCATTTCAGGAACCAGTGTGAATCCAAACAGACAATAGCACCTTGCTTCTTAGAAAACAGGGTGTGACCAATTCTAACACAGTCATTTTCAAACTGTGATCTTTGTGGCTCTTTGATTCCATGAAGTCATAGGCTCAATGAGCAGGGCTATGGGTTCCCCATCTCCTGCACTATTATGTGCTAGGCTCTGATCTAAGAACATTACATGTATTCATTCATTTAATGTCCATAACATCTCTATGACATAAGAATTAGGATTATTCTCACTTTTCAGATGCAGAGACTCCATCTGCAACTTGCTCAAAGTCATGCATAGCTAGTAATTGGCAAGACTGAAATTAAAAGTGAGGCAACTTAGCTCCAGAATTCATGCTCTTAACCACTCCATTATACTATCTAGAAAGAGTCAAAAGTAAGCACTCACTGGGGCTTCAGAGTAAGTTTTGCTTCTGAAAATCTCTCCAGCAATTTTCGCATGATCCTCCTTGATGACAAGATTTTCAACTAAAACCAAAAATCAGGTCTGCTTAAGAATTTCAAAACTGCACCTTGCTTCACTTCCCTCAGGTTCAAATTCTTGGAGTTAACAAATTCATATGGAATTTGAGTTTTTCCCCACACCATTTGGACTTAAGCTTTAATATGGAGACAGAACCTCTGTCATATCCCTAACTGGCTCTGGCCTTTTAACGTACCCCAAATACCCCTAACTGGCTCTGGCCTTTTAAGGCAACCCAAATATTCTGGTGTCACACACTTATCAATGAATAGTGATGAGCCAGAGATACCCTATGTCAATCATGGCAATCCTCCTAGATCCTGCTTGCTTGTTTCTCACCTGCTGCCTCTCTAAACTCTATCTCCATTCTGCTGTGAACTCCTGGCTCTGAAACTCCTATTCTATATTGCCCCAGGACCAATGGCCTTGATATTGCTTCTTGGCTTGCCAGAACCTGATGGGCTCAGATTTGGCTTGCCTCTCAGTCTCTCTCAGCCAAGTACCGTCTCATATTGGAATCCAGCTTTAGTCCCTGCCCTTTGGACTACAATTACCAATACTAGCCAGTGTCCTGGTCCAGGATGCCCAAGCCTCTCTCTTCTAGGGCTGTATTCAGATGTTGTTCTCTTCATTTTAGCCTAGATTCTAATTTATTCCAGATCACTGTGCAGGAGCTCTTAGCATTCACCACAGCCAGAGCTGGGTCATTTATAACATGATTGGAACATTTGAGTAATGACAAAGTGAGACTGAACGAGTCTTTTAGAGACTCTGAAAAATGAGTAAGAAGATTATAAAGAGAGCCAGGAAAGGTAATTGGATTGCCTCACTTCCAACCTGATAGAACGGTAGACAGTTTTTAAAGACGGGTTTCAAAACCAAGGCTCAAAGAACTGAAACTTGAAGATGTGCTATGAGAAAGGCTTTCGCTGCTGGGAGACGAGGCACTGGAAGAAAAGCCCTCTCCTAGATATTAATTCATTTATATATTTAGCACTTTAGGTAACCTCAGACATTTGATGGAGTGATTCTTTTTAAATTGAGATATTTACAATTCAGCTGGCTGCTGCTAATCCTCAACTCTTCAACCAGAGGAGAGAACAAATGTTAGAAAATGACCTGGCTAGATCTTGCTGCATGTGGATTTCCAAGAATTTGTAACTGTATTTTCTAGCCTTAAAAGTCATTCGACTTCACACGCAGCTACTAACTCCAAAGTCATAAGGAGATAAACTGGGGTTATGGTATGTGGAAATTATACTCCATCAGAATAAGAAAGAAGGAGTACCTTATGCTTCCAGTGAATCTACGCTGATTTTAGTCCAAGTGTAATACTGACAAAATCAGTATGTATACCTGGCACTTATACATTAAAGGCAGCACCTGAGTGGGATTTGCAATAAATAACGAGCTGAATAGCTTGCTCTCTGCTGGGACAGTAGTTAGTTTTGTGTTATTAGTCTGCAATATTTAGAACACATGGCTGCTGAAAGAGATCCAGGATAATTAGAACAAAGAAGAGGTGTGCAAGGTTTTTGAGAACATCTGATTTTCTTTCAGAAGAACAGGTTAGGCGGAAAAGTCATAAGCCTTTCTTGAAGCCCTACTGATTCTAGACACTGCCCTGGGCATTTAACACGGTCATGAAGATGTGTCTCAGATCTCCGTGTATGAGAAGCGTGATTGATCTAGGCCTCAACTACCGCACTCTGAAATCTATCACTCTCTTCTCACGGAGGCCATGCTATCCATGGGTCTCTCCTAACCAATAATTATGTGTGGCCAAACATAGAGAGGGGTCCATTCTTGGGAGGTGGAGAACTCCTCTGCTGGGTGACTTTGGCTCAAGGGCTTTCTTAGAACTACACTGCAGTCTAACACTCTTCCACACAATCTCCCTTTCTTCCTTCTCTCCTTTACAAGGATCAGACCTATACCACATTCTGATGGCTCCCTAGCTTCCCTTACTCCTTATCCATTTTTACCTCATAGGCATTCCTCTAATAAATATCTTGCATCCCTAATCCCATTTTAGTATCTGCTTCTCAGATGACCTAGACTTACACAGTAGTTTTATATACATTGATTTATTTCACTCCTTACAAAAATATCATGGAATAGCTTATTAATTGGGACTCATTTTAAAATACACAAAACTGATTATTTTAACAAGAAAATGTGTTCAAATACTGGAGACAGGTGCGGAAGGTATATTTTTATGATTACTATTATTATTATTATGTATTATTTGCTCTGAAAAGTCCAGGGGAAAACCCTCTGGCATGGCCGGACTAAGAATTTAATCGATGTCAAGAATGAGTTTTTGTCTGTCCTTAGCCTCTAAAATTCTCTATTTTAGCACCAACCAATAAGAGCTTATGTTTTTGTATTAACTTCAGGTTTACATTCTCCTCTTAGTAATTCTAGTGGTGGAGAGCTTCTATTTTCTCAACAACTCCAGTCAAATTCCTAGACATGGCTTTCATTAAATCAGATCACATATCCATATGTAGCCTGGAGGATAGAATACACTTAGTGTATTAGTGTATTAGTGTTAGTGTTAGGCTTAGTGTTAGAACATGACCCACCCTAAAACTAGGGGTGAAATCATCCGCATTCTACCACGTGGACTGAAAATAGAGAAGAGGAGGTTTCCATAATAGAAAATTAGGATGCTTCTTTCAAAAGAAGGGGAACAGTTTCCGAACATCATATGTTGATCACAGAAATATACTATAGATTAAAAAATGAAAACCCAGAAATGTTAAACCATTTGGATAAGGAAGTGGTTCTTAAACTTTAGAAGCAACAGAATTACTTAGGGGGCTTGTTAAAGCAAAGTTTGCTGGGCTTTACCCCCAGAGTTTCTGATTTAGTAGTTCTAGATTAGTGATAAGAATTTGTATTTCTAACAAGTTCCTCGGTTATGCTGATACTGGTCTATGGACCACATTCAAGAACCACTGCTCTCAATAAGTAAAGTGTGTTAACTCTTTTGAGTACTTAATAAGTTCCAGACATTATTTTAAGGTTTATATACATTTTCTCATTTAGTCTTCACAATAACGTTAGGACATGTAGGTTCTATTATTTTCTCCACTTTAAAGTTTTAGGAAGCTAAGTCTCAAAAACACTAAAGAACTTTACCAAGGACAGATATTATAGAGTGTCAAAATTGGAGTTGAAACTCACATGGCTCCTAAAGTAAACTTTCCTAAGACAAGCAGCCAGGAGGATGACATATGCTTAGGGAAAACTCGTTCCCCACTATTGGGTTATCCATGACCTATGTGATTTGAAGTTTAAAAATCAGTTAACTACCATTTGCCCAAGATTATCCATATTAATTATAGCCTAAGCATATATAGGCATATGAAGCGGTTATTAAAATGGTAATGGTTTCATGCCAATTTATAACCCAGACTAGAATCCACACCATAGAAACAACTAGAAAGGACACGTTTCTCTCAGAGATTTCCTTTTGAGCTCCTGCTGCAGTGTGAATTTTAATATCTCATCAACTATATAGCAGTCATAAACCACCATTCCTTTTATCTAGTTTCTAATGCAAGAAGAAGCACATTCTTAATAATGACCTAAACCTATCTCATGAAATAATGCTCGAGAATGATGAACTCTGAATTACACGTGGTTATTTTTAAATTCATGGCAACTTTTCTGAGCATTTTTATTACCTGCTTAATTTCTCCAGAAAACCATAGTCATTGTTACCCATAATATAAGCAGTCATCTAGAGGCAGAAATTCCCAGTTTCCTTAAAGGTTTATTGGATTTTAAAGAAGAATTTATCATGTCAGATCCTGGCCCATTCTGCTGCCAAGCACAACCTTATGTTTACAGAACTGAATCATAAAACATTATTAATTCCAGCCTCTAAATAGCCTGCAGTTGAAGAAGGGGAACCACAAAGGTCAGATCTGAAGGGAAAAAGAAAAGAACGCATGACAACTATGACTTTAAACTCTGAATATTATGAACTATAATTTAATCTCAGGAACTGTATTTATTCAATAAAGAATTGTAACAAATTTACTATGCACAAGACCCTGAGCTAATTATTGTGGAGGATGCAAAGAGCATTAAAATATGAATACTTCCATTAAGGAAACAATAGTCTGATAAAGGAATTGACTCAATACCTATAGTTTTGAGCACCTTTAACTAGCTGAATCTCATCTAGACACCTAGTTAGGGGGAAGGCTATAGTGCTCTAACAAAGATATTCAAAAATACAATAGCTCAAACAAGATGTCCAGGGTGGGTAGATGGCCTTTGTTCTGTGAATCGACAAGGGACTCAGGGCTAAAGAGTTACACCTGTCATCTTCCCAGTATCTAGAATCTAGGACATGGCCACCCGCATGGACAAAACACAAAGGTACCACTATGTCCTGGTTTCTCATGGAAGAAGGAAGAACACAGAGTCAACGAACACAATGCCATAAGGCCTAGGCTCAGAATTGGAACATATTACTTCTTTCTGTTCACATTTCAGTGGAAAGAATTTAGTCACACAGCCATACTTACTCATGAGGGAAGATAGAAAATGAGGTCTATATTGGGCCCAAGAGGATGGGGAGAAAAGATTTTGATGGAAAATTAGCAGTCTCTTCTCTCGTACTGCACATGACTTATTTCACTCAATCATCACAATGACACAACGACATAGTTACTTTTATATCCACATTATATATTATGTGACTGAGGCTTAAAGAGGTTAAGCAATGGATCCAAGGTCACATTAAGCAATTGTGTAGAAGAATCGGAACTCAAACCACAACACGCCTGACTCGTAGCATGTATCCTCTACGACAGGGAACTACTGTGACACACTGCTTTCTCACCACTCTAAACACATGAATGGTTATAATATTGGTTAGAGTATGGAAGGAAGTTCTTTTTCTTTTAATGTGAGAGTAGTTAACAGTAATGATGTACATATAAGTTTATAAAAGTTGTGAATCTTGACAAGAGACCAAAAGAGTATAAACTGTCACATACCTGTCAGGGACAGAAAGTCATTTATTTCACTACTGCTGACTCCTGCAAATCTTTTCATCCATTTTTGTATTTTATTGGGAGTAGTTTGGGGTAATGTTATTATAATTAAGTAGTTTCTAAAAAGAAGGTGTTATTTGGCTGGAGCCAACAGAAATTGCAATCAAGGCAGAGCTGGCTGTGAACGCTAGTTGAAAACTATCACTGAGCTACAAGACATTAGAAAGATCGGGGAGTTGTTTTTATTGCCATTTTGTTTCAAAAGTGCAACTTGATTTCTACAGCATTTTTTATTCATCATATTTCAAATGTCTGTCACCATGTACCAAAGTGAACAAATATGTGGTGCCTACAAATGAAATTTTGGGCTGTCTGCCAGTTGGAATGTGAAGACAAGGCATAGTGGCTCTTTATTTCAAAAGGGTATTGACCACTTTCTGAAGGTAACTCAGGATTGGGAAGACAAAGAGAAAAAGTAAAGGAAGAATGAGAGAGGACATGCAGGAAGAAAAAAGGCAGGACAGCTTTATAAGTAACAGTGTTTTTAAAATGTCAAAGTAAATACTAAAAAGCTAAAAAACATTTCAAATATCTGAGATTTGTTGTTGCTGTTCTTTAAGATGAGAGAGAATTCAGAACCTGGTGATTTTTACTAGATAGCCCATCGCTTTCTGCTTGGAAATGACATCTGCTAGGCAGCTAGCATTCAGCACTGGAAGGAGCGATTAGTTTGGGCTCACTACACTGTCACATAACCTTATCCGTGGCTGGCAAAACACCTATCAGTGAAACAGCAGCAGCAACAGCAGCAGCATCCCTGTCATCTCACTGAGAAAGGAAGGTTGGTGTTGTTGGCTGATAAGTGACAGAAAGCTTGATATCTGGCCATTTATCATTTGAAAAACTCCAACAAACAAAAGGAAATGCAGCATATGTGCGATTCTAGGAAAATTCAGGTGAAACAAATCATTGAACCTCCTCCTCCATATTCCATAGATGCACCCAGAGCAATAAGCCAGATACTATACTACACTCTGGTCTTCCCCTCCATTCTATCCTGGTAGGTAAGTGCATAACCATGCTCTTCCTTTTCCCAATATCCTCTCTAAGGCTATGGCTCTACTTTAGGAGACAAGAGAAACATAAGTCAAGAAGTAGCTTTTCTCAGATTAATCAGATTAGTCAAAGTGTCTTATACACATAGAAAAATTCTTTAGACACCAAGAGGTACAAAAAAAAGGGGGCAGATATTGTTTAGAGACATTTCTCCATGGATCTTGTACATTTCTGCACATCTTACAAGCAGAGGCACTTGCAGCTTTTGTGCAGGGCTCTCTCTTTAATTGTATCTATAAAGCAAAGAGACTTGGAGGATAGAGATAGTTTCTTGTTCTGGGGCAGAGAGCAGGCTTGTTTACCATACAATATAATATGGATAACATCTTCCCCTGGGACAGAGTTTAGATAGGTCTATTTGAGTCCTGTTATAAAAGATTTGTACTTCCTTATCTAGGGGTTCCTCAGCCGTGACCTAAACCCACTGCATATGCTCCATTCCTTTAGCCCTTCTGCATTGCCCTTGAGAGACTTGGATAAAAAGAGAAACCCATGCCAATGAAAGTCATGTTGTTTGCAGAACCATGTGTAATAAAGATTTTTGTCTCTGACCCAAGAGTCTTGTGTTTTCTGTTTGCATCCATGAAAATGCAGTAGGCTAACTTGTTAGGTTGCCAGTAGGGTAAAATTGCAGATCTTTTAGTCTTAACAACCATCTCTCTGTATCTGGTCTACCATTTAATCTCAACTTAATCCCAAAATGTAATTTTCCCCTAGTCTATATATCCCTGATGTTTACACAAATCCTATTCTATAACACTTAGTGAAAGTCATTATTCAAATGTCTTTCTCTAACTTGGCTTTGTGCTCCTAAAACAAAAGTACATGTCTTATTTATCTTTGAAACTTTAATTACTAGTATATAATAGATGATTAATAAATAAATCAAATTACGGTATTTGAAACAGTCGAGTCCAAATATTAGTTGTTTTCTTGGCATGGTAAACTCTCCATCTGTTTTTTATTTATAGATGAAGTTGTAAGATATTTTCGTGCAATCGTAGATTTAGCCATCATGACAAACTAGCCTAGTCACTCAAGTATCCACAGTTTCATCTGGTGGTGGCTACACTGTAAGAATGATCTTTATCTGAGAGGCACAAGCTATTGCGGTGACCCTGACTGTTGGAAAATCCCAGCAAAAAAAGTGCTGGTGTAGTTGAATATTTCTCCAAATGTCTTTGCCTACATTCTAGGGAAAACACAGTCTGGGAATAAACTGCTCTTACCAGGCATATGGCATCTTTTCCAGAAGTCATATATCCCTACCATAGAGAAGATAAGAGTACCATGGTTTCCAAGACTAATGAGGATTCCTCCCTAACTTTTCCAAGAAAGACAAACTCATTTCTTCACCCTCCCATAGCTCTTGATTCTCTTCAGCACCCTCTACTTCCCCGCTGCTAACAGGTAGATATGAATGACAGATGTTCAAGGAGGCAACGGTGGTTCTCACTATTCCCAATAAAATGTGGTGTCATTTTCTTAAAGGGGGCATTAATTGAGAACAAATCTCTGTGGAGACTTATAATTATAGGGAAATAGAAAACTTCTCCCTTCTCAAAATCTTCCTTTTTAAAGAGAAATAAAAATTCTCTCTATGAAAGCATAGCTCGATCATAACTATTATATTTGGCACAATTCAAAATTCATATTATGACAAAGTGAAAAAATATATTTGAACAGCTTAGCCATTGCTTTCCCTCTCATTCTTAAGAAAAAGCAGAGAGTATAAAATTTGCAGATTCTGCAATATCCTTTAGTTAAAAGAAACTGCACACATATGTAAAACAGACTGTTACAGATGTATAAATAAATTTTATTAAAATCAAATCAGAGACTCTCCATAGTCTGTAAAAGATATTAATAAATACTGATAAAAGACTGTCTTTATTTTCACCTTTGCAGAGATTATAATTATAATTAAACAGCTCCATCCAGATTACCATATTTTAAGAATTCACCTTTATTGCTTCCTCTCTTCCTTACCTCTCGCTGATAATGTTCTGTGATTTAAAGGAATTTAAGACACAGATTTCTAATATAAAAGAAGGAAAGAACAAAGAATACAGTATAATAACTTAAAAGCCTGTGCTTGACTTTCAACTCAGCCACTTACTAGTTTAGGACAAGTTACTTAAGTTATTTAGCTTGCTTCCTCATTTGTAAAGTGTCAAATATATAATGTCAACCTTAAAGATTTTGTGAGGGTTAAATAAAATAATATAAAAGTGTTTCCATAGTACTTGTTATATTCTATGTGTTCAAGGATTAATACTAGTCACCGTTTTGTGAGACAACATGGTAAGTACAATGACAAACACTTTACTATATAACAGCTTATTTAATAAAAAAGGTATTATTAAAAAGTCCCATTTCACTAATGAGAAAACTGAGCTCAGAGAAATTACACAATTTATCTGAGGTCATAGAACTAGTAATTAGCACAAGGATACAAGCACAGCAAGATTTTTCCAACTCTGGGTCTAGTATTCTTTCCAATAAGTATAAAAAACCAGGAATAGATATATAAACTGGTTCCGTTTTACTCTCTACTCTAGCCACACACAAACTGCCACTTGCTATCCCACAAACATACCCCACAGTATTATATCTTTAAAATTTTCATGAGTAAGTTTTATTTAGGATAATTTCTAATTCAGGGGCTGGGAATTACAGATCTCTGCAGCTTTTGCTTCTTGGGGCAGAAGTTGAAATCAATGGCACCTCTACTAACAAGGGATAGTAACTGTCCTTAGATCTGAGTTCAAGAAAGCATCAACCCCCTTAAGGAAACCCCTTATAATCAGCTGTCTGCCCTTGAGTCTTAGGAATAGCCCAATGTGGACTTCTTTTTCCCATTCTCATGACCTTAGCATGTTGATCCTTTTCTCTATCCAGTCACATTCCTCTGAACACATTTCCTGCTTCTTAAGAATAAGCAGTCCTCTTCATGGTGATCTTATGGCTGGAGCAGACACTGTCTGGGGACCCTACTTCTTACTCTGGATCTATATTTTCACTGATATTTATATTGAGGATCTGAACTCTAGCCTGATCTCTTCTATAGACAAGTGCATAGTTTCCTGTTTATAAATTTTTGTGTGTATTAAAATTTATCTAAAGGATTTTTGTAGTAAAAATAGTATATAGTTCTTAAAATTTTTTCAAACAGAACAAATACAGATGTGGAAGTCTCCTCTCTAATCCTATTCTACTTCTTGAAGGTGAATACTATTAACAATTTAGTGTGTATCCTTCTAGAATCTTCTGTATATAACATCTACTGATTGTATAAAAATACATATATTGTACTTTGTATGTGTATATATAGTATAGTATATAGTATATAGTTCTTAAATTTTTTTCAAACAGAACAAATACAGACATGGAAGTCTCCTCTCTAATCCTATTCTACTTCTTGAAGGTGAATACTATTAACAATTTAGTGTGTATCCTTCTAGAATCTTCTGTATATAACATCTACTGATTGTATAAAAATACATATATTGTACTTTGTATGTGTATATATAGTATAGTATATTTGTACTATATATAGTTATACATACTATATATATGTATTGTATACATATATAATTTCTTTAGATAAATGGATCATAGATTTTAGCACTTGCCTTTTTTAATGACAAGTATATCATAGACATCTTTCCCCATCAATACATATAGATACACCTAACTCATTCTGATAACAGTATGACAGTCTACTATATTAGTGTACTATATTTAACCAATTTCCTACTATAGTTGTTCTTAACATTCAGTTTGTTTCCAGTTTGGAAACCATTATAACCTACACTGCGATAAATATTCTTATAAGTAAGTATTTGAATATTTGTTAGAGCATTTTTATAGGCTAAATTTCTAGAAGTAGAATTGCCGAATCAAAGAGTGTACAAAGTTAAAATTTTAATAGACATTGTCAAATTGCACTCTCACCCATTGTATTTGTGCTTGTTTCCCAAATATTCTCCAACATTGAATATAATCAACTTTTCTTTTTGACAATCCAATAGGCATTAAAAATCTTGTTTTAATTTATGTTTCATCAAATATTCTTTGGTGAAATTAAACATTATAGTTTCAAGTCTATCTTCCCATGAAGCTCTACTAGTGCTGCATCTTAATTCCAGCCTCAGTGTCTCACCAATGTCTCTCCCAACTTGACCCATTGCTATCACATTTAAGACATTTTGAGATCATCATACACATCACGTTATAGAACAAATTGAAGCCCAGAGAAGTCAGAGGGTGTGCCAGAGCTCAAGCTAACATCGAAAATGGTCAATGTAGTTACCTCCTTACTAGTTACTACTTACTGTCCTAGGCAAACACTATGTTCTTATTCATTTTTATGTCCTATGGTGTAGTAAATACTAAATAATTGTTTATTAAATAAATGAAGTAAATGAAAATAAGTTCTTTTCTTCTCTAGTGATAAGAAGATGTATCAGTAGATGCCACCAGTGATTGCAAATTTGAAAGCAAAAAAAGACAATACTAGGTTTTTATTTATGTCCTGTAACATGATATCCAAACCATATCTGTGTTAATGTAGACAAAGACAGAAACATACAAAATGTTCAACAGACAAGGTTATTTAACCCTGTAGGTAAATACCCATCACAGAATAATGTTACTTTTTATTTAAAAGTAAAGCCCTCAGACATTGCTCTACCTGAGTGAGAACCAGTGTCCAGCACCACTGGGAGCATAATTGGAATAAAAAGGTCTCTGGTTAAATTATTTAAGTTGAAACATGGTCAGTCTTAGATGGATCTTTCCTGAAAGAAAATCACAGGAAGAAGGATGGATTCTAGCTATGAGCAAATAAAGGTAGCTGGGCTCTAGGGAAGAGCTGAAAACTGGGCCTGAGTACCTTCTTCCTGTTTTGTTCCCATATTCTCACATAATCTACTAAACACCCACTCTCCCATGTTCCATAATGTTCTACCATCTACACCACTTTCTTCATTCTAAGAGAACATCGATTATACTCATTTTAATTTCTGTATAACTCTAGGGTATGCAAGAACTTTAGAGTATGAGAATCTTGGGGATCATCTTAAATTCTGCCTGCCACATATAGCAGAGTAAAGCCCAAAGTGACTATGATGAAAAATACATGACTAGTAGACATAACAAAAGATGCTCAGCCACATTGGTAGCTTAGGATATGAGAGTAATAACAATAAGATTGCAACTTGGAAAGGTTTTAAACAAGAGAGGAATATGATCAGAAAAGCTTGAATATACTTTGTTGGTTTGAAATGATGATCTCCAGTACATCTTAAGACATAAATAGTTAAGATTTTAGATTTTTAAAAACATCAAATAATATTATATCAACATAAATATCAGTATTTAGTTCCTCAAAAATAATTTACTGTGTCAAAATATCAGAATCCTAAAAAGCAATTTTACAATCACAAAATGTCTTCTAATCTTGGGTAAATAAATCAGTCTTTATAAATTAAAATCCTATTATAAAGGCTACCTAAACATTAAGTAGGCTTATTCATTTTCTAAATATATAGGCTTTTTTTGTACCCATAAAAGCTCTGCTCTATTTTTTAGTCAGCTTACACTCTTTTTCAATTGATAATAGAGCATTTCTTTTTTTTTTTTTTTACTCTTCCACATTCCATTAAATCTGTACTCTCATTCTCTTTTCTTTGGTTTTTAATGAAGTATGTCCTTCCCCTTTCCAGATAATTTTTTAAAATAGAATTTCACTGATGCTGAAACACCCACTGCCTACTGTTACCTACAGGCGAAATCCTTGTCATCCATGGGAAGTGAATAAATTGAATATTTCAAACAAATAAACAGTTAAATTTGCGACACATTCTAACTCTGAATTACCTAATGAAATAACTCTGATACATCCTTGGTTAGGCCGTGTTGAGCTTAGAGACCTTCACCTGTGGACAGCAGAATAGAAATGCAATGATGGTTCTAAAAGATAAGCATAAGAGCTTGTTCCTTTATTTCCCTTTCCTCAAATTGTCTTACTAATCATGGGGTCTAAAAACAGTTACTACTCATTTTTGTAAACTTTATTTTAAAATTTCACTATTGAAGTTCCAAACACATGTGGTGGCTATAGTATTTTAACTTCAATTTACCTATTTCATCACCGGCTTCAACAACTATTAACACATGACAAGCTTGTTTCACTATATTCTTACTCACTATTCCTTCAATTATTTTAAAACAATTCCTAGATATCAAATCATTCCATATTAAAGAACTATGTCACCATATATCTTCGAAATATGAGATTTCTGTTAGAAAGCATAAAAGATATGATCACACCTAACAAGTTAACTATAGTTCCTTTATATCATCAAATACACAGATGGTGCTCATATATTCTTGATCATCTTATAAATTTGTTAAACAGATAATTCATTTAAATCAAGATCCAAATAAGGTCCATATATTAAGATGACTGATATGTCTTTTAAAGCCTTCTCCTTCTGTTTTATTTCTTGCATTTCTCTTTGTTGCTCTTGAAGACAGTAGGTGATTTATCTTGTAGTTTTCTAAAGTCTATTATGCTAATTATAGTCCTGTGATGTCATTTATAGAGATTCTTTGTCATCCATATTTCCCATAAATTGGTAGGTATATTTAGAGTCTTGATCAGATTCAGATTAATTTTTTTCTTTTCTGGGCAAATTTCCTACACAGGTAATATTGTATACTTTTGTTAGATTGTGCATGGTTGTATCTCTTTTGTGATGTTATCAACTATTGATGATTACTACTTAGATCCACTAATTCATTAGAGAGGTACAAAATAGTGACACTTGTCATCTTTTCTTAATTTATTAGCTAGAATACTTTTACATAGGAAAATGCCCCCTCATCAATTGTTTGGCTACTGAGGACAAATGCATAAATAAATAAATAAAAAGAAACACCAAAAGTCATCAATGAGTTATTTCTAATACCATTATTATAAACTCATGGAATTGAACATATTCGATGTGATTCAGTCCACTGTAGTTTTATCTTAACTGATAATCAAATTATTTCATCTTTGACCAGAGAGAGGTTTATTCAGGTTGTCTCCTGGATTCTACTGATATAATCCAACAGTCTTTGATTTGCTTTCAAATACTAGAGGATGTTTCAGACTCATTTTGTATATTTTTATTGTCCCATATGTACAATCAGCCATTTCCCAAAAACAAACCAAAAAACAGAGATACAAGTTCCTTTTAATGTGAGCAGTAGAGACCACAATCTAGGTCCTAAAAGTAGTCTTTGCTATTGGGTTGGTCCTTATTGTTAGGCATTTCAGTGTACAGAGGTAGGG
>NW_006441071.1:10557943-10564093 GCF_000325575.1 Pteropus alecto
AAACACTTCACCAATTCATATCGGTAATTATAATTCAAATATGTAGAATTTAGATTTTTAGATAACAGAATTATTGAGATCTAATTCATATACCATAAAATTCACTCTTTTAAAGTGTACAGTTCAATGTTTCTTAGTATGTTAACAGAGTTGTGCGACCATCACCACAATCATATCCATCAGTGCCAAAATAAATCCTGTACCATTTAACTATTACCCCTCCCCAAGACTGTACTCTACCCCAGCCCACCAAGCCCAAGCAAGCACTAATCTACTTTCTGTCTCTATAGAAATGACTATTGTATTTCATATAAATGGAATCATATAACATATGACCTTTTGGGGCTGAGTTTTATTACTTAGTATCATGTTTTCAAGTTCCATCCACCTTGCAGTACATATCAGCACTTCAGTCCATTTTATGGCTGAATAATATTCCAATGTATGGATATACCATACATTTTGTTTATTTATTCACCAGTTGATAAGTATTTGGGTTCTTTCTGCTGTTTGGCTATCATAAATAATGCTGCTATGAATATCATATACAAATTTTTATGTGAACATAAGTTTTTTGTTTTTTTCTTAGGTATATACCTAGAAATAAAACTGCTACATCAAATGTTATCTCTATGTTTAACTTTTTGAAGCATTACCAGGTCGTTTTCCAAGCGACTATACCAATTTACATTACTACCAGAAATGTCTGAGGTTATGATTTATTCATGTGCTTGACAACACTTGTTATTAACTTTTTTGTTGTAGCCGTCCTGATGGATGTGAAATGGTATCTCGTTGTCATTTAGATTTGTATTTCCCTGCTGACTAATGACGTTAAGCATCGTTTCATGTGCCTATTGGCAATTTGTATATCTTCTCTGGATAAAAGTCTATTCAGATCCTTTGACCCTTTTTTAAAATTAGATTATTTATTTTTTTATAACTGAGTTGTAAGTGTTCTTTGTATATTTTAGATCTAAGTCCCTTATCAAATATATGTTTGCAAGTATTTTCTCCCGTTCTGTGGGTTGTCCACAGTCTGATCCCAACCTACAGTGCCAGCTTAATCTCCTACCTCTTAACATTATAAACTCTATAGTCTAGCCACAGCTTACTTCCTGGCCCTCCATTTAGAATTCCTAATTTCTAACTGAAATTTCTTCTCTCTCCCATAAACTCTAACCCAACTTTCAAAATAATGAAGACTTTTCCAGTTGACCCCAAGAAGTTGACAATCCAATTACTTTTTCACATATGTATCTCTTGTAACATTTAACCTGGTCTTTGCACATAGTTGACACAAGTAAAAATTAATTATAGAATAACCTGCATACTATTGACTCTAAGAGCAACAGAAATTCAGAGAAAGATCAAATATATGTGGCCTATAAAAGTCAAAGAAAATGTTTCCCTGAAAGATGTAGAACTTGAGGTAGAATACTATATAAATGTCTTTTAAACCTATTTACATATTCCAGTGGTTAGCAATACTTATTCTCCTACCAAACTCATTCAGAGTTATACTTATTTCCTAAGATATAGCCTTAGGAAAAATAAGCACAACTCATCCATAGTGTCTCTCTCTCTCTCTCTCTCTCTCTCTCTCTCTCTCACTCATATATATGCAGATACTTTCTTTTATATGTGTGTGTGTGCGTGTGTGTGTGTGTGTGCGCGCGCGTGCACGCGCGCATATATATGAAAACTTATTAAATTACTTACAGCCAATGTTTCAACACCAGACTCCAGGGCACTTCTCCAATTCTCACTCATGTTCTTAAAAGAGCCTACTAGGATCTTTCTTAGCCTGATCCTACAACCCTTACCTATCCCAGGAATGTTGGATTATGATTAGGTTTATCTGAGAATTGAAGAGTCATCTAACTAAACGCTGTTCATTTATAGATGGTTTTGGGAGTGACCCTGAATCAATATACAAAACTTTGTAACACCTAAGTGCTCTCCCATGCCTGATTTTACCAAACTTCAAATACCCCTTAACCATCATCCTCTATTCTTTCCAGTTTGCAGTTCATTTCTTCAGAGTCATTAAAAAAAAAAAAAAAAGGATCTGCACTTGGTAGAAAGAGCTATTGAAAGAGCAGACACTGGAGAACTGAAAAAGCTAGTTTTTTCCCCTTAGTTCAGAAAGTCACACTATGTGTGTGACTTTAGGCAAAGCTCACAATCAATATTCACTTCCTCATCTATATAAAGCAAGACTAGGCAACTCTTGGGTCCTTCTTCTTTGTTTGTTCTCAGTAAATGTACTTCCCACTATCCAGCTGAGTCATATCTCTTTTAATATTCAAGTGCTCCAAGCTACCATCTTTTCCTGGTAAAGTGAATTTTCTCCTATCTTGAGGTTTTTCAGCTCAAGTTATTGCTAAACGACCTAAAGAATGCTTATAAAGCCTATGAATCGGTCATTTTCTTAACTCACATATGGTCATCTGCCTAGAAATCAGAGAGTATTTTGCAAGTTCTCTAGGGTTGCTGACCTCAACCTCTCTCATTATTGCATATCACTGCCATTAAAATCCAAACAATTTGGGCAATATAAAAGAGGCTGCAACTTCCGTGTGGTACCATAGTCACCAGAGGGGCCTAGAAGTCAAGGTCAAGACTCTGTACTCCTCACAATAGCAAACCCACACTAAATGCCCCCTCATGGGGCAGGGAAGGCTACTCTTCTCTATGGGTCCTACTTGAGGCCTGGTGCTACTGCTCCCTGTTAACAAACTCCTTCACAACACACACACACACACACACACACACACACACACACACTCCCCTCACAACGTGGTTGGGTCAGAATGGGCTTCGATATTAGACACGAGAACCCCTAAAACTAAGTGCCTCAGAGAGCAAAGGAATCCCATCTTTGCCTTCATCCATGGTCTATTTTATTTAATTTTAAAACCTTTATTGATGGTTTACATAAGTTTTGACTAATGCACACACCTGAGGAGCCATCACTACAATTCAGATAAAAAAACACGTCTATCATACTCAAAAGTTTTTTCCAGCTCTTTTAAATCTCTCCATCTTACCCTTTTCTCACACAGCTCTTTCCTGTCTCAAATATTTATAGAATATGGACATCCTTTAGGAATGGGGCCCAGAAATCCTAGTTTTAACTGGTTCCCCAAGTGATCCCTGACAGGACTTAAAAGTGGGGCTTCTATCTATGAAAACATATATTTGTCCCCCTATATTTAAAAAAGTCTCCTAATGTTTATGATATAAGATCAACTATTCCAATCATTCTCTTATTTTTTTGGAATTCCAGGTCAAGGTAACCACATAGCCATCATCATTATAAATATATAGAAGCATGACATATAGAGAAGATGGAGGATAATACAAATCTCTGAATTTACATAGTTCAAAGAAGTTTTATAAAAGGCTCATATCTTATGCAGAAGTTTTCAAACATTTCTATACACGTTCCCAAAAATGTACCATATACATTTTCAAGAGACATGATTCACCTCACAGTGCTAATTAATTTAGAAAGTTATTGTTTGAAAAATGTTCATCATGATTTTGTTAGTCAAAATTTCAAATTATTTGGACTTTACTGAACACATGCAGGCATTCAGTTCAAATGGAGCTTTTCCTCAATGGGAACATATATGGGGCGTCAAAAACATTAAATAATTTATGCTCATAATATTAACATTGTTGACTTTTATTTTACCATTCTTCGAAATGTTTCTAATGGAAATCAGATAAAAGCACAATATTTGGAAAGTCTATCGAACGTGTTCATTACTTATTGTTGCAACAAAAGCAAACTGAAGTCCCACCACCATAATTAATGTCTTAAGTTCTTATTTATCCTTTTGATGATTACAACCCTGGGTAAAATTTAGAAACAGTAAAAAAAAAAAAAAAGCCCTTAAATTTCAGGTAGAACCATTATTATTTTACTCTTGAGTAAAGAAAAGCACTATGAGTCATTGCCATCAAATAGAAAAACACCTTATGGTAAATAATGCTTCTTTTTATTGTTGGTATAAAAGTCCCAGCTCTGGGAGTAACCGAGGACTCATTGCAAGTGGTTTTCTGTGAAAAGAAATAAAACCAAATGATCAATGCAAAGACTAGAGTATAACTGACATTCAGAAATCAAGCAGGAATTCTCACACCCTAGCTTTTATGGCCAGGCTGCCAAAAGACGTTAAAATTGAATGGGGTAAGTCAGGAATGAGGATATAACTGAAGATTTTTGGCTTGGTGTTCTCCCTCTCAAGGAAATGATGTAACCTCTCAAAGATGTTTGATTCACTCTCTGATTATGTATTCAAAATGCTTCTATGAATTGTTCAGGATTATTAAATCTCTATAACAGAGTAAAGCACTCTATATGATACTTCTGTGATTTCAAGAAGGGCCAATCTGAGTATGGCAAGACCCTTGATCACAGTGTTTTGATCATTTCTTATCTAACTGAATCCAAGTAACACCAGACATCTTAACATCATTTCACTTTTAAAAGCTAGTATCTTAAAAATTTTGTTGGAAAGATTCAATCATTCATTCATTAAACAAAAGTGTTTTGAATGTTCACTATGCTCACCTACAGAGTACTGAAAAATTTGAATCTCATACTTCTTATTTTCACTAAACTAGTTTGTCCATGTTGCTCTAAAAAAACAAAGACAACAGAAATCCTTATTACTTATCTGTCATTCAATGAGAGTCTCTTCCATGAAGCTTTCCCTGATCATCTCAACTAGAAATTATGCCTCTCTTCTCTATACATTATGGTCACATATCAATCTTATATTTTATTTAATTTAGTTTCTTATTTATCTTTCCATTTGGTCCATAAGCTTCAGGAGAGAAGAAGCTCTGACTCCACACTCTTATTCATTCACTCATTCTTTCATTCATTCAACTGGAAAGATACTGAGCCAGGCATTATGCAAACTATAAAGATAAATAAGACACAATAACCATCCTTATATCTGTGTCAAAGTTATCTTTGACTTTAGTTTAATTGGTGAAATAAGCAATGTAAGTAATTACCATGACACTAGTCCTATAAATTTTTTTTACATCTAAAAATGTGTTAACTTGAGCTGAAGCTTTTCCCAGCATTCTCGGCCCCTGCTTCTTTATATACCTCATATGATTTAACACAATGTCACAAAGTAGGGACCAAATAAATATGTGTTGGATGAGTATTTGAGAGAACTTTTTAAGATTTCAATGGCCCATCAAACTTCCCTTTTTGTTCAAGTATTTCATAAAGCCACACACTGTGATACTTTATTACATTTACATTTTCACATTCTGGTGGATCATAATATAAGGAGACAGAAATCTTAAAAACATAAGACAGCATGTAGAGAGAGAAAAGCACTGAGCTCTGAGTCAGGAAATCTTCTCTGGACTTTGGTTCTTCCATTTCCTGGTTGTGTGAATTGAATCTTAACCTCTGACACTGGGTCTCAAGTTCCTTACCTATCAGGGATAATAACAGCTAATCAACAATGCTGTTGTAAGGCACAAATGAAAGAATAAATTTGAAAGTACTTGGAAAACTACAAAGCATTTTTTAAATGATATTGTGTACTCACAGGCTGTTTATGGCCAGTAGCATATAGTCAAGCACAATAAGAACTTTCTTTGCTGCTATGCCTCACCAGCCTGACTTGCTACTGACACATTATTAACTTAGAAAAGTCACACTGTCACTGAACTTCAGTCTTTCTAACCACACCTGAAAAGATGCCTTATACAAGTAAAGGCTCAGTGAAATCCAGCATTCAATAAACATAACGATAGTTGTAAAATCATCAGAAATCTTTATGATAAAGGTAATAGGCAAAAATACCCATTCTAATCACACATTAATAGCAGCTCTTGATTTTTTTCATGTGCAAGGCAGTGTGCAAAGAACTTTATAGACATATCTCAGAACAGTATATGGATAAAAACCTAAAAATGCAGTCAGAAAATGCCTCGTGACTTGGGCAACATCACAGTATAGAATCGGTTCAGGAGTCTGAAGACCTGGATTCAAGGCTGGTCTTTATACCTTAAACTAAGTAATCATTAATACTTGGTTTCTCACAAAGAAAGAGAGAGAGAGAGGAAAGAAGGAAGGAAGGAAGGAAGGAAGGAAGGAAGGAAGGA
>NW_006441071.1:10564295-10622268 GCF_000325575.1 Pteropus alecto
GAAAGAAAGAAAGAAAGAAAGAAAGAAAGAAAGAAAGAAAGAAAGAAAGAAAGAAAGAAAGAAAGAAAGAAAGAAAAAAGAGAAGAGAAGAGAAAAAAAAAGGAGCTAGTGTTAGTCTTTGCCACATAAATTGTGAGGACTGATTTTACTAATTCATGTAGAGAACATACAAAGTGTCTGGCTCAATATTAGGTATCAGTATTTTTTCCTCATCTCTTCCATCCACTAGCAAATTACCTTAGGAAAGCTACCTAATCCCTCCAGATCTCAATTTCCTTATCTGTAAAATAGGGATAATAATAATACTTTCGTCACTGAACAATTGTGTGCATTAGATAATGTGTAATCTGGAAAACACTATAGACATTTTAATTTATATTCTCACCTCACCTCATTCTCTTTTTCTTCTGCCACTTTACTCTTCATAATAACCACAGTACACTATCAGGATAGGCTTTCTGGAAAAAACTCTGGAATAAATTAAAATTCCAAGAAAACTGTGCATTTTATCACAAAGAGCCGTTATTTCCCTTGGGCTATGCATACTTCACATGGGTGACAGCTCCAGAGCCATCTAACGTGACAGTATGCTGCCCTATGGATTAGTGTCAGTAATCTTAAGATGGAGTGGGCTGCAGGACACCTGGGCCCATCTCCTCTTCTGCTGATCCGCTGGACAACAAAGAACAGCATTCCCAGATGTTCACCCATGTTATACCCACCAGGCCTAAAAATGATTATAAGAGGGATCAATATGAGTTCCTTCCTCATGACACTAATAAGGAGCAAGGGAGGATGGAGGCATCCTGGTGAAGTAAATAAGTGTTATGGGAAGAACTGAAATGATTAAATCATTTTTTCTCACAGCTGTAAAGGTCTGGGCTCACTGACAAGTACTCGAACAGCTTTTCCATCTCAGCTATATATATACATTAGACATATCAAAGTTAAGGAGATTCAAAACATTATGAAATGCCATTTCTTGAAGAGAAGCCAATTTATTTACCCCCTCATCTAATCAATACCAGTATCCAGATCCAAGGGAATATACTGCTTAATAGCCCATATACAACTTCTTGAATTTGACAAACATAAACATTACCACTGTGCTGTGAGAAGGGTTGTTCTTATAAGAGCTGAATTTACTTAAAACATCATTTTGAATGACGTTTTCATTTTTGGTTCTGATTGAATGGGATACTACAAGGAGTCAACGTCAGTAGACTGAAGCATTGTGGACATGTAAAAGGTATATGAGCTGCAATTCTACGTGATATGAACATCTTAGACACTGGTACACACATACCATTATAACTTGAAGTATCTGTGGGAAATTAGTGTAATAATTTTCACTATATTCCAATTTTTAAACCTATTAACATTCACTATCTTTCAGATTCTAATTACATAACCCATTTGTTGATATTAAGAAAGCTAATATGAATGACATATATAACAGCGCTGTCTAATTGCTAGACATTACACCTCTTAACCCTACCGTAAGATGATGGAGACAGTGTTTTTACATATTATTCAGCAGTCCACACATTAGGCTTCTTTTAAGGCTCAACTTAAAGTATTCTTCCTCTTGGATTTAACTCATTTGCTTTCATCCAATTAGAAATAACTTTTATTATCTACATTCTCAATAAATTTTCTTACTACCATTGTTATAACATTTGTCACAATCTAAGCTATTAGATTTATTTATGTATGTGCTTAGTTTCCAGATAAGATTCTAAAGCCTAGAAGGCATGTTCTACCATGCTCATCTTTGTGTAAGCCACTGTCCATCCCCACTCCTCTTTACTAGGAATTTGTACCTAGTTAGTACTTAATGATCTTTTTTTAATGCTTTTTAAAACATGTTGCTGGTTACCTCTATTATATTTTAACTATGGTACTATTCATTTCCTGACCCTCAAGGTAAGATAATCACATAGCCCACCCTCATCCCTTATAAAAACATGTGGTTATCTACTAGAGACTCATGCAGCCAGATTTATTTTGTGCCTTTCAGTGACATGGGATATTCCTTCCTGCAGTTCTTAAGGTGATACTTTCTCTCCAAGCTGTCTGTGGTAAGTGGCAAACCATGCTTTTCCCTAGTGAGAAGGAAGTCAATAGGCTGTATTTTACTGTGACAGCTGGGCCATTTGACTTGAGTCTTATTACACTTGATGGCTACCTTTAGGGAATGTCTTTTTCAATTGTTTATTTTCCAAGTCTCTTGTCAGCTCAAACTATAGAAAACAAAAGGGGAACCCACATTTTACTAATATGCACCCATAATATGGAAAGCACTTTCTCAAACATGGGCCCAAGAAGATATTTCAGTCTAAAGAAATCCACAGATATTTACTGAGCACCAATAACAGCATGAAAATTACATAAAAATGAAGAAACTCTTAATAGTTCACTCATGAACATTATATTAAGGAAATAATAAAAACATATATAAACAATTGAAATGATCTGAATTACTTAAAATAGAAGACAAAAGAAAATGCCCAAAGTATTCACTTTGGGATAGGTTTTAGTAATGAGACCTTATTTCAGGAGGGCAATTTGGCTGCACTTGTCAAGCCATTTACTGAGTTTTTCAATGGAGGAACTATTGGCATTTCAGCAAAGCAATCTTTATTGCATAGGACTGTTATAAGCATTATCAGAGATTTAGGATCTCAGATCTTTGGCCCCTGGGCACTGTTACTGTGACAATCAAAAAATCCCTCCTTATATTTCTGAAGAACCTCTAGAGTAGTACCCTCAGTAGTGAACCATCTCTATCAGTCAAAATAGTCTAGGTTATGTTACAATAACTAACAACTTCAAATCTCAGAGACTTAACACAATAAAAGTTTATATTTCTCCTTCACCATACATATTCAAAGCAGGTCAAGAGGAGTATTCTGTTTATTATAATGACCAGAGGGGACCAAGGCTGATGAAGCTCCATTGCAATATGTATGTCCACAATCACTATGGCTGTTGCGATCATACAAGGGTATATTAGAGAGAAGAGAAAGCAGAACGAGGGCTCCACAGCTACAGATATCCAAATGAGTCAGCCAAGTACAATTCTTGAAGGTGAAAGGCACACCCTGAGATGCAAAACCTGAACTCCCAGGTTCCATAGACTTAGTTTTGTTCCATGAAGAAGGTAGAGTTAAATAAATAAGAAAATAAGAAAACCCACCAAGAAGCCATGCATGCAGGAAGCACATTATCACTGTGGCAAAGCAGGAGAAAAAGACTTTGAGTTGTAAAAACTCAAAAGCTACCTATTCCATTCACTGGGGAGAAAAGAAGACTCCATGAACTAACATACCACTCCATGAACTAACATACCACTTCCTGAACCATAATTCCAACTGGCCTGGAACTCAGTTCTGGCTCTGTCCTTATGTAAATATGCTCCTATTAGCTGAGAAAACTTATCCTTTCAAAGATGCTTGGTAAACAAGGGAACTAAAATAATATATTCAAAGATACACTAGGAAAAAAGGAAAAGAATGAAAGAAACAGGAAAAATAAATAGTAGATTCAAAATAACATCCGGAAAAATATTGTCATGTGAGAATCATGTGAAAAGGAGCATGTGAAAATCATGACCAGATACTGCTCCCTGGATTTTAAAAACTTAAAAAGTAATCAATTCTATGAAGCAAGAGTTCAAAGAACAAGTAAAAGAACTTACAGACAAGATGACTAGACAGCAGGAGATGATAAAATATGCATTGTCAGAGCTCAAGAAAAGCAGTGGGGGAAAAAAATGAAATCATCAAATTTATAAAGGACAAAAAGTAGGGGAATATGAGGGACAACAGAGAGAAAATATCTTAAAGAGCAAAGAGAAAATAAGAAAACAAATAAGAAGGATTTGTAAGAAAATGAAAGATACAACAAGGATATATAACTGGAACCCTTGAAGAAAGAAAAAAATAGAATATTTCAAAGAAAGATCCACATTGGCCATAGCACAGGAGTAAGAATTAATGTGACTATTACTCTGCTGAGCCGACACCAGGCTCCCAAGGCACAGGTGAGGGGTTGCAGCATGTCACACAGCCCTGTTGTTCTCTTCCATATGTCAGTGCTACAGCTAGCCCATGGTTCTCTGGCTGCTGCCCATCCTAAGGTCTATTGTAGTAATGAAAATTCCCTCAAACTACAGTCTCTGCAGGGAAATAAGTAGAGGTGATTTCTTGTCACAAAAAAAAGGCATAGACCTTTCTGAATCCATGAGCTGACATGGTCTGAACAGGCCCATTTATCACTGGAATTGCAAATGGATTGTTGCACAAAGAAGCTACTGCTTTTTCTGGAGAGGCAAAAAAAAGAAAAGCATGTGAATGTGTGAAAGTCCAACAGAATATGGACAAGGTCACTCCTCATCTTCAGGCATTTCTGACACTCTGCTGTGGAAGTCAAAAGCCCAAGTCTTTTCTTTTCTAATAATGCTGGCCCACCAGGGAGAAACACTGCACAAATTTAGGTAGGTCTTTTACAGGGACCTATTTTTTTACTTCGGCAATGGAATAAGCCAGCAGAGGCATGCATTGGAAGCAACGCTTCAAAAGATGATCAAATATTTATAAATAAGCAGATAACCAAAACTGTATATGTAAAGAGACATATGGAGTTCCTTAAGGCTAAGAATGAAAGAGTAAGGAAAGAAAATAAACAATGAAAAGCTGAAAAGGTAAGTCTTCAAAAAGGTCTAATAAAAAAGAAACCATAGGTAGATACTAGTTGTGCAGGAAAAAAAAAAAAAAGTTATAGAGCTTGTCATCACAGTTAGAAACTTCAGCATCATCAATCTGGCAGAAGTTTGCAGCAAACACAGAGAAAGTCATGGACATTCTAATGCCCGGTCTTCTTTTCTTTAATTTTCTATCTGTAAAACTTCTTTTGGAGGAATTCTTAGGGGAGTATTCTTATTGAAAATGTTCTCAAAGGACTTATAATTAAGTATAATAGAAAAGCATATGAAAGAAAAGGAGAAATAATATAGCTCATATACAATAACAATAACAACAAAAACTATAGCACAGAGAAAACCACTATGCCAGGGTTACTCCTGAGAAGTGCATAATCTGTCAGTACTTCACGAGAAAAGGCAGACCTGTGATTTAGGAAACAATCACTGTGAAATATGCAGCACATCTGAATTCAATCTAAGGAGTCCAGATTTGGTAGACACTAAACTCTTCGAGGTTCAGTTTATCCTATTATAAACCAAAGGCTTTTGGGAGATCTTTTTCAAGAAACAATTATTTTTCATTTCTTTGGGTTATAAATGTACAAAAATATGTTTTATGTAATAATATATAATGTCATAAAAGATAATTCAACACCAAATTTTAATATGAAAACTTAAGGCTCCCTGTATTCATTTTGTTATGCAAATTTTATTCATTCATATGGGGTATGTAAATTACATACCTTTCTAGATGAAACTATATGTACTACACTTTCTGCTACTTTAACGTATAGTGTTAAGACTAACAGAACTCTTTACATTTCTATTTTATATGGAAAGAAACAAAGAGTTTTGCTCTTTTCTTAATTACCAATTGTATAATTAATCAAGATGCTTCTACAAAAATAACTTGTTCGTTATATAGTGCATTATTTAAAAATATCCAATGAATTATATTTTTGCCTTTAATAATGGATGAGTGGAAGTGATGCTTGTTGGTTGTATTTGGTTATAAAAAAATTAAATAATAGCGCTTTATAAAGATAATTCAGATAAACATTCTTGAAATGAAGAGAATATATATGTGTCTCTAAAATATGGCATTTTATATAAATATATATGGTATTGTTTATGACTGGTAAACTGAACTAGAATAGTCAACATCAATATAATCCTAGTAAAGATATTATTGGACTTCAACAGTTGAAGGAAGGAAGGGAAGAAGGAAAGAAGGAAGGAAGGAAGGAAGGAAGGAAGGAAGGAAGGAAGGAAGGAAGGAAGGAAGGAAAGAAAAAAGAAGGAAGGAAAATCATTTAGGCATCTAGGTAAAAAGATATGGTCATTTATATGAGAGAGTAAATTGGCCTGGCCTCAGAATTTTTCACAGCAATACTCACTGTCAGAAAATAGAAGAGTAACAAAAAGTCTTTAAGGAAAGAAAGTGCTATCCCAAATGATTATACTTTGCTGCCTTAGCCTAGGTTCCTCAGAGTGCAGAGTCTGGGACAAAGGTTTAACCAAGTACATATATTCATTTTCTATAGCTGTTGTAACAAATTGCCTCAAACTTGGTTACAACAACAGAAATTTATTCTCTCACAGTTGTAGGGGCAAGAGTCTGAAATCCGTTTCACTGAACTGAAATCAAGGTGTTGGCAAGGTAGTGCTTCTTCTGGAAGCTCTAAGGGAGAATTTATTCCTCGCCTCTTTCAGTTTCTGGTGGCTACTAGCACTCCTTGACTTGTGGCCCCATCACTCCTGTTTCTGCTTCCATGGTCATACTGTCTTCTACTCTGTACGTAGCTTCCTTCTGCTTGTTACTTATAAAGATAGTTGTGATTGCATTTAAGGCGTGCCCAGGTAATTCAGCATAAGCACTCCATTTTAAGATCCTTAGTTAATCATATTTGCAAAGATGTTTTTTTTCACATAAAAGGTAGCATTTATAGGTTCCACACTAAAGACAATAAAGAAATTGTAAGGGACTATTCAATTCATTGCAAATAAACGTGAAAAAATGTATAACTTACTGAACTATTTTCAGCAAAAAATTCAAGCAGATTTCCAAAGTACAAGTAGAGAAAGGTATCAAAGAACCTCCCTTCCCTCTCTCTCTGCCCCAGGCCAAAATAATAATGTACGTAGACAATTTCACAGGGAAATTCTAACAAAACTTTTAAAGAGCAGATTATCCCAATGGTATTTTAACCGTTGTTGAATACAGTTAAAAAAAAAAAAGAAAGAAAGAAAGAAAGAAAAAGAAAAAAGAAAGAAATGCTTTCAAATTCTTATGAACTGGGCACAAAAGTGATTTCCAAAATCAATCACGATTGCACAAAAAAGAAAACTAGCAACCATATATCAAAGGTTCACCAGAAGACACTGATAATTCAATATTCTGATATATGGAAATTAATAGCCTTCTTATATTCAAACATAACCAGTTAGAAGACACAACATAAGGAAAAATTCCCCATTTTCAATAACAAAACAAAAAATGAAATCTCTAAGAGAAAAACGTATGAGATCATTACCAAAAAAAAAACTTTAAAATGATACAGAAGGACACAAAATAATATACGAACAAAAGAAAAAGCATTCTATGTCCTCAGACAGGATGACTCAACATCATAAAGATGTCAATTCTCCCTAAATTAACCTACGATTTTCACACAAGTCTAATAAAAATGTCAGCATCATTTTGTCAGAATAATCAAGCTGAGTCAAAAGTTCATGTGGAAAAATAAACAAGTAAAATTAGCCAAGAAAAGTCTGGAATAGAAGAGCAACAGCGGGGAAACTAGTGTCCAAGTATTAACACATTACAAAGCTTCAGTAATTAAAACTGTGTAATACTGGCACATGAATAAACAGACAACAGAATATGAAGTCCAGGAATAGACATACATCTATATATGGCATAGAAAAGGTGGCATTGCAAATATATGGGGGAAAGATGGACTATTTAATTAATAGTGTTGAGGAAAATGGGTTGGAGATTTTTAAAAAAGGAAAATAAAATTCAGTTCAATTCCCAACACCTAATAATAAGATAAATTACAAATGTATTAAGTTTTAAAGTATGAAAAAAAGATCAAAATACCAGGAAACCATAGAAAGTGAAAGACCTTTCTAACTACAACTTTAAAATCAGAAGCTATAAAAGGTAAGACTGATAAATACATGTTTAAAAAATATGCATGGAAAAAACGTATAAGCAAAATCAAATGGCAAAAAAATTGGGAGGGAAAAAATGGGAACTTATAGTACAAACGTAAGGTTAATCTCACTAATGTACAGAATTCCTAGAAGTCAATGAGAAAAAGGCAATCCAATGGAAAAAAAAAAAGGGAAAAAAATATAGGAAGTTCACAGAAAAGGAAATATGAATTGCTCTTATATGTTAAGAAGCTCACTCATAATAAGGAAAGGGAGGTAGATGGGGTAAAGGGGGTCAAATATATGGTAGCTGAAGGAAACTGGACTTTGGGTGGTAAACACACAATAGAATATAGAAATGTTAAATTATAATGTACACCTGAAAATTATATAATTGTATTAACCAATGTTACCCCAATAAACTTAATTTAAAAAAAGAGAGAGGAAAAGAAAAAGAAAATTAAACCATTTTCATCTCTAAGATTGGCAAATTTCAGTAATTGAATTTTAGAGAAATAGGATGAGGAAACAGGTTTTCTCAGACTTGTTTGTGAGAGCATAAATTGTTACAGCTTCTGTGAAGAGCAATTGGTAATGTACATCAAGTTAATAAATACCCTTTTAGAAATATATTCTAAGATATAATTGTATGCTTATGATATGATGTATGCACAAGATTATTTATCGTGGCATTCTTTGTAATAGCAAAAGAGTGGAAGCAGCCATAATGTCTACTAATGTCCATCGATGAGGCCAGTTGAATGCAGTATAGTACATTCATACAATGAAATACTACAGAACCATGCAAAAACATGAAGAAACTCTTTACATACTGACTGATATGGAGTGATCTCTTAAATCGCTAGACGAAAGAATATACACATATACACAGACATCTCTAAAAAGACACATAAGAAACTGATAAGACTGGCTATGTTAGGGAAGGGGAACTGGGTGGCTGGAGGAGAAGAGTATGAAGGACACTTTTTAGCATATACTTTTTATACTTTTGCATTTTTAAAATTCATAAATTATTTGAAGAGGTCATAAGGCCTTATATAAGTCATAAGTGCCAAAATGAACTACAGAGATAATAAGTAGTAAAAGAAAGAAATACAATAGAGATAATAAGGTAAAGTTCAATTTCAACCTTCTCTTCCTATTAACCTCTGGCAAAATGCACGTCTTCCTCCATTTACAGTTTTGCTTGCTGTCATTGGCCCCTATGCTTACCCTCAGACTCTACTATTTAATTTATCTCGATATGTTTTCTAATAATTTTCCAATCAAAGTTATATCAATACATCTCAATTTCAACATGTGCTATGTGCAGTTCTAAAATGTGGGTTCTATAGAAGCTGCTATTGCATTTTGGAGGGATATCACAATAACAAAAAAGCTTAAAATTATTCATTTGAGGAAATCATAAGAAAATACATCTTTTTTTATCATGTTACTTTTAAAAAACAATGGTTAAAATAAAATCTTGCCTGTTATTTGGAAATCATGTTATGGGCATTTTAATAGTATTTGTTTGAAGAATTAAAGATGTCCTCCCCAGACATTCTTAACTGTGAAAAGCACATTAAAAAAGGTAAGCCGTTAGATAAAATATAAATGAGTAAAATCACATGTCAAATAACCATGGTGTCCATGGAGTTGCACAATTCCAGAAAATGGGATGTGAAAAAATATTAAATCAATTTATATTATTTTATCTTATTCTTATAATATATAAAGAATGTTAATATTAATTTACAAATAACAAATAGGCATGCATAACTGCCATCGTGTGCTCAACCTTTTTTATTCATAGAGGTGTATAATCAAAATGTTTGGTAACCACTGCTAAATGATATTTTTTCACATAAATAAGGAAAAATTGCATGTACTGCAGAAATGTTTTTTAACAGGTATAGCAGAAAGAAGTAGCCATAAATTATGAATCTCTAAGTGAAATACTACTGAATTCATTTGGTATGGCTCTTAGCACAATGCTATCTGAACAGAGATTCCTAATAAATAACAGAATTTTCAAGTTAAGAAAGAAATATTAGATAACACCTATTCCAAATCTTATCTCAAACATGTGATAACTACTGGCCAGAGAGAATAAAAATGTTGTCTGTGTTATATGGCTGACTCATAGTGACAGAGCCAGGAATAGAATCCAGATTTCCCAAACCTTTGTCTTTCTACTATATATGAGTGTGTGTGTGTGTGTGTGTGTGTGTAGAGAGAGAGAGAGAGAGAGAGAGAGAGAGAGAGAGAGAGATGAAATGGGGAGGGTCTTTGAAATTAAGCATCAGGCCAACCCAGTATTCTCACTAACTTATTACTTTATTCTCTCCTGTTAATCCATATCTTTATTTTTGTCTCTCTTTTTTTTAGCCTTCTCAAAATCACATCTCATTTTAGAACATGAAATAGTGAATTTATATTTTTACCATGTTATTTTTTAAAGCCATTCTAAAGGAGAAAGTTTCAAACCTGGAGTTAATCCTATTTTTACCTATCTCCTCTAACAGAAACAACCTCTGAACTCTAAATGCCTTTCTTTCTTACCCGTAATCCTCTGAGAACAACCCAGCGCAAGAAATATATACCCAATTCTGCCCAAAGGAAATGAAAGGTGAAACGAGTTGGGAATGGGTGATAGAGAAGTTGAATTGCAAAGAAGAAATCAGAATTAAGAGTCCATGCTTAAAGGATGATAAGAATGTAAACCTCTAAGAGCAGATCCTATATTAACTCTTCAAATCCATTAGCCCAATTTTGAGTTGAATTTTCTCCAGAGCTCTCAAAGTACAAACAATACCAGTGGTTTGAAAAAATTGAGATCATGACGTTAAGCAAAAAGCTGAAGAGAAATCGAAAGTATTTATCTAGGTAATGCAAACTCATTTTTAATATCTTGATTGTAGTCGTGTAGTCCCTTCACAATATGTACAGGTAGACTCTTTTCACAGACTCTGGTTTCAACAATGGCTATGTCACTTAACCAGTTTTGTCATATATTGGGAAACTGATAAGACGTTGGCTCGGGGAGATTAAATGGCATAATATAGATAATCGCTTAACAAAGCATTCAACATATAATTAAGCATATATAAAAGTCAACTCTTTTGGGTCACATGTCTCCACACAGGTGAAGTGATATGCCCAAGGTCTCACATTTTATGCTAGGCAGGATACTTAGAAACCCAGACTTTTCCTGTAAGGAGACTGACAGTTGAGGCATTTAAGGAGTTGGCTAAGTCAGTATTCTTTCAAGGATTGCAGGAAAAATGTTGGCCTCTGGCACGGCCAATATTCTAACCACATAAATCCAACACTGCAACCCCGCTTCCCCCACTTCCCCTTCAGAAACAAGTAGTAACTACATTTCCCAGCGGCCCTTAGGCTGCTTCCGGCTCAGCGCGCCGGCGCTCTGCTTTCCGGCCGCATCTTTTACGTCAGTTCGATTCCGAAGACTCCTACAACTGTGGCGGAGTTCCCGAACATGGGTTCTTCCCTGACCCAGCCTCTTGAGCCCGCTCCTTCCGCCAGCCCCGCGCCCCTCGCTGAACCCGAAGCACCGACCTCTCCAGAACAAACCCCTGTAGTTAATAACTGCTGGAGCTGTCGCGTGCTCTCCGGGTCGGGGCTGATAGGGGCGGGCGGGTACGTGTACTGGGTGGCGCGGAAGCCCTTGAAGCTGGGGTACCCCCCGAATCCAGGGACTGTTATGCAGATGGTCATCGGCATCAGTGAGAGTCCGGGCTTGGCGCTTCGGGGAGGACTGGGAGAGGGAGAAGCGGGAAGCAGCCACGTGGGAGGGGTTGCAGGGCGCTCGGGCTGGCCTTCTGGCGGGAGCCACCCCAAACAAGATGCCGGCGTGTTGAGAAGAAGTTTGGACGCAGTTTTTTTTTGTTTTGTTTTCTTTTAATCACAATATTTCTTGAGACTAGTATCAGCCTCAGTCTTTTTAATGCTACCAATAGCTATTAAAGATAATAGTCCCATTTTATTGCTGAAGCAAATAAGAAACGGAAGAAGTATCCTGTTCAAAGTTAGACATCTAGGATCTAGCATTTGATCCTGGGTTTATCTGGCACCAAAGCCTTTTTTTTTTAAATTTTTTATTTTATTTATTTTTTTTATTTTACAGCCCAATCCTAGAGAAAGCCTGAGAGAGGGCACTTAACTTTAATTTAGGAACTTGGGCTTTTAAAGTCAGATTGTAGACGGGTTCAGAGCCCACATACTAGGTATACCACTGGGTATTGTGGCCCACAGCTCTTATCTGTAGCAGTTCTTAGTGATTGTCAAGTAAAATGTAGTGATTGTTTTAGCTATTCAAACCAATTGGATGAATACAATTTTAGGTTTTCAGATCTCTTACCTTTATAACTAGATTGCCCACATCAATTCTCTTTAAGTTCCTTTGTAGCTTAGAGAGGTAACAGGATTTTTTAAACTTTTTTTTTCCCTTAGCTTTATTCTTCTATAAGAAAACTGACATATTTTTAGGAGTGAGGGTTAAATAAGCTAATATATATGCAAGCACCTGGTAAATAAAATTCAACATACACATAAGGTACTGTTGTTTTTTTCCTAGGCATTGCTTGTTGGGGTATAGTCATCCTGTCAGACCCCAGAGGGAAGGCCTTCCGCGCAGGGTGAA
Source organism: Pteropus alecto (assembly GCF_000325575.1). Taxonomy (NCBI): domain Eukaryota; kingdom Metazoa; phylum Chordata; class Mammalia; order Chiroptera; family Pteropodidae; genus Pteropus; species Pteropus alecto. The sequence continues at coordinate 10,576,826 of NW_006441071.1, forward strand.
AGTACCACCAGTGAATTTATCATCATCTGTTCCTGTCCCCGTGACACAGAGCAAACATGGGGGTTATGGATGTTCTGGACAGACATACGGACACTGACATACTTCGGTTCTGCGGATACCACAAGACTGAAAAGACAAAACACTGGTTGTCATTTTTTGACCATGAGAGCTTGTGGCCACCTTTTTGGGCTCCACAAGAATCAATAAATTCCTCAGAAGAAAACAGGTTCTTTGTCTTATCTGAGGACAGAGAGTATAATAATTTTTTTTTTTAAAGGAAATGATGCAATATACAGATAATGTGTTATAGAATTGTACACTTGAAACTAATATAATTTCATTAACCAATGTCACCCCAATACATTTAAAAAATATTTTAAAAAAGGAAATGATAAACCAAATGGGAAAATGAACTTAATTGTTATTTAAAATAGTTCTTTTTATTTAACCCGTAATTGGGTCAATACCTACTTATCAGCCTAACCTTGGATAGGCAACATGCAGTATGCAGAATTATATAAAACTATGTCTGTGTACCAGTCATACCTCCCAAGGCACTATCAGATCCATCACCTTAGGAGTTTCACAGCTACTCTGGTGGCGATTTCATTGGTGGTTAGTGAACCTTGAAAAACAGTCTTGCGGTGATTTGCCTGCAGTCATTCAGCTAGTCAGTGATGGAGCTGGGACTAAACTAGTCCTTCAGAACTAGGATGGTACCAAAGAGGTAAGAATTATATTTATGAAACAATTAGATAAAACTAATAATAAAAGATGGACATGGCAAAATATTTGATAGAAATTCAGTACTATTTGTAACTGCTAAAAAAAAAAATGTTCTTTTTCCCACAAGTACTAGAAATGTTTCTGTGATGAAATTGAGATGCTTATGAGATAAGAACTTGAATGCATTTCATGTCTAAGAGAAGGCTTTCCTACCTTCTTTTTCTGCTATACATGGCTTCTCTAAAGTTATATGTAGCTGTTTTTTAGAGCAGAAAGATAATCTTTAAAGTCAGCTGCCAACCACATATGTAATTTTTAAATGATATATTGAGCGGGTACCTTTAGGGCTGTTACTTTTTCTAGTATGTAGAAGTGCCTATGTTAAGCCTCACAGATTACAGAAAGATACTTGCATTGTCTACATCAGTTCATGGTATGGGTGGTACTCTACATGCAATTGAGAAGAAAGACATCGATAGCAAGGTATTTATGTAAAATGTACAATTCGGTTATGTTAATGAATATAGAAGTTTTAAGTTGGAAGGGCCCATAGACCCTAAGCAGGGTACTTCCCTGAGAGCCTGTGATATGTGATCATTCATCCCCTAAAATATGATGAAGTCAAGTTACTTTTGCTTTTAAAGGCAAGTCATTCTACTGATGGATAGCTGGAGTCTGAAAACTTTCTTGGGTTAAACCAAAAGTACAGATCTAACTTACTGATCTTGGTTTGATTTACTGGATAAATAGAAAAACTCTTAAACTTACAGGCTGTAATATAATTTTAACATCTTTCTCAGAATTTGTACTGTAAGCAAATGAAAGCTTTTTCCAAGTAAACTTTCCAGCTCACTATATTTGATTCTTCCTAACTTGGGGCCTTTTAACTATATGTGAGCAAAATATTGTCCTATCATGTCTATAGGCAGTTAAGTGGGAATAACCACCCCTCCCACCTCCCCCAAATAAGAATTTGTAGTTAAAAGTTGTTTTTCTTTTGAAGTGTATTCCAAAATTTGATTTCTGCCAATGCTAAGTCAAAGATCTGATTTGTTTGAGGGATGAGTCTTATCTTCAGAGAAAAAAAAGGTATTGCCTTAGCCCCACAGTGCAGGAAGTGCACTTAGTGCCCTTATTTTTTTTCCCTTTTGTTGGAGATGAAGTGGGGTGAGCAGGATAAACAGGCTCAAGAATCAATGGATTATTAGTAATGTAAGAACAACAGCTTAATTATGATTTATGGGTTTTAGAATCTCTTTAAACAGCATGGAAATGAGTTTATAAAGACTCATAATTACCTTTAGCAAAATGGTAGAGGAGAAAAAGTACAAAACAGTAAAATGTACTTAACAGTTTTCCTTGTAACATACCATTGACATTTTTCATGATATCCAAGATACCTATTAGCTCAAGCTTTGCAAAGTATGTAGATATCTCAAGATGATCAAGAAAATCATTATCCCATCTCTTGTTTCTCTTGTGTATTGTATTGACAAGTCTGGAATCCTGGGACCAACTAACTATGCTTGAATATATTAAGGACCCAAGTATAGATTGGTCCTCAGGATCTTGCTCTGTGTTGGTGGGGAGAGGTAAAGGGTCTCTTTTTCCATAGGCCAATTGCTGAGACAGCCGTTGTCTCAATCTAAAAAGTTCTGGAACTTCACCTGACCAAGACCAATTGCGGAGACAGCTGTTGCTGGTGGTTCTGGAGGGTAAGCATCTCGGCCAAAATTTATACTTCACCTCCACCCTCAGTTCAGCATTTGCTCCTCACTCCTTTTTATTACTGGTTTCTCAGCCTAGCTGTGTCTGAATTAGGGGCCTCTTGAATGAAGCCAGTTGATTTGACAACATAAAACATATTGCTCTTAAATATATGTTCAGGGCAAGCATATGTTCCAGTACCCCCTCAAACCAGCCTTGGCCTCAACTGATTTATTGCTGGGCCTACATTGATCAAACAGACACTTCACAAATCTTGAAGTCAGGAATAGCAAGCAATTTTGAGTTGAAAAACTACATTTTTTAAAAAATGACAGATAAAACCTTGCTTTGACCCAATGATTATATAGGTGTTAGGGGCACAGAATCGAAGGTGAAAGACCTACAATTACATATCATTCAGTTATATCCTAAGAGCATGGGGAGAAAATATGTCACTCTTCTAAGTGCATGTCTCTCAGTCTTTGAGATATTCAGCAACTTGTCATTCAAATGTAAATGAAGTGCAGAGAAACAGCCCAAAGGGCAAATGTTAAATGCAGCAATGCCACTAAAAATCACTGCTTAGTCCTGTGGCTGAATTTGCACGTACTTCAGAAATGTGGTAGGCAGGATTTTAAAATGGTCCCCCAAATGCCCAGAGCCCTAGTGTACACAAACTTTCTCCCAGTTAATCAAGCACCATTCTAGGTACCGCTGTGAAGGAATTTTGCAGATGTACTTAATGTCCAGATGGGCTAATTACCTGAGCCCATTAAATCTTGCTCTAGAGGTCAGAAACAGAATAAGTCAAGAGATTAGAAGCAAGAGGGGGATTCAATGTCTTAGAAGTCTATTGCAGGCCTGGAAGAAAGCAAACATCCTTTGTGAATCTCCCTATGAGAGCCACTGTGATTAGGAACTGCAGGCAGCTTGGAGTTATTGAGAATGATCACCAGCCAACTGCTAAAAGGGAAACAGGACAACAGCAAGAAAGTGAATTCTTCCAGCAACCCATGAGCTTGGAAGAGGGCCCTGTGAGAACCAAGAACTGCAGCCCCAGCCAATACCTTGGTTTCAGCTCAGTGAGACCCTAAGCAGAGTATCTTGTCATGCTGTGAAACTTTGAGATAATAAATTTGTGTTAAATTGCCAAGTTTATAGTAATTTGTTACACCAGTAGAAAACTAATACAAGGAGTGTTTTGCAGAATCCTAGTCATAGTAGATGGCATACCAGATCTAACACATATCCCCATTCTGGGTATTCAGGAAGTAGCAGTGAGGGGACATCTGAATAACATTTGTCTTTACAGTTACTGTTTTCACTTGTTCTTTTACTGGTTTTCTTGGGTAGTTTTTATTTTCTGTTTCCTAGCAACATTGTTCCACTGATAAATATTTACAAAAACTACAGCACCCTTATATGTGCCAAGCATTATGGTAAGTGATTTGCAGGAACTGTTTAATCCTGTCAGTAACCCTATTTTACAGATGAGATAACTGACCAGGTAAGAATTTTCCAAAGCCTCAAGTAATGAACCAGTAGTGGCTTGGGGAAGAGTGCTAATTGGAAATTGGGAATTCACATTACTACAGTCATTTTCTTAGCATCCCTTCTCAAAATGTTCAGGTATCAAAATTAGAAATTTTTTATTCTGATTTTCTATTTTTTCCTTGAGTGATACATGTAGTTTAACATGTATCATTAATCTCTTGGGTTTCTTATTCTTTATAATTGAGGTTATATCACTTATCATTCTGACAGAAATTTACATATTAATCCAGAACAAGAACGTCTCATCTCCCTAAGAAGGCTCATACCCTTCCATGACTTTATCCCAATCTTTCTTCTGACCTCAGACCATTTTCCTGAACCTCAGAATCCATTTGCCAGCCACAGTAGGGAACCTAGCTGTCTGTCTATACTCAGCAGAGACCCAAGTTGTCTCAAATAAACTTATCTCCCTCCATCTATTTTCCCTCCTCTATTTCCTATCTCTGTTCGTAGCATTTTCATCTCATCAGCTGACCAAGATAAAAAAATATATATATTATCTTTTTACTCTCATTCTTTACTTATAATATGTTAACAAGTCCTGGTTATTTTAACTCTTTATATAAATAATAAAGGGTTAATATCCAAAATATATGAAGAACACATATAACTTAACACCAAAAAAAAAAAAAACAGTCCAATTAAAAAATGGACAGAGGACCTGAGTAGACATTTCTCCTAAGAGGACATACAGATGACCAACAATGTAAAAGATGCTCAACATCACTAATCACCTGGGAAATGCAAATTAAAACCACAATGAGATATCACCTCACACTTGTCAGAATGGCTATCATCAAAAGATCAAAAAATAGTATGTGGAGAAAAGGGAACCCTCGTGTACTGTTGGGATTGTAAATCAGCAGCCACTATGGAAAACAGTATGGAGATTCCTAAAAAAAATTCAAAGTAGAATCTAGAAATTTCACCTCTGTGTATTTATTGAAAAAAACAAAAACAAGAATTTGAAAAGATACATGCACCCTTATGTTCATTGCAGCATTATTAGTAATAGCCAAGATGTGGAAGAAACCTAGATGTCCATCAATAGATGAATGATTAAAGAACATATGGTATACATACACACACAGAGGAATATTATTCAGCAATAAAAAAGAATGAAATCTTGCCATTAGCAACAATGTGGATGGACCTAGAGGGTTTTATGTTAAGTGAAATAAGTCAGACAGAGAAAGACAAATATCGTGTGATCTCACATATACAGAATCTAAAAATAAAAATAAAAAAAAAATAAAAAACCAAACAGAAACAGATCCATAGATATAGAGAACAAGCTGATGATTGCCTAAGGAGAGGGGTTGGGGAGATGAAAGAAAAGAATACTGATCAATGTCTGCTTACAGGTATGCCAACCTAAGACAAAGCTTATAAATGACAGAACTAATATGCGGGAGATAGAGGAGATGAAGCTATTAGAAAAAAAAAGGCCCAAAATGGTGTCATTTATGCTAAAAGCCCATGATATCAAACCAATATTTAAAACCTGATCTAATTGCAATTTTAGCCTCTCCCAGAAATGTAATCTTAATCAACCAGTCTGGAGTTTTCTGGTCAGTACACAATAATCTGTCACTGTGGGCCTCCTCCATCCCCCACAGAGGGAAGAAGCAATCTGAATGATAAAAACACTTCCCCTTCTTTTTCTCCCCAAAGAAAAGGTGTCCTGGCCCAAAAATAATTCTTTCTTTTCTTTTATTAATAGCTCTTTTGCCCCACCCTTCTAGCTATAAAATGTTTCCATTTTGTACAACTCCCACAGTGTTGTTGGTAGATGGATGCCCAATTCATAAATCGCTTAATAAAGCCAATTAGACCTTCGAATTTAAAAAAAAACAAAAACAAAAAAAACAAAAAACAACTTTAATGCTCTTTCCTGTCCATTCTTATTCTATTGTTTTGGATCAACTCTCATCATTTTTTATGTAGATTACTGTAATAGAAACTTAATTTCTCATTGTTCTTGGAAATTCCTCTTATTTGCCCTCCAAACTACAGTCAGAGTAACCATAAATCGTGGCCCAACTTAAAACCATTTAATATCCCTTCTGCACACAAGATGAACTCCAGACTCCTTGGCAGGATATGAAATGCCTTTCATTAGTTTACTCTCCATATCTTTCTATCTTTATCTTCTTCTATTTCGTGACTTCTGTTCCACACACCCCATGTTCCTGCCACTCTTTACTTAGACAACTCTCCCTAAAAATGCCATTCTCTATGGCTATGCAACATGCTATTCCTTTAGTGTATAATATCCTTTTGTCCCTGCTCCATCTGGAAAAATCTCACTTGTCCTTCTCCAGCTTCTCTGATGAAGTCTTCCCCCAAAGTCTCCATGTCATTACTTTTAGAGCTGTACAAACATTATACTATGTATAGACTTCTATCACTGCACTTAAAAGCAAATGTTCATTTATGTATCTGTCCCTCTCCACTGATTGTGAACTCCTTAAGAAGAGGACTGTGCTTTTGTTATCTTCATGCTTCCCATCTTTAGTACCAAATACCAGGCACATGGTTGGCGTTCAGTATATATTTAATGAATAAGTGAATAAAGGGCTGAACAAATTCATGAGGGAAGAAAGGAAAATATTTGTTCCATTAAACAACTTTAGTGTATCTCAGTGGTACTTATCTCAGCTATGGTCCCTGGCCCAGTAGCATCAGCATCACCTGAGAACTCAATAGAAATGAAATTATCACCTCCATGCCAGACCTGCTACTAAATCAGAAGCCCTTGGAGGTGGAGCCTACCAATCTGTATTTTAACCATCTCTCTGGGTGATTCAAATGAATGCTTAAATTTCAGAACCACTGGTGTAGTTGAGCCTGACCGACATGTGTACAGCAGATTTTAGTTTTCACGTAGTGGAAAGAATATCTGATTGAAGCCATAAGACCCAGGTTCTAATCTCTGTCCTGCCACTAGCTCCTAATTTGCTCTTGACCAAGTCACTTAACAATTTAGAACAGAAATATTATGCTCTGTAAAGTCAGAAGATCAAACTAGGTAATTTCTAAATACCTTTCCAGCACTAAGATTCTCTTCTGTATAAAGAAGGAGATGTACTTTCCGATGTCAAAGGACAAAGATGGCAGTGGGGAACTGAGGGAAAACTGAAAACATACACTCCGCAGTGATTGTGTGAAGCTGCATAGAAGATTGGACCAGTGCTCCTGCAAGTTCACTCCCTAGCATCTTGAAGCTGCAAATGCCTGATGCTTCACAGGAATTTAGCAACCCCTCACCCTAATTAGTTCACCTGGCCAACCAAACAATTCTACAGGGGAGTGAAGGGGTCCTTCCTGACCCTCTCACAAACAGGTTATGCCCTGAAGCATGAAATGTGACTACCCTCTAGCCTACCAGGCATGCGAGAAAAATATGAGAAATCAAGGCAGGATCAGAATTGGGATTGATGGTGGTGCTTGTGGAGGTGGTGTGATGTGCGTGTGGGGTGGGCAGAGGAGTCCCTATGTATTCCCCAAGAACCCAAATAAGAAAATCTCTCCTTCAATTTTACCCCGCATAAAACTGGTTTAGTGATGTAAATTAAACATGTTATATTAGGCAGACTGTGTCTAAAATAACAATAAACCTTAGCAAAAGAAAAGATGCCATCAGTGAGTGGGCAAAGCAGACCAATAAAAAACGCACATTCTGTCCTGTACCTGAAGGTATCAGATTTTATATGTAAGAGAAGCTGAGTGGACACAATAAGGCCCATCAGGTGACTTAATTACTATAATGGCCAACTACAGAAATAGCCATTAAGCCTGGGACCAGGAACCAATACTGGTGAAAGTCTTAAATTCTGGTCATGTTATCACCAAAAAATTTTAATAACCATAAGCAATAGGGTCTCATTTCCGTCAAGGGAACTACCATTTCAGATACCTCAAATACATTTCATTAAGATTCAGTTCAATATGTAATTATTAGCCTTTGTTATATACTAGGCACTCTGCTAGGTGTGTTGGGACTATCACAGGGTCCCTGCTCCAAGAAGCTGAGAGTCTAGTGAGAGAGACAGACCCTTTAAAAAGTGACTGTGATGTAAAGAAGGATTATCCACTATAAACATGAGAGCAAGGAAAAGGGATATTTTAGATCTTATTAGACACACACAGGCATAAGAATCAAGTCTGAAATCTTACCCAGAGCAAAGCCCAGTCACCAGGGGGGCAAACTTTTGACCTGTGTGCAGCCCACCAGGAGAATGAATAAAGCAGACACATGTCAAGAAGAAGGGTTACCAACACTCATACCCAGGCTTGTCACCAAACAGAAACTCTAAGGGGGAATTCTCAGAGTTCCTGAACTTGGGGTTGCTTTAAGAAGCATGCTGTGCAGCCATGCTTAGAACTGTGTGACAGAGAACTGCAAAATGCCTGTCAAAACCCTTGACAAGCGAAAGACAGGCAAATCGAGGGGGGTGAGGGGAGGCTTGCTCTCCATCCTCACCAGTCTGTGAACACCTGTTACTGACGGAGCAAGCTGAGAGACATATTTGGCACATGTTGGCAGCACCAGCAAAATCAGCCCTTCCTCATGATTTAGTGAAAATGTGATCTTTTTTCTGTACCTTCTGCTGCACAGACCCATTTTAGTTTCCTTTGCTGTATAGTCACGAAATGTGAGAGGGAGATGTAAGTAAACTCCTCGAGTAGATTGTACCGTGGCTGAACATGGGGATGCTGTAAATTTTGGCAGCATTCTTTTTTGGATGAGAAAATTCCCAATAACCCTTTTTCAATTGATGAGACACTTTTATCCATTTATATACTTAGCTCTACAGCAACCTAAGAGAAAGGACAAGTCTTCTCACAGAATTCCCAATTTACAGAAGGAGAAATGGAGATGGTTTCAGGAGGTGGAGAGACTGTGCAGTCACCAGCAGGAAGCGGATTTGATCCTGGGTGCTTGGGTCTTTCGCACCTTTGCTGAATGTTCCCTTTCACGCCAGTTCTCAAAAAATTCAAGGAAACACATCTATTCTAATCTAGCTTTCTGGGTAGGAAACAGTGTAGGTTGTGCCTTCCCTAAAGCAAAAGAAATTCAGTGTGTCTACCTTGGATGGAAATGTGCTGACTCCATGTTTGGAAGCCTGAGTTTCAGGGGGACGAGGGTGATGTAGGCAAAAGTGTGCTGCTAGCCAGTTGTGAGCTGTCCATCCCTATACAGGCTACTATCTCAGAGCCCCAGCTTCCTAATTTGTAAAATATGAATAGTTATACCCATCAAGTTTTGTGGGGACCGAATGTGTGTTTAGTGTATTTAACAACTGTGATGTACTAGGCAGTCAATAAACGATCATCAATATCATAGCATTTAATAGCATAAAAAATGTGTCACCACTCTTCTCACCAATTGATGGAGGATTCAGGGTCTGGATGTGTAGAAGGAGCTGCTATACTAGTGTCTGCAGGACTGGGTGTTTTTGGTTACATCATGCATCACAGGCAGCTGCCAGGAAGGCAAAATCGTTAAAAAATTTAAAATCCACACATTGCTTAAAGCATGTTTGTGTTTGCAATTTGGCTCAGTTCATCCCAATTTTTTACTTTAAAATGTTTCACTTAGTTAGAAATGTAACTTTAAAATAAACAGCAAATGAAAATTAAAAAAGAGAAATGACAAACTCTATCTAGAAAAAAGTTTTCTTCTGAGGGGGCTCCAAAGTTGGCTCTACAAAAGTACCAGCTGCTGGTTTGTTTTATTATTGCTTGGTTTAAATATATCCATGGCTGAGGGGGAGGAGGGCAACTGACAGCAGTTTTGGCTTCCTGCGATGCCTGATGCTTATTTCACCAAATTGGTTGTGGGACTGACATGCTTTTCCTTGACGTGAGCTCTAAATGAATCCCCTGTGTTGAATCTTTTCTCCACCACTTATTGACTATCTCACTTCCTCATCTGGACAGCAGGGATGATCTTACCTGTCTTGCCCTTCTCACAATTTTTTCACGTAGATCAAATAAGATACGTGGGTATGTAAGCCTTTGAAACTCTACATAATACCAGACCAGTGTTACCCATGTCTTTCATCCATACTTTCTCAAAACTACACAGTGCAATTCAGGAAATGGAGTTATCGATCTAGAGGCGCTGCCACACTAAACCCTCTGAATCTAAGCTCTTCCAAGTTTCTATACAATATTAGACATTCTCCTTTGCAACCAGTATAGCTCTTCAAAAACAACACCGTAATACTGATCCTTGAATAAATATCATGATTTCTTAGAACTTGTTTTCTAACAGATAATCTTGTGAAATAAGACTTTCAGCTCTGAATCCTTTGAATCAAAGGATAGACCAGAGGTCTGCTCCTTCTGTCTGATAGTTTGGGTCTGCTTAATTCAAATCACATACTGTTTTATCATTCTTCTTTCCTTTCCTCTGACCTTTGACTTGAAATATGGCAGCTCTTTACACTGGGACTCTACTCACAGCCCCAACTGTATGTGATCATAGCCACACCTTCTCTTAACAAATGGAGTCAAATGGAACATCCCTCCTGGGCTCTGTAGGCCGCTATGCAGTCCAGGTGCACTTTGCTGACATTTTACTTACTCTGTAAAGCTTTACGTGATCTCAGGATCAGTTATGGTTGATATCATTTCTCAAACTCATATTTTACATTAAATATTACAGGTATTTCATATAGGATATCTATTTTTTAAATTAAAATAATACTCAAATGTGCCAATTTCTGCCAAGTCTATTTTGTTTTAATAAGTCATCTAGATAACGGCAGATATAGAACAGAAAAGGAGGCAGAAGTTTAGGCTTCAAGTCTGAGGTCTACCAGGAGTGATCTTAGATCAGTCAATGATAATGTTCTCAAATTTACATCTCTAAACCCCAAATCTTCCTGACCTTAAGACTCATACATGCCTTTTGATATTGCTGTTTGGATTACTAATAAGTATCTTGAATTTAACCCATCCAAAACCAAAATCAAGAAATTTCTGATTTCTCATTTCATACCCCAAATCTGCTTCATCTCTTTGTCCACATTTTAAGAAGTCACATCTTCATCTTTCCAGGTCATATGGAAAGCCTTGGAATCATCTTTGACTCTTTCTCTTACATCCCACACATGTTAAGTTAATCAAGCAAGAAGGCCATTAGACTGGTGTGGCTCTAATGTTGTGACAGCCTACATAAGCAAACCAAAATCTAAGCTTGTAAATGCCTTTAGGTTATGAAACCAAAATAAATACTAAGGACAACCAATCACAAACAGCCAACTAGGCTTTAAGCTATAGCCAATTAAAAATTTCCTTTCTTTGTTTCTGTACTTTCTCTGTACACATCTTTCCTCTGGCTCCTGTCTAGGAGTACTCCTAACCACTTATGGTTTGGCACTGCCCAATTCAAATTGATTTTTGCTCAAATAAACTCTTTTAAAAAATTTTAATATGCCTCAGTTTATCTTTGAACACATCCAATCCCTCAGCAAATCCAGTGAGTTCTATCTTCACAATATTCCTAAAATTTGATCCCATATCACCATTTATCACCCTGCTTCATGTTACCCCCAACTATTGTCCGGACTATTATAATCCTCTCCCGTTTTTTGTTTTTTGTTTTGCCTCTAGTCTAGCACCCCCTACAGCCTTACTCCATACAGCAGCCAGAATGATTAATTCAAATATAAATTGAATCATGTTACCCTCTTGTCTAAAACTCACCAATTGCCAAATTTTTCCTGTCACACTTATAATAGATTCTAAGCTTCTTAAGCCTTGAAGGCTTACACGACTGAACCCTGGACAGTTGTATGATCTCATTTCATACCATTTCCTTCTTTTCCCTCTTGCTCACAAAGTTCCAATCACACTTCTTGCTGTCTATCAGACATCCTCTTACCTCAGAGTCTCTCTACTTACTGTTTCCTCTGCCTGGAATTCTTCCCCCAAGATAGTCACATGGCTGTCCTTTACATCAGCTAGCTCAAACTCCCTCAGAGTGTTTTCCTTATATCCATAAGAACTCCCACTTTTGATCCTATTACTCTGTCTCTTTACTTTGTTTCTCTTCTCAGCACCCATCACTATCTGACATTCTGCTCAAACATATACTCACACTTCACTCTACAACTGAATGTATGTCATGAGGACAGAAACTTCGAGTGTTTTGCTTATTACTTCAGTTCCAGTAACTAGAACAGTACCAACTACTCAGTAGTAGCTAAATGAATAATTGTTAATGAATAAAAACATGCAAGTTCTCTGCCTATTTTCTTCTGTAAAATAAAGTTTTCAACTACATAATCAATAATATCAGGGCTAGCTTTAGAAGCCCATGATTCCTTGTTTTATTTTTTGGTTTATGATCTTGCTTCATTATGCACAGAAAAACAACTGTGCCAGAAAACAGTAGCATAAGAGGCAATAAGCTGGACCCAATAGCATCCCTACCATAACTTTCAAGGGTTCGCTCTCAAAATTTCTTTGGATTAAACTTCTCATTTCCCAGAATTTATATGCCTATGGAAAGTAAATTAGTATAGCTAATGTCACAGGTGCAAATAATTTGAGTTTGTCAATTTCAGTAAACCAAGACCCTGGTGAAGTCTGGAGGCTCAGGGCCATCTTTCTATCAACAGAGAGCTTTACACATGTAGCCACATAGGCAAGGACACCCCTAAATTGTTCCATTTGAGGTTCTAATTTGTAAGTGCTGCCCAGGCATGGTATTATAATTAAATGAGTAGTCTGATTCTGATTACCTGTTCCTGATTAACATATCTTGTGGGTATAGACAAATGATAAATTATCTGAGCTTCATCTATTGAATGAATTAATTGAGACAATGAAATAGCTTCATGCAGAAATCAATCTGTGTGTTAAAGGTGAAGAGATAGACAGACAAACCTCTTTCATAATGTTGAAGGTAGCAAGCCCTTTTTGGCTTTCATTCAACATGAACGGTGTCAATTTAGAATAACCCTAGTACTATTCTTTACTAATAGATAAGAGGGGTGGTATGGTTCATTTTTAAACACCCTTACTCTTAGTCAAGCACTCACAGAGAATACAGAGGATGTACAAACTATTCTTTACTTTGAGACATCCCATAATCATCCACAGAGGTTAGTGTTTTGGAGTGCCTTCTCACCTCTCAAAATGGTCTCCCACTTCTACCCCCGTAGTTACTAGAAAATCACACCCTTCTCTCGATGGCCAAGGTCTATTTGACCCCTCTGCATTTCTCTCCCGAGTCCTTCCTCTCCTTCTCAATTCTCTGGCACAAATCAACAATTATTTGTGGGTGGGGTGTCATTCATGGGGGGAAGAGTTAGGGTGTTGTGAGCAGAGGATTGGTAAGACAATGGAATAGTTTTATGCTGCCAGAATAAACCTCTTCTTTACATTTGATCTGCACTACCAAATTCCTCCTTTTGCTATCCTGATTTTAATGTACCTAATCTCAATGCAGAAGGAAGAATGGGAGGGAGGAGTAAGTTTCTCTCATCACAATCAGCCAAATATGATGGAGGAGGCTTTGGAGGAGACTTGCTCATGAGATCAGTTTTAGGGAAAACCATGAAAAGTGTGTTAAGCAATCAAAAAAAAATAAAAGAAAAGAATTGGAGCTAAAAAGACAAAGCTTTAGAATCCGGCCTTCTCTTCCTTACACTATAATCTATACTAGTATGTGGATAGATTCTACACATTTCTATACATTATGGCAGTATACCACCTAAGAATGTCCCAGAAGTCTGGCTTTAGTTTGGCAAGTTATAAGTGAGAGAAACAAAGAGCAAATGAAAAGATTAGATCAGTTCTTTACTGGTAGTTCTGTTGCCAAAATCACAGCCAAGTTTAAATCTATGGTTCATGAGGCATATTGCTACAAAATGAAAAGAAAAATCCACCAATGCATCTGAGCACCTGAGATTTGTGTGCACACCATTGTGCTCAGCATCGCAACTGTAGCCCTGAAACATAATGTCAGGCAGAGTGGGGAGCCGTAAGATGTGAAGTCAAAAGGCTGACTGAGTTGTCAATGGGAGGTTCATTCCAAACTGCGATGTGCTCCTTGGCATTTACCCAGACAATCTGAGGCTATGACATTAACATGCAGGTCTTTATGTGAATCTGAGCCTTGCTACATCCCCAGAAAGAAATGCGAGGGGGGGAAAAAAACCTAAAATATTTTCATTTCTTCTGCAGTTCCAGGAATAGTTTTAGATATATAAGAAAGATATCATTAAAAATAAAAGTGTAACTTTTTTATTTCATTCATATCTTTGTAATGATTGATAATGTCATCATTTCGGATACTTTTCAATAAATCAGCATGTATATCTTAAAAGATATTTAAATAACTGGGAAAAAATGAACCATTCTGTAATACCACTGAGGGTCATTAAATCTGAAGAAAAAGAAAGAGAAAATGGCCTTTCTGCTTTTTATAACAAAGCAATCCAAAGGTCTTTTCCAATCGAGAGGAGTGACTTCTAAACATATATCTAAATGTATATCTGTGTCCAAGGTTTGGACTGCTTTTTGACAACACCTGACATAAATCCTGCTTAGAGAATAATTGCCTGGGATGGTGCCGAGTGACTCGGTCATTTAAATCGATGCTGTGTACTATTGCACACTTAAAATTATTTACACTGCTCTTATCCTAGCTACAATCTGTTCTCTCTCGCTAATGCTGTGAAAAGCAATTTACTCGCGAATACCAAAGTCCTTCTGATTTCATTTTTGCTCCCACATCTGCTGTTGTGAGCACAAGTTCTAGAAATAAAACCAAATAAAGAAGCACATGGAAGCTTTGGGGAAAGTGGGTTGCAGAGTAAATATCAACAACATTTCGAAGTTCTATTTCTGACACTTTGTTCTAATTAACTTTAATGGTTAGTTGTTGCAGTTGTTCTTTCGAAGGTTCTTTCCTTCTTTTCTTTTTCTTTTTTTTCTCTTTTTGGACACATCTCCCCTTCAGGACTGAGACAGAGGTATGCCTTTGACAGTCTTTGTTCAAAGGCTGTGGACTGTGGCTCACGTTACATGTGCCATTGAAGTCATTGGCTGTTTGTGAAAAGAGAGTTCTAATGCACAGAACTGAAATAATTGGTAAACCCTATAAGATATCAATCACCAATGTTTTGTTTAAATTGTAGTTTTTAAAATTAAACCTTTACGATGCTTATAACTACTTGAAAAGCTGTTGAAAGCTCTTACTTGCATTTATTTATTATTATTATTTTTTTTTTACAGAAAAAAAGCATGAGGTAGTTAGAAATGAACTGAGAAATTCATTCACAATCAGACACCATAGGTTGTGGGTAACTAATGAAAAATCAAATAACTCCCCATTATTGTAAGCCAAGATCTGAGATGTGCTCCTGGCTATTATAGAGTTTCAGAATAGGAATCTAAAGGTTGTAAACCTGCTGAAGATTAGGATATGAACAACTCCATCACTCTTCAAGAGCTTTTTCATCATGAAGAACCTTGAGTCTTTCAGCAGAGATTCTTGGTTGCCTATCCCAAATCCACCTCTTTTCTTCTCTACTAATAACATTTCAACTGTAGTCACATGTCTAGCCCTTGGGGAGGAAATATTGAATATTCTAAGCAAAACAAAACAAAACGAAACACAACAAAAATATCCAAAATTAACCCATCTCCTGGATGGTAATTGGTTTAGGAGTGGGCATGTGACCCAGTAGTTCCAGTCCACGAGATTAGTTGTCAACTTGCTCAGGCTCTCCTCAGAGAGGTTCCTTCTGTATTAAAACAAATGCACAAGAAGGGATGGTCTCTCTTTTTCTTTTAGTCATTGGGCCTGCAGTTGATGTCCAGCACTACTGTAGCCATCCTGCCCTATAACCACGGAGTAAACCAGTGTGAGGACAAGCCACAAGCGGTAGACGGCAGAGCAAGAAGACAGAAAGCCTGGTGTCCTTGATGACATTGTCAACCCAAGGAAAGCATCCTATGAAAACCTCCTGTGGAAAAGAATATAAGCTCAGCCTACCAGAGAGGATGTGGAGGTCAACAAACCTGATATGAGGCTGAGGAATCCTTGTGAGAAAAAATGGTCAATTTGAGTGTCATCTGCTTGTTAACCCAACCTTCTAAACCCTACCGTGAATGACTTATGACCAATTTCTGTGCAGAGGAAGATGTAACCAAATGGAAATCACACCATTTCATTCTCTGCCAAAACACTGAGAGTAAAAGATGGATCCATTAAAGCTTCAAATACAGAGGACAAACAGGGTTAGCTGAAGAAAGTATTCCTAGCTGTTGGAACTGGAAGCATGAAAGCAGGATCAAATTGAGCTTCTGGGTTTAGGAAGTTGGGAGCAGAAAACTACAGCATCCTGGAGAGCTGCTTTTATCAATAGTAAAGTAGTAGAAAGTCAGGACATATCGGTGATAGTGTCAGAGCCATATTGCTGCAAACTTGAAGAGCAAGAAAGGAGATGAGGTCATCTAGGGGCCACATGAGAGCACATATAAGATACCTTCTCAGGACTTCCCAGAAGCCTCGGGAGGAACTTGAAGATGAGGTTGCTGGGTGTTCAGTCAGAGAGCTATTCTTTTGTTAACTTTATTGCATTCCCAGACTATTGTGACAAGGAAAAGCAAGCATTCTTTGTTATCAAGACAACAGTCACTTTGATTTGGATAAGAATAGAAAATTGATGTGTGGAGAGAAATTCTTTAACAGCTACTAGGTCAAAATGTCTTGTTTAATGGTATATTAGTGAACTGTTTTTACTGTTTTAGTGGAGTTTATTAGTGTTGTCTAGTCATAACATGGTAAGTGAATACATTGTACATTAGATTGGTTACCCATTCTAGATCTTATACAACTTAAGTTTCTGAACTATTGTTTCTGAAATATCAGTGTGCCTAAGACTCACCTAGGGTCCTTGTTTAAATTGCTGAATTCTGGAATCTGTGGATTCTCATTATGAAGTAGACTTTCCTGGGGTGGGGCCCAGGAATCTGCTTAACAAGTTCCCCACGTGACTCTAATATAGGTGATCCATGGACCACATTCTAAGAAACTCTGCTGTAAGAATTCTACATTAAAGAACAGATGTTATAAATAAAAACATGTAGCTTTCCCCTCCAAGAAGGCTTTGCATTTGAAATATTGTTCCAGTGTTAGGAATGAGGTTGATACTGAATAGTCCTCTGGGGATCTACAAATGGTCCATGAGTTGTGATTTAGCCCCCCAAGAGCTATTGTATTGCTGCCATTTTTCTTCATAGAAGTTCCCTAAATCTTACAGAGGGATTTTTGCTGTTGGTGGTGGAGACGGGGGTGGGAATGAGAAATATGGAAGACAATGCTCACTTCATATTTCCTCCCTTACTGCAAGTGGAAGCATAACGAGGTCAAAAGTCCACCATCCTTGAGACCAAGAAGTAAAGTATTGATTTGTATTTTCTGAGAGCAGAGATTACTATTTATTTTTCATTCTTAGCACCCACCATGATATCGCTCTACCCACTACTTACATGTAATAGGAGCTTGCTAAATATCTGTCAAATGTAAGTGGACTTGGGGTACAGTTTCTGAGCTTATAATAACCCTAAGACAGCAACAGATATATCCTAAATTCTTAGATCCAAGGAGGAATATTTTTTGTTTGTTTGCCCACCGTTGTGTATAGCAGGTACTAATGTCTGCTGAATAACTAAATGAATATATGAATATGTATGAACCTAAAAACTTTATAATCATCTTTTATATGACATCAGTTTTCCAAACTAGATTTTTAGTAAGAGAACCTTCCCTTCAAAGAAAAATTCATGCAGAATCTCCTCCAGATAAAACAGACAGAAGCAAAATTGAGAGACTAGAAGTTGAAGACTCTTCCACTTTGCTCCTCTACCATCTTTCCATAATAAATAGTTCCTGAACCAATTTCTCTTAACCAAGTTCAAAACTATCAGTTTATAGAATCTCCACAATGTTCTTGAGTTTTCCATACTTCTGGATTTTATACTTTACCATCATGAGTTATTAAAAAACTAACTTTTGCATTGCCCATCTTTCTAATAATAAGTGGGACATTTTTTTCTTACAGGTGAGATATATTTTAGTCTTCTAGCCATAGGATGTGCACACCCTATATTTACTTTATGAAATCTAAAATAAAATATTCTGTATACAATTAGAAAACATAGTAATTCTAAACATTTTTTTTTAATTCATTTTACAGATTTCCTCTATCAAAAGTTCTACTTGTTCATAGTAAACTATGGTAGCTATAATTTTTCCTATCTCTGTACACTTTCCTACAGGTTTCTTCCGGTTCCTTTGGTGAGCTATTGGAAATAAAAATTGTGTGCCCCTCACTCTCACCCCACTTACTACCTCACCACTACCATGTTCACCACCACTGCTGTCATCTCAGAGCAGGCAAATCAATCAGGATAGCCAATCAAAGTATTCATTTTCCTAATACAGTGACTGGCTCAGGGGTGAGCATGTAACTTGAGATTGACAGATGGGTATTGGGAAGGAAAGGTCTTCTTTCCATTCTACTGCTTTTTGTGTGGTGCTGGTGATTGTGTTGCTCACCACATAGGAGAAAGCAAGACAAAATGGGAAATGAACTGAAGACCCCATCACCCTGGGTCTTACTATGTCACATACTGTTCTACCTCTGATTTAACAATTGTGTGAGCTTAAAACTTCTCTTTTCTCTTAAAATACATTTAATTGATTTCTGTCACTTAAAATCAAAAGATATCTTTTAAGAAAACACTAATCGTATTCATAAGAACAGGAGGAATTTATGAACTTATACAATACTGAAGGGTATTTACAATATTGAATCAAATTTGCTCTTAATCTCTTATTTATTTATAATTTCAAAAGAACAATATAAACTAGATGTAAGATTATACTTAAACTTTGTAGTTAATAATGCTTTTTTTTCCCAAATAGCTATATAGTTACCTATGGAGCTACAAGGATTCTAGTATTTTATTTTATTTTGACAAACTTCACTGCATGTTTTCTGTTATATGTACTTTTCTGAATGAGAAGGATAGAAACCAGTAAGAAGTGGAGGTTTTTATTTATGTAAGATTTTTTTTCTCTGTGCTTTTTACTCACCTTCCAAATTTGAAACAAAACTTATGCATGAACTTTTAAATTACTTTTAACAAATTCATAACGATAATATTTAACAACTAATTAGGACCTAAAATATGCTTGATACATACCAGGCTAAGTACTTATACACATCAGTTTAGTTAATCCTTACAACAACCCAAAAGGGTTGGTGTGGTAGCCAGCCACCAACATGACCTCTAGTGATCCTTGCCTCCTGGTATTCACTCTTGTGTAGTCCCCAGCCACAATAAATAAAGCTGACCTATGTAACCAACAGGATATTGTGAAAAAGATGATGTGTGACTTCTGAGGCTAAGCCATAAAATATGTTGCAGATTCTACCTTGCTCTTTCTTGAATTCCTCACTCTGGTGGAGGCTAGTTGCCATGTTGTAGAGGACACTTACACAGCCACAGCCCTAGAGAGAAGTCTACATGGAATAGATCTGGGACTTCCTGCTAACAGCCAGCATCAACTTATCATCCATGCAAATGAGCAGATCTTCTAGCCCTAGTCTAGCCTTTAGATGATTGAAGCTTCACCCAACATCTTGATTACAACCTCAAGAGAGAATCTGAACCAGAAGCATCTAGTTAAGCTGTTCTCAAATTCCTGACTCACAGAAACTATGAGATAATAAATGTTCATATTTTTTAAACCCACTAAGTTCTCAGGGAATTCGTTATGCAGCAAGAGAGAATACAGTTGTTTCTATTGCTATTCTCACTTTATAAGTAAAATAATAATAATAAGTCCTAGAGAGGCTATAAAATTGGCTCAAGATCACAAAGAAAATCAACAAAAGCACTTGGATTAAAACTGAAGCCTGTTAGATTTAATCAAAGCCCTGTGCTTCCAACTATACATGTATATTTTGGAAAAGAGACAATAAAACTCATTCTTAAATAGCTCCTCACACAGCAACAACTTCATGTGTTGTCTCTTTCCCAAAAGCCTGGACAAATAAAAGGAAAACAATATAATACTGTCATTTTTGTTGTTTAAAAAGTTGAATACTGACAATTTTATGTGTTATAGACTTACAGAAAATATGCTCACAGCAAATGCCTCCTTTTCCTGTGATATCATATGGAGGCTGCGGCATCTTTTGTAGTTTTTACAAGGTTTTAAGGTAGAAGCAAAGTGTCTCACATACAGCAATACTTGGTAAAGTTAGTTAACAAATATTCCATATGTTAAATTCAAAAATAAAAATGGAATTTTTAAAGAGGGTAGAAAGAAGAATGATACAATTAATAGATGAACAAGAAAAAAACATGTACTTTGTATACTTCTAAGAGAAGCAGCTATGCTTGCACATATCTATTGCCTTGTCTATTCTCCCTTGTGCTCTGCTACCATATCATTGCACTTTCCAAACCTTTGCTTTTACAAGTGCTACAAATGAACTGGGCACCCAGCTTTCATTCTCATAGTCTACATGTTTCTCTATTCCAGCAACACACACCCACATGTCTCAGCTGTCCTTTGCACATACGATGCCTACTACAGAAGAACCACCACCCTGCACTGCAATGAGAATGTGTGTCTACAGGCACGTGTGTGCCATTGTGCACACAGTGTCTGTGACCTGACATCTCCATCCAGCTGCATTTTCAACAGCTGCAGTCAATTCTGCCACAACTCATCCTTTCCTTTACTAACCCCAGCATAACCCCCTTAAGATTATTTCTGCATTTTCCCAATTTCTAGAATGTTGAAAGCAGAACCTTGTGAGCTACACAAATATGAAGCTGAAATAAAAATAAACCAACAGGACAGACAACAATAAAAAGGCACAGGGATACCACTGTTCATTTTTTTAAATATTGTTTTACTTTTTTCAGTTACAGTTGACATACAATATTATATTAGTTTGGGGTGTACAAAATGTCATTCTATTGATTAGACATTTACAATAACTTATGAAATGTCATCCTGATAAATCCAGTACCCATCTGACACTATATATAATTACAAAATTATTGACTTTATTCTCTATGTCATACTTTACATCCTCACAACTATTTTGTAACTACGAATTTATACTTCTTAATCTCTTCCATTTTTACCCATTTCCCAATCCCCTGCCATCTGGCAACTGTCAAAATGTTCCCTGTATCTATAAATTTTTTCTGTTTTGTTTGTACATTTATTTTGTTTTTTAGGTTCCACATATAAGTGAAATCATGTGGTATTTGTCTTTCTCTATCTGACTTATTTCACTTATTTTACTTAGCATAGCACCCTACAGTTCCACTCATGTTATTGCAGATGGCAAGATCTCATTCTTTTTTATGGCTTAGAAATATTCCATTGTATATATGTATGGACTCTTAGGTTGCTTCCATATTTTGGCTATTGTAAATAATTCTGAAATGAATGTATGGACGTATGTCTTTTTGAGTTATTATTTTGTGTTTCTTTGGATACTCAGAAGTAGAATTGCAAGGTCTTTCTTTGTCTCCTTTTATAGTCTTTGCTTTTCAAGTCTATTTTGTCTGGTATAAGTATTGCTATCCCAGCTTTTTTTTTTTTTCTTTTTTAGTTTCCACTTTCATAAAATACCTTTTCCCATCTCCTTACCTCTAGTCTGTGTGTGTCTTTCCATCTGAAGTGAGTCTCTTGTAGGTAACAAATGGAAGGGTCCTGTTTCTTTTATCAATTCAGCTATCCTATGTCCTTTGATAGAAACATTTAATCCAATTATTATCATAGTAATTGTTGATAGATATGTAGTTATTGCCATTTTATTATTCATAGTTTTGATCTTTTTTTCCCCTTCTTCTTCTTAAAGCAATTTCTTTAACATTTCTTGTAATACTGGCTTGGTGGTGATGAACTCCTTTAGCTTTTGTCTGGGAAGCTCTTTATCTGTCCTTCGATTCTAAATGATAGCTTTGCTGGGTACAGTAATCTTGTTTGTAAGTCCTTGCTTTTCATCACTTTGAATATGTCCTGCCAGTCCCTTCTGGCCTGCAATGTTTCTGTTTAGAAATCACCTGATAGCCTTGTGGGGGTTCTCTTGTAGGTATCTGACTGCTAACTGTCCCTGCTTTTAAGATTGTCTCTTTGTCTTTAACCTTTGACATTTTAATTATGATGTGTCTTGGTGTGGCCTCTTTAGATTCTTCGTATTTGGGACTCTCTACACTTCCTGGGCTTATAAGGTTCATCGTATTTGGGACTCTCTACACTTCCTGGGCTTATATGTCTATTTTCTTCACCAGGTTAGGAAAGTTTTTATCATTATTTCTTGAAATAGGTTTCCAATTCCTTGCTCTCTCTCTCTTCTTCTTCTGGTACTCCTTTAATGTGAATGTTGGTATGCTTGATGTTATACCAGAGGCCCCTTAAACTATTCTTTTTTTTTTTTTTCTTACTGTTCTGATTGGGTGCTTTTTGCTACCTTATCTTCCAAATTGCTGATTCAATCTTCTGATTCATCTAATGTGTTAATTCCCTCTAATGTATTCTTCATTTTAATTATTGTATTCTGCATTTCTGACTGATTCTTTTAAATATTTTATATCTCCATTTCTTATGTCTCCATTTAGTTTAGTTCTTTTTCTGGAATTTGCCTTATTACCAGTATTTTGAATTCTGCATCTGGTAGATAGATAGTTTGTCTCCATTTAGTTTAGTTCTTTTTCTGGAATTTGGTTCTGTTCTTTCATTTGGGACATGTTTCGTTGTCTCCCCACTTTGGCTGCCTCCCAGTGTTTGCTTCTATGTATTAGGTAAACCTTCTATGTCTCCCAGTCTTGGTAGATTGGCCTTATGTAGTAGGTGTCCTGTAGGACCCAGTGGCACAATTTTCCTGGTCACCTGAGTCAAGTACTCCAGGTGTATCTCTTGTATGGGTTGTGTGTTTCCTCCTCGTAATTGAGCCTTGGTTGCTGTTTGCTCATCAGTGGGAGAGATTGACTCATGGACTAATTGGTTGTGAGGATGGTGGTGACTACAGTGCAGGAGCTGTTGTGCAGGGGCTGACCCTATGGAGCAGAATTAGCTTTAGTGGGGGCTCTTGTACCTGCCAAGTCTGCTGTTCGAATGTTTCATTTGTGGAGGTGATTGTGTAGTGCTCTGGTGTGGTCTGAAGTTGGCAACTGGGCATGTTGGCTCTGGAACCTCTTTGGATGGTCTTTAGTGCAGATCAAGATCAGCTGCTGCCTGTGCCCTGACCAGGGCCACTTGGTATAAGCTAAAGAGTGATCTTCAGATGGTCGCCACTTGTTCTGGGCTTGGAGGTTCCTAGGAGAGGCTAAGCTGTGAACTGAAGCAGTTGACACTAGTGCTGGGCTTGTGGCTGCTTAGCAAGTGGTATAGGGCATGCCAAGGCCAGTTGATGCTTATTTGGGGTTTGTGAACCTTTGAGAGATTTTAGGAAAGCCCATAGCATGAGCTAAAACAGACCATTTGTATAGAAAAGCTACTGGAAGTGGCTTGAGTGGGTGAGGTGAAGTCTCAGGGAATCTCCAGGATGAGGTGATCAATGTTAGCTAGGTTGTTGGAGACTCAGATATGGTGGCCACTTGTATCTGCTCACCAGATGTGGGAGGGTTCAATGATGGATTCTGTCAGCTCTTCTGTCTGGGAGAAAGCTGCCTTTTCAGCTTCTGCCCTGAAGCCAGACAATTCAGTTCCTTCCTATCTGTCCCTGGTGCCTTTGTGCTTCAACTCTGAGTGAATGAGTCCATCGTGAGTAAGTTCATATACAGGCCCTTTAAGAGGAATGTCTGAGGCTCCAATAGCCTTTTGTCTCACTCATCCATAATCTCTGCTGGTTTTCACAGCCAGAAGTTATGGGGACTTCTCTTCCTGGTACTGGAACCCTGGTCTGGGGAGCCTTGTGTGGGGATGGACTCTTTGTTCCTCCTGGGGAACCTCCACAGCTGAGATAATGCTCCTGATTCTTAGCCACCTAGGTGGGTGTGGGATCAGCCTGTTCTGTGACTCTGCCTCTCCTAGCATTCTCGATGTGGCTTCTTCTGTACATCCTTAGTTGTAAGATTTCTGTTCAGCTAGACTTCAGGGAATTCTCATTGATGGTTTTTCTGTACTTTAGTTGTAATTTTGTTGTGCTCTGAGAGGAGGCAAGCACAGAATTTACCTTCTCTGGCATCTTGACCAGAAGCCTAGATACCTCATGTTTGAAAACTCCAGGGAGACTTGAAGCACCCAATAGTTTTCATAGAAAAGAATTATCTACAGTTTGTTTTCTTAGCTTTTTAAATTATCACAGTCCTAAAATGAAAGTAAATGAGAAAAAGGGAAATAAAACTGAATTGAATATTCAAGAAGCATGGATGTTGGCATAAGCTTTGCCAATAGCTAGGTGTATAATCTTGTTAAATTTTTCTATTTCTCTGAGTCTCATTTTTTCTTCTGTAAAAGATGATAGTTTGACTATAAGATTCTTCAAATCACTTCTGTTTCAACACTTTTTTTGGTATTAATAAAGGAGGGAACCACAATTAAAAGTGAGCAAATGGTGATCTTTATTTTAATAGAAGGATTTTTTTTTAAGATGAAAATCAGCTAGACTTAATCTTCACTTTGGTCAACATGAGAGCAAATGTGCTTTATTTGCTGAGCTTAGTTTTAACAGAGACCTACTAGACTGCATTGGATGTCAAAGTTGCAATAGGCAATAGGAAAAAATTCACATCTCCTCCTAAAACACAAAGAGTAGATGTAATTGTCTCTTCAAATGGTCTATTCCAAGCAGAAAAAAAATCTGTAGGTGCTTTTCATTGATTCTTTGATTTCATGGACAGAGTATTAGACATAAGAGCTTAACATCCCTACTTTTAGCCCTTACTTCCTTCTTTTTCCAGTATCCATCTGCTTTCTGTCTCCCCCACTGAGGCTCACAGTGCTTGAGGGCAGAATACAGATACTCAAAAGACAATGGCAAAACAATTTGGTGAGTGCCATCGTCAGTGTTTTAAGGTAAATGTTTAACAACTGGTTCTGGGGAGAGGCGGATGCCCTGATTTGTACTTGCCAGTTTTCATGATATAAATACTCCCACTGTGGCTGATTTGAAGCAACTGATATGGCATCAACTGGCTGCAAAATTTCTGAACACTTAAAATTCAGCTCTCGTAAGGTAGTATAAGCCAGCTCTAGCATACCACTGAATAGGTATGTACAAGTACTGTGATTGAGAAGCTCACAACTAACTCTGCCAGGAGGAGGTAAGTTGTGGGGGGCTGGAATAGCAAGTGGCAGAAGAAGTTGTGAGGGTATGGTGAATTAGGGACACAAGCAGTTTACTAGGAAATACTGGGTTTATGGGAAGAAATCAGAATAGGGAAGCAGAATTGAGAATGATTGTCAAGGGCCAGGTAGATCGTAATAAGAAGTCTGAGTTTCATCTGGAGAACAGAAAGGAATCTGGGACACATCAAGGTGGTGGTTCAATGCAGAGTAATGATAGAAAATGATTTATTTTAGGAAAATAACTCTAGTGCAATGTGAATTATGAACATATTCTGAGTCCAACTTTGAGCTATTTTAAGCAAGAATCAAAAAATTATTAAAACAATTACAACTTCATAGCAATGCATGCAAGTCAATGCATGCAAGCCACTTGGGTTTTGAAGTACTGTACTGAGCAGTAAAAAGTTATCAGGAATCCAAGGCATGTTCTCCCTCTGTCTCTTGTTTTCTTTGCTTTGTGCCTCTATTTACTTCCTTCTCTTTTGGACAGAGTGGTTTTCTCTATAACTTCATTTATATGGTAAAAAAACAACTGACCCAAATTGACCTAATTAAAAAATAAACATTTTGGTTTAACTGGCTCTGATAACGTAACTACTTCTTATCCAATCACCTGTGCCACAGAGGTGGCATGGAAAAAATGTCAAATATGAGACTACAGCTTTAGAACAACAAAAAGGTGGGTGTATAGGGGGCAATTTTTGCAACAAGAGGTCACTACAAGCTGGGTAGATATTCTCAAAGTATCTACCAGAGATTGGAAGTAAGAGAGAATAACAAGGGAGATCTAAGTTTGAATCCAAGCTCTTTAACACATTTTCTATGTGACCTTTAGCAAGTTAGGTTGTTTCTTCAAGACATATTCTTCTTATAAGTAACATGAAGATTATGATAGTACCAATCTTATTGGGTTCTGTGAGGAGTAACCACGCTAACTCACATGAAGAAACTTAGCACAGTATCTGGTATGCACTAAGTCCTAATAAAATATTTATTATCATTATAAATGTATTGTTATTAATTTTTAAGTTAATAATAAGTGTAGGAAATAACAAATTTAGAAAATATAAAACAAAGCATAAAAAAGAATATCTAAATAAATCAAAATGCCGACATTCCCCCAAATCCAAAATGTAACACTGTTAACATTTTAGTAGACAGTTTTCAAATAAAAGAGACAGTTTTGAATCTCTGAGTTAGGAATGAAAAGCCTTTACAGCCATTAGAATGTAGATAGTAAAGATGTGGAAAAACTCAACATAGATGTTACAAGCTTGATACACTAAAGCTCATATATCCCAACGGGTGAGCCATATTGGTCCTACTTTTCTCCTTGACACAATTCTAACAAGATCTATTTTTTCAGTTCAAAGTAGTTTAGAAACAGTGAATTGGGAAAAGAGACTCTGGAGAAGATATTCTTTCAACTATGCAATTGACAATTATATAGTCACACCTTAATGATATAGGTGATAACCAATAGCCTTAGGGAGAAGGAAGACCTCTAATGCATTAGAAAAAATAAAGCAAAAACTCAAAAGGTGAGATTTTAGAGTCATTTAGTTTGGGGGTAAGGGTCCAGTAGACACCATCACAGCATAGACTTGACTGAATGATCATCTTCTCTGTGATTCATGGCAGTGATTCCAATTCATCAAAGAAATGTTCTAATGCTCTGTAGGTTATAGCGACAGGACATTCTTAGGATTCCGAAAGTCAGTGTAATTAAATCATGACATATAAGGAAAAGAGTTTCTTCACATGTAATGAGAAATAATTTTACTACAGTGCTAACTCTACTAGATTGGCTGAAGCTGTGGAGGGAACTGTGTCAGATGAACCCAAGGCTTCCTCTGTCCTCTTAGGAAAAGCCTTGATGTATTCTCAATAATGTATACATTGGGCTTCAGAGCTGGTAGTGGCTGCCCCTGTGTATTTATCTATCCTGGGCTTGGCCATTTGGAGGGATCCTGAAACCTTGCTATACTGAAATGGCCACAGGACCTTAAGAAAGGAGTACCTATTGTTTAATTTTTATATTGCTTACGTTTTTGAAATGTAAATCCCTTCTTTTTCCCTAAATATCTTTTATAGCCATAAAGTCATCATAATGAATCACGTGAGTTAGTGAGTGTGTGTGTGTGTGCGTCTGTGTTGAATATCAAGGGAAGGAATTTTACATATGTTTTGATAGAGTGAGTCCTGGGAACAGCACATTTGGAGTGACAGTGAAATGTGTAACAACTATGTCAGCAGAGCATGAAGGACTTGGTGCTATAGGTGGCCCTGAAAGGCAAAGCTTGCTGGAAATTCACAAAAACATATACTGGTGACACTGGATCTTCCATAGGATGCAGAGTGGGGTTTTGAATCAATCTTATTTAGACTTAAGGAGCAGTGACCCAAACTGATATCAGTTACTCAATTTTTTAAATAAATAAACCTGCAGGTAGTTTTCAAACTTATGCTGAAATCCCAAATATACATATGTTATTTCACCTCAAAAAAGAATTGTGAATCAAACAGTAAGACAATATCTGGTAACTTAGACTGGAAACATGATTGAGAATCTAGGCTATTATTCATGACACTAATAAGTGAACCTTCTATAAAATGCTTACATGCAAGTGAAGGAATCTTAATACAGGACCCTATAGAGTTTATATTTTTATGTTTAGTTTAGGATTTTTTAATTGAAAGGTTCTTTTCAGTGAAAAAAAAAAAGCAGAGAATTGGGGAAATTCTACTTTAAAGAATTTCTATAGGCCACAGTCTGTGTGTGTGTGTGTGTGTGTGTCTGTGTGTGTGTGCATGTGATGAAAGCAACATATATGAGAGTGGTTTACATTTTTTAGTTCACTCTCGTTTTCTGTTTCATGTACATCCTTTCATGTCTTAGCTATAATGGAAAAGTGTGCCATAAGAATAAAGATCTCATTTTCTAATAGTTATGTTTTAGCAATATTTTTTCCATAGGTCACATCCTTTCTATGAGAGTTTGCCTAATAACAAAGAGGAACAGGGAAAGGCAAGAGAGCAGAAAAAAAATGAAATTAATGTCAATTGAGCTCGTTCATGCCTTCTCTATGTGCTGGCTGTTATGAAGGTTTTTCTTTCGTGTATTATTTCATTAAGTTAATTTAGTCGCATATATTATAATGCCAATTTTATTTTTAAAAGCTTAAAATAGTTAAGTCACTGATCAAGATGACATAAATAAGTGATGTCTACTTATAACCAGACCAGAGGTTTCCAAAGTGTGCTCAGCTAGGTTGTCTGTCCCAAAGAAACTAGAAGTTGCTTGATCATATAAGCTTGGTAAATGCTGAACTGAACAACATTTAGAAGATTTCTTTACTAGAGGACTTCTCTAAGTTATTAATATGATGAGGATGATTGTCATTTACAAAGAAGTAATATAGTAAAGAAATTTTTATTATTTTTTAAAGAGTATTTTCTGGAATTAGTGTTCAGTGAATTATTCACTTTGGAAAATAAGTACTATATCAAACTATGTTGCCTCCAAAAAAAAGTGGGGGGGAGTGATTTGATCAATCTAGAACCAGTGCAATGACATGATCACAATCTGCCAGAATAAGGTTCAGGCCAGGTGGCTGGTAACATATCAAAAATGCTCTGGGATTCTGGGTACAAGTAAGAAGTCTTTATTGATTTTCTCTGGTTGCTTGACAGCCTGAGCCCATGGGTTATGTAGGACTACAAATCCCATCAAATTCACAGGAACTTTTCGACAGACAGTGTCTGCCTCCTATGCTGCAGCGATATGGTTGAACCCTTCTTGGGTTTACACATTGATTATAACCTTGGATAACATGCCAATGCAGTTTCTAACTTTCTGGCTGAAGAAAAGGCTCTACAGAGAAAAATGAAAAGCAAAAGACAATAGAATTTTTGTCTTCTCTGATGTACATTTACCTTTTTTATGTGATAGTTATTCCACTAAAAGTATAGTTTTATTATATTGTAATAATTTTGATTGAAAATATTTTTTATTATTTTCATTGAAAATTTCAAACACTATAAATGCATACATTATAAAAAAAAAAAAAAAAAAAAAAACCTCTCAATCTATCCTACCTGTCTCCTTTGCCAGAGTTAGGTACTGAGACCAGTTTCTTGGAAATTCTTCTCTACATATATACAAGCATATATACAGGAATGTGTTAATGGGTCTTTTTGCAAAGAGGTACACATATTGAGAATCACTATACACCAGTGTCCTGTTCTTAATGTTTTGAAGATTTCCTAAGTGAAGATCTTTTTCATGTAACTTAACTTGAGATAAAATGGACTAATCTAATCAGTCTCAAATAAAATACCAAATTTGACTAGCAAGCTTGGTCTTAAGAAATGCAGCCATATTCACTGATGCACCACACAACCCATCCCTTCTATGAGACTACGATAACGTTCTATTATCTGAATATTAATCCTCAAGGAAATACAAAGTAAGTGAGGGAATATGGGGTGTAACTGGGAAGGTGGAAAGAAAAGCAGGAGCTAGGAGGCATGTGCAGAATGTGGCTTTTACTGTAAGGTTAATGAAACTATTTAAAGGTATGACTGTGTGATCGTATTTATTGTATAACTTGTGCTATCCAATATAGCAATCAAGAGCCACATGTGCTATTAACCATTTGAAATGTAGCTAGGCTGAATTGAAATGTACTGTAAGTGTAAAATACATATTGGACAGTGAAGACTTAGAATGAAAAATAGATTGCAAATATCTCGATGTTTGAATTGGTTATATATTGAAGTGATATTTTGGAAATGTGAAATTAAAGATAATATAATATTAAAATTAATTTCATCTGTTTTCATAAATTTATTAATGTAGCTACTAAAATTTTTAAATTACACATGAGGCTTGCATTGTATTTCCTTTGGACCACATAGTGGAGACAAGAAGATCTAAAGAAGTGCACATTGGAAGTGTTACTTGTCTATTGAATATCCCATAGCTCCGAAGCTCCATTTGAATTTTTTTCTGGAATGAATATTAAGCCTAGGATGACTTGACATTTTTAAGTGGTTGGTATCAAAGATAATATGGTTCTTAGAAATGAATTATCCTTGTTTGCATTTGAGGATTACCACCTAGTCTGAGAAGCAGTGTAGTATAGTAGAAAAGGATTATAGTTTGTGTTTGGAGGTCTAAATTCAAGTATTAATTATAGACATGTCAATTTAAGCCCATTTTTTTTCTTTTATCTGTTAACCAATAATTACATTATCTGGCCTAATTTCATCCCAAACATTACTGTTAGCATCAAATGAAAAAGCAGATAAGCATTTAATGAATTATTAAGCACTCTTTAGTAGTTGATTGAATGGGTATATGAAAACAAAGAATTAAGAATATTATTGGGAGTTTAAATTTAGAAGCTCCTTAAGAAATCATGTAGTATAACATACAACTTCCCTTTTCTGACACACTTCTGCTCCATTTTACAGATGAGTAAACTGAGTTTAGGCTTAACACAGAAAGGTTAAAACCAACAGTAATTAGTTGGTTAGTAGGAGATTTAAGATTAGAATCTAGGTCTGAATTATTCATTTTTTCAATGAGCACCTAAATGGGTTCCAGCCCATTTATTCATTTATTCCATAAATATTTACTAAGAATCTATTATAGATCAGGATTATGAAAGGTTCTAATCATCACAATAGCTAACATTCATTGATTCTATACTAAGCGCTGGACACATTATATAATTTATTTTATTTAATTCAACACCCCTCAAGAAAGGTGTTATTAGAGTTTATTTACAAAGTCAGAATTCTGGGCTGCATGAGATTAAATAACCTCAAAGTCACACAGAAAGTGACAGAGCACAGATTTGACCCCTATTCTCTTCAACTCAAAATGCCGTGCTATCAACACTTGTGCTTCTTGCCCAAAAAGGTGGAAAAACTGGGAGAGAAGGCAGTCAGGCAAAGTGTAGTATAGTCCATTCTATAACACTCTTTATAGTTGATTGAATGGGTATAAACCAAAGTGTAGTATAGTCCATTCTATAACAAAGATACACATAAGGTTCTCAAGGAGTCCAGAGAAAGTTTGGATTGTGATGCTTCTTCCAGTCTTTCCCAACCCAGTAAATGGCACCACCACATGTCCATTCCATTAAACCACTCCATAACTAAAATAAATTATTCTCGATTGTTCTTCTTTGTCATTCTCACACCACCCAAGTCAATCCTACCTCCAGTATGTATCCCTTATCTTTCCACTTCTCTTTACCTGCACTGTCATCACTTTCCCACCTCCCCACTACCATCATATTCTACACCTGGAATATTAAAATGCCTACTAATTGGCTACAAACCTTCTTGTGCCCTCCCTACGCAAGCCTTTCTCCACCAAGCAATCAGAATGATCTTTTGACATTGTAAATCTGCTTATGCCATTTCCCTCAGTCAAAACTTTGGATGGTTTCATATTAACCTTAAAATAAAAGCCACATTCTGTACATGTCCTACTAGCCCCTGCTTTCCCTTCCAACTCCCTATTCATTTCACCTTTATCTTGCTCACTTTGCTTTAAGCCACTTTGACTTCCTTTTAGTTCTCAAAACAAGCTAAGTCTTTTTCTTCCTAGAGACTTTGCACATGCTTCTGATGGGGCATGTTCTGCTCTTGACATTTTGTGTGGCTGACTCCTCCTCATCTTTTAGATTAAGCTTAAATGTTCACTAGTACCACTAAGCAGGTTTCTACTGTGTTCTATCTTCACAGAACTTTCATCCAATTGAAAATACATATTTATTTCTTTGGTGACATGTTTATTGAATTCAATAAGCTACAAGCTTTATGAAGGGCAGGGATCATGGTAATATAGATCATGCCCTCTGAGTACCCAATACTTGTGCCTAGCACCTAGAAGATGTTTAGCAAACGTTTGTAGAATAAATGAATTATAATAAATTCTTATTGGAAGAATGGTGAAGGTATAAGAAAAAAGTAAGTCATTCCCACTTTGTTTGTTTGTTTTGTTTTGTTTTGTTTTGTTTGAGTAGCGGGATTTCTTTTGCTTTCATGCTCCTAGAAAAATTATAGGTAGCTCATCATGCTGTTTCCAAGAATTGAAAAAGTCAATGTGCAATGCTTGTAATGTTCACAGTTTGGGTGATTTCCCTTCTATGTAGTCCTGCTGCCATACATTATAGATGGTTCTCTTAAGTAAAATACTGCTGGAGAAATGAGTCAGCAAGAGTGGGAAGCAGCGTGGTATAGTAGAAACACCATCCAGATACAGCTGCTTTCCTTGCTCTATTCAATTCTTCCTCCCTAGCCACCTCATTCGATCAATCATTTTCTGGAGGGAATAGTATGGTAGTTGGTATTTATTAAGAAACAATTCTCTTCCAGAAACAAACAGGATATGAGTATCTGAGTTGAATTTTTACTTCACTGTAGTTTATTCCTAATCTGGGAGTTATATTCTAACCATACTGCCGAAAATGTAGCACAGTAAAAATCTACACCTGTTGATTGGTGCTGTCTAAATATGTATTTTTTTTTCTTTTAGTCTGTTACCTAGTTCATCAGAATAAGTAAGCAGGGATTGTATAGAATAGAACGGAAGCTAATATTTGTTGAGTACCTTTTGGTGATAGGAAATTTACTGAGTACTTTACACATTATTTCTTTTATCTTCATAAAGAAACTCTGTCAAGTAAATATGATCATTACCTTTTTATCCCCACCTTATGCTGACAGAACAGAGAGCTTAATTAAACTTACCCAAAGTTACACAACCACTCAAAAGCAGAGCTAGGATTTGAAAGCATGTCTATCTTCCTCTGAAGCCTATTCTCTCTCAAGGGAAAAAAGTAAAATTCATGTTTATTTGGGATTTTCTAGTCAGCCCATTCAGTTCAAGTTTTGGCCAAAGACAAACTGAAATTATGCCCTAAATAGTATTTCCGGACCACAGAGTAGCAGCTGTGAAACATTCATGCCTCTCTACATCTGAAAATGAAAATAAATCAGGTAAATTTTAATATGGAAGCCAGTTTGAAAGAAATATGACATATTTTGCTTTGTTTACTCAAGACCTCCTTTCCCTTCAGGTTTTTAGAAAGTACTGAATTGGCAGTGCTCAGTATTTGACAGACTACCTCAGAAAGAAGAGAGCCACAGATGAGGACACCCAGTACAAAGCAGGAGTACAGCAGGTTAGTGTGTGGTGTTCAGACTTGGGACAAGTTCCAGAGACAATTCAAAAACCTGGCCTGTGGAGTGACTGTCTACTACTGGCACATCTCAGCTCCAGTGATATCCAGCTTCCCATTAGGGCAAACCTTCAAAAAACTGCATCGTTCTTATGGCTGAGCAGACACAGGTGTCTGATGGCATGAAAGAGAGTAGGAGTGACCTCTCTCCAGAAGAAAATGATGCCAGGCACTAGCTCCCATAGACAATGAGTATTCAAAACAGGATGGATGCTCAAGTCAGACAGCATTAGGTTCCAATACCTGTTCATGTTCTGTGTATGGTATACTGCTCCGGTTACATAATTTCTCTGAGCTCCAATTTCATCATCTATCAAATGGAAATAATGGACATTTCCTATCCTTATGGTGAAGATTAGATGGGACTGTGAAGGAAAATTGTTGGGCATGGAGGATAGAGCGAATCATGGTACATTCCCTTACTCCGGTTTTCCTTATAGTGTTTCTCTGCATTGTAGTTTTTGATCGGGTCACTTTTTCTGTTATATCTTACCTATCAACTTTTCCTCATAAAATTTCTCTGAAACCCCACTTTAAGAATGGATGGTATTACAAAAGAGGGAATGTCCGTCTCCACAATTCCAGAGGTTGGTTTTGAAAGACCGAGACAGATTCTGCTCCCCAGGAGCCTGTAGTGGCCTTGATGACAAAACCATTATTTTGGCTCTCCTCGTTTCCTCTCTCACTTTCCTTCCTCCTTCCCTCCTGATTTCTGGAATCACCAGCTAAGTCCTTGTTTCAGGTTCTGAATTTCGGGCAAACCCAAATTAAGACAATTTGCAACATCCTAACAAATACATACTATAACCCAAACCTGCTATAACACTGATTCCAGGGATTTAATATAATTATTGTAAATCTGTAATGTTATAATATAGCAAAATGATTTCAATGCATCAGTTCCCCTATCTACAAACTGGGAGTAATAATACTTTCTACCTCACAGGGCTTTCTGAAGATTTAAAAAGACATTGCGTATTAAGGCACTTAATATGTCTGCCACATAAAAAATAATTTAAAATGTTACCAATTACTGGTTACTATTGTTGTTTATATTGTGAGATAAGAGTAATGTGACATATGGGCTTCTATAAACTTGTTGACTGAAATTCTCTTTGGCTTTTCAGTTAGTCTTCAGCATACATTGCCCCTTCCCGTACCTTCCCCCTAAACCCCATACCATATATAGTGTGTTATAGACAAAATATATTAAAACATCATATGTGTGCTAGATCACATTATTCAGTTTAATTTCACTTTCTATCATCCTTTTACCTAATTTTTTATTCGCATTTATTTTCACAGAAAAAAAGGAAGTAGAGGGCTGAGCAATCTTTGTGAGTACTGAACATCAAAAGGTTTCGCAGAAAAACAAAATTAAGTGTTGAGAAAGGACTTAAAAGAAAATCAGGTACTGAGTGGGTAAAAGATCAAGAAGAGAGGGTTCATCTCAGCTTAATGGATGGCAGTGAAAGAAGGAACAAAAGTAAGACCTAGATAAGAAGATTAAGGAATAGCCAAAATTGGATAAAGGGAAGGAAATTAAATCAGAAATACAGGAAATCAGAGAGGATTTGTAGAGGTAACTCAGAATGTCAAAGAGGCCCGCAATTGAGCCCATGAAGCTGTTTTTTGGAGAAAAGTAAGAAGCAGCCATATCTGAAAGAGATTTTAAAGAATATCTTGCTCAGACATTGCATTTTACAGACAAAGAAACTGAGGCTCAGGGTAGAAAAGCACACTGCCTTTCTAAGACTACATCACTAGGAAGTTGCCAACCTGGTCTGGAACCCAGGATTTCTTACTTTTAGCTTAGTGATTGGTTCTACTCTAATATTTCTGATATAGACCTTAATGAAAAGGAGTGATTTGATCTGACAAATGAGGCATATGATTAGCAAATTAGATCATCTGAGCTTTTAGAAGGATAATTATTAATAAATCTTGTTACCAAAAAAAAGAGTTCACTTGTTTATAATCACACAGAAATTGAAAACAATCTAATCATGATAATTTGGTTAAATAATAATATTGTAACTTTAAAAATAAGGTTCCTGAAGGATTTTGATGACCTCAAAAAGTTTATATGATATTGAGAGGAAAAAATGCAAGATACAAAATGATAACAGCAGTAAGATCTCAATTATATAGAAAATATAAATGGAGAAAGAAGAGAAGTAATATACTGAAATATGCTAATAGTGGCCATCAGTCTCTGTGTTTTGGTCACGGATAACTTTTATTTCCTTACTTATAGTTTTGTACACATTTTCTACAGTAAACAGCTATTACTTTACTCATTAGAATAAAAGTTTTTTTTTTTCTTTGAAAAGCTTAGTTGGAAATTATAACATGTCTGATATTACAATCTGAGATTATATTTTGTTTCTACTTTAAGAATGAGAATGAGATTTTGATGTTCTTTTATGCCTTGCAAATACTGCAGATTCATCTCCTTTATAAAATGACTCCTCACTCTGTGCAGTAAATTTGAACATCCTAATTACTGCTGCAAGTGATACAGAGTATATGTTATCAACCTGCATCATATGTTCACACATGCATTTATTCAATCAGTACTTACTAAGTACCCACTACACATCGTTTTATGATGGACAATGTCTGTGCCCTCAAGAGGTACCTTTACCTAAATGGAGAAGGCAAGTAATGAACAAAAGAACGAATTCATTTAAAAGTTACAGTGTGATACAATAGAAATGAAATGAATAGGGTGGTGTGATAGAGTGCAGTCGGTGAGGGTAGATATGCTAATTAATATAGTGTGACTAGGCAAGGCTTCTGTATTGGAGGCTCTGATCTGTCTTCAGAACCTGAGATCTCATTCTGCCAGCTGCTGGGATGTTTGCTGCCATGGACTCACAGCTGAGTCAGTCTGGGAATTGTCCTCTGCTGAAAGAAGTTGCTTCACCCCCATTACACCCTCTGCCCAAAGGCAGTCACTTCACCCCCATTATGTCCCCTTCCCAAGTGCCTGATTGATGTGGGGTACAGAGGCCTAGTCCCCTTGCCTCAATACAGGACAAATCTGAAGAACCATCCTGGCTCCCTAACATTTCATGAGTTTAGCTGAGGCCTCTGCTGAATCCACATCAAAGCCCAGCTTCTCTCTGCTCAATCCACCTTCCCTTACTGCTCCACAAGTATTATTCCCAAGGGCATTCCCAAATTAACTTTCTGCATACACACCAGTATGTCAGAATCTGCTACCCAAGGAACATGGCCTAAAACAGCCTCTCCTCGGGAGAATACATGATCTGAAATCTGAAAGATGAGAAAGAGCTATCCATGCACAGGGCCAGGGCGAGAACAAAGACAAAATTCTTGAAGCAGAGGGGGAGCTTTTGAATTTCAAGGAAAAGAAAGGAAGCCAATGCAGCTGTCTTGCCCAGATTCATACAGCCACACAGGAATGGAATAAGGATTCAAACCTGGGTCTGTCTGACACTGAAGTCTATGCACTTTCTGCCAAATTATGAGCTTCCCCTGGATAATATGAGTCTTTGTTGTGTGAAACACAAGTATTCTATTTTGATCATGAAGCATTAGCTCTGCCAATGTAATCACCAAGTTGCAAGTTCTTTGAATTGGCTCTTCAGATATCTTTCTTCTTAAAGTATCATTACTATAATTACCTTAGTTGTATAATCATACCCAATTAAATCTTCTTTCATACTATCTACATGTATCTGTAGGAAACATTAAAAATCATAAATATGCCATTAATTCTATCTGTACACTTTTTGAATACATTTATGTGTAAATGATAACTATATTAGATCTTTGCTTTAGTCATGCTATTAATTTAAAAATTAACCTGAGTTTTGTTTTCTCATCATGAAAAATAAATTTCACAAATGTTTTCATGGTGCACCTTCAATAACTAAGCAAATTTGCTTTTGGTGCTCATCAAAAGGTCAGTTATCTGGATTTAGCATATAATAAAACCCACTGTATTTTGAGCTCTAATAGTCCTCTCTCTGCCTTCAGAGGCCTAGTATACCTCATATGAATTTATTAATTAATTCATTCACCCATTATTCATTAAACATTTTATTTATTGCATAGTACTAATTTGGCACATTCCATATGTCAGGCTCTGTGCTGCTCACTTGGAATATACTGTGAAATTCCCTCTCCTTGGAGGGAATGGTGGTAGTGGTGTGTGTACGTGTGTGGAGGGGAACTGATCACAAAAGCACACTAGTGAATGCAGACTTACAAAGTGAGTACTTGGAAGAACAGAACATAGTTCTGTGAGCTCTCATAACATAGCAACTTAATCTGGACCAGAAATTAAGGGGAATAAGAGACAATGGGGATTGAATGAGTTGAAGTGACATGGGGTCTGAAAAGGATTTCTTATAAAAGTGCAATGTGAGCTGAGACCTTATGATGGAGGCCGAAAAGGGAAAACTCCTTTTGGCAGGAGAAACCAGGGCATAATCTAGGATCTAAAAGAAGCCTGAGCTTTGAAAAATGAGCGAAGATGAAAATGAAACTGAAGAATCGGCAAGGGTAAAGGGATTGGGGGTTTGTAATTCATGCTGAGGGCTTTAATCTTAATTTTTTGTAATAGTAATGGAAAGCCATGAAATTCCTCAAGTGGCAAGCCTCCTTAGATTCGGGATTGCCTAAGGCAAGTAGACACTTTCTTTGCCCATAAGGGCTCACCATTAAACAATCATGTTACAGAATTGTAACAACTATGATGGAAGCAATTAAAGGGTCCAATGTTCCCATAGGTGCAGAGGGCACCAAACTGATGCTGGGAGATCAGGGCAGACTTCCTAGAGAAAGTAGTCCTCAACAGAGTACCAAGGGTACACATCTAAAATTGGCTAAAGCACAATTCCAGTTTGTGTGGAGGAGTGAGTTTCCCACACCAGCAAGCAATCCTTGGGACACCAGATGGGTATCCTACAATTCAACTCAATTCCGACTATCTACTAGGAGATAGCATCGGATCCCACAGGTTAAGGGTTTAGCCCCAGAGGATTTCCCCCTGCTCTTCCCCCCCACCCCCCACACACACTTCAGATGCCATTCCTAAGCCCAGGTTGTTATCTGTGCTTCTGATTCAACTGGCTATAGATCAGAGGTTCCTCCTTTGGTTCAATTAATTTACTGGAGTGGCTCAGAAACATTTTATTTACTAGATTATCAATTTATTATAAAAAGATACAACTGAGGAACACTAGCTAGAAAAGATGTATAGGGCAAGTTATGTGGAAAGGGCACAGAACTTCCATGCTCTCTCCAGGAGTACCACTCCCCACAAGCTCCATGTTTACCAACCTGGAGACTCTCAAACCTCGTTGTTTTGGATTTTTATGGAGGCTTCATTACATAGACATGATTAATTAAATCATAGACCATTGGTGACAGACCTCCATCTCCAGCCCCTGTCCCCTCCTGGAGGTCAGGTGAGTGGGGACTGAAAGTTCCCACCCTCTAACATGTGGTTGGCTCCACTAGTAACCAGCCCCATCCTTACATGCTTTCCCAAAGCCATCTTGCTAACATAATAAAATATACCTTTATCACTTTCAACACTTAGGAAATTCCAAGGATTTTGGGAGCCCTGTGCCAGAAATGAGGACTAAGACTGCATGTGTATTTCTTATTATACACTACAATATCACAACATCCCATATACATGATTGGCCATGCCAATAGGCCTACTTAAATACAGATGTCTTCTTGGTCAAAGTGTGGGCTCTGGCTTCAGGCTCATGATTTTGCTATTGTCTACATAATTGGTCTCTGTGGAATCAAAATAGCAAAGATATTGACATTCCTTTGCAGGGCTTGGTACCACCAGGAGACCTCTTCTTTGTTGAGCCTCTACGGTGGGGCAGGAACTGAGCTCAGCATTGAGAAAGAATGACAAATACTAACCCATGAATATACATCTTTGTTCTCACACAGTTTTGCAGAATGATAAGGAATTCTGTCTGAGCTAGAGCTGAGAATCATAAATATGTCCAATTTGGGAGCTGGGAAGACCTTTCTGACCAAGTATGTACTTGGAAAAAAGGAGAAATAATTAGTTTGTTTGTTGTTCGTTTCAACAAGCATGGAGAAGAGATGGTGCCAATGAAAGAGAAATATGGTAACTGTCTTCGTGGGGAACTAGCATTTGTTTATTTGATAGATTGCTTATTTGTTTCAGTAGGAATATGGGGAGGAGGGACTAGGGCCAAAAGATGAACCTGCTTAGAAAAAGGAATCTCTCCCCACTGTCCATATTCCACTGCCAGTTTCAGGGTAGCCATGGTACCCTGAGGGCTCAGGAAAGCCACCAGAGAAGATCTGAGCCCAGTGAAAGAGCAGGAGGGAGTGCAGCACCCAGCACTGGCAGAAGTGCCATGCTTCCATGAAATTCCCAGCAGGCCATTTGATGAAGTCTAATACAGGCATCAGTGGACTTGCCCCTGCATATTTGTAAACTCATTCTCTCCAAAATAACTAATATAGTCGTCTGGAGGCTGCCAGCTAAGGTCCTGCAATTTTTCAGGTCGGGGATACATGTAATCCAAATTTGGGCTTTACTGTTGGTGTGTCAACATTTGTACTAAGAAAAAGCAATGATGTCTAAGACATTCAACTTATTTTCGATCGGGAGAGGAGAAACAGGACAACTAAAGCATTATCAACTAACCTACTAGATAACTTTGAACAAATCATTTACTTCTTTGGTCTTCAGCATTCTAAAATGTTAAATGAGATGGAAAATGGAAATAAATTAATGATTCTTAACCCAATATGCTAAAAGCTCAGAGTAAAAGATGGGGTGCAACTTTGATAAAAGATATCGTAGAACCACTGGATTAGTTAAAATCTGAAGCTCACCCAACCCCTCATCCTCCAGTAAAAGACAAAATCTCCTTATTATCTATGCCCCAGTTACCTGGCTTTGTTTCTCGGATTCTCTCAACTCCACCCTGCTCCAGTCCTGACCCTCATCACTCTAGCAGTTGAGGCCGAATCTCTAGTGATAGTGCACTGAAAAGAAATCTTTAAAACTGTTTTCACCAATGTTCTTAATTCTGTAGATTTTCTCAACATATTCAGACTGCCTTAAGAGCTCCACAAAGTTTTCGTGAGTGATTACCAAAATCTGGAAGTTACGTTGCAATGAACATTGATCAGTGCTCAGAGATTGTGAAATAGAATGTTAGCTCCCTGGGACCTTATGTTTATTAAAAAAACATTCAGGATGTAAATGCCTTAGAGACGCAGATCCTCAGGTAACTGCTTATTTCTGATATCAACTAAGTCAATAAGAAAATATATTCTCTAAATTCTTCATGTCTAGGATTTTGAATGTCGAGAGGTTCTAAAATGATTAAAATTGTTTCACATGAAAAAAAACCTGACTTCATCAGGTTCTAAACACTTCAGAGGCTCCTATGAAGTTTTTGATGTTTGCATAACTTTAAAAATATGAATTTTCAAGGTGTAATGAGACTTTCAGACACCAGATAAGAAAAACCAATAGATCTTGGTGACTAAAGACAGGAGAGTGAAGGACATGAGTCTACTTAATTGAGAAAATGATAGTGCTCTTTAGGGATGGATTTTGAGAGGCAGAGCTGTTTTAGAAGTAAAGAAAATGACCTCGCTTTTAGACCTATCGAGGCCAAAATGCCAGCAAGATAAAGATTTGGGACTTCCCCACAACTAAGACATTGGAAGAAACCAAAAGTTTACAGAAAAAGCAAAAGAGCAGGATATTATTTACTGAGCACTTATGATATGCCATTCCTAAAGCAGGCATGCTAGATCAGTATTCTCAGTTAATGCTACAATGAGGTAGATACTCTCATTGCCATTTTATAGACAGGAAATCAAAATAGATGAAAATTCGGTCAGCTACCCAAAGTCACGCAGCTCAGAAGGCCTGGATTTGAACATACATCAAGATGTATGCCTTTTCCACTGTACTCTGTCTCCCTTGTTAGAGTGAAAGAACAAAACTGGTACCCCAGATCTTGATGAGGTCTTAATGCGTGATGTTTTATTAGTGTTTTAAGCACATAGTCTTGTAGTCCCCGTTCTGTATAAAACTACTATTTATATTAACACAGAGCTGAGTATCATCATTAGACTTGAGACAGAAAATTTGAGCACTCTTTGGCAGCTAGGATCTTGGTTTTCCATTTGAGAGTCAGTGGAATTTAAAAATTAAAACCTGAACATTCAGTTTGAGTCTGGCTAGCTCCTGTCGATTCTTTATAATATCTTTGTGTATAGCAGTCAGCTGAGTGACCAAGAGCAGCGAACCAAGAAAAGATATCCAAACCAAGGACTGAGGAGGATGATCCACATGGCCCTGGCAACTAGCAAGACCACTCCAGCTTGGGAACATCATTCACCTTGGCCTCATCTCATTTGTGGGTTTGAGGATAATGGAATTGCTTTTGTGGTCCTACCAAGACTTCCAGGCCTGGGACAGAGCTTCCCAGACCACTCTAGCTGAGCTGAGCTCCCATGGGCCTTGACTTATTCACCTGGGGCTTGGGTGCAGTCACATCTCAGTTTCTGTCATTGGTTTGTGGTTCTCCTAAAATAGAAATCAGGGATCTGAGATAAGTGCAGACTTACCCAATTTCAGATGTACTTTTCTCAAAGATATGATAGTTTTCAACTGAACTGTGAGTCACATCGCTACTGCTTCTCCTTGGGGAGTGGGAATTAATACTCACCTGATTTAAATGGAACATAATGCTGGATTTGAATCAAGCTGCTTTCACAGCTTTGGCTGATGGAATAGCAGCTACTGAGGCCCAGAGGGAAGTGCTTTGGGAGCAGTTACATGACACTTTACAAGATAAGGAGCAGCAAAAAAAAAAAAAGGGACCCTTTTCTGTCCCAAAAAGGAACTCTGTGAACTGGATCATGCAACAGAAGATAACGCCCCCTCTCCATCCAAGCAGCCATTTGTCTCAAATGCTGAGGTTAACGTGAGCCCCAAGAGGGACATTCCTTAAGCCTGGCAGGCTGCCAGTCCCCTCTG
The DNA here is from genome assembly GCF_000325575.1 of Pteropus alecto. Taxonomy (NCBI): domain Eukaryota; kingdom Metazoa; phylum Chordata; class Mammalia; order Chiroptera; family Pteropodidae; genus Pteropus; species Pteropus alecto. Next base: position 10,619,472 of record NW_006441071.1, read on the forward strand.
GGCTCAGAGCCCCTCCATGTTTTTTCTCTTTCGTTTGCGTTTTCTGAGTTTGTGTCTCTTTTCACACCCTCTCCTCTTTGTCTGGTTAACCTCTATTTATGCTCTCAAAATCATCCTAAGAGACCCATCACAAGCACCAACTTCTTTTGGAAATCTTCGACCACTATAGCCCAGCCTGTCTCATTAGCCTTTTTTGGTGTTCTTTTAGTACCACTTGTAGATCTCTAATACTGATTTTCTTTCTACATTGTTTTAGAAGTGTACTTTTCTGTATTTCTCTTTCTCCTGTGGCAGAGATGGCTCGTTGTTGCCCAAACAGATTCTCCCTTTTTCTCTGGGCATACAGCAAGACTACACTTCCCAGGTTCCCTTATAGTTAGATGTGACCATAGGGTAACATGCACCAAGCAGGAGTCGGCACGATCCTTCACACACTCTCTCCTCTGTCTGCTTGCCAGACACAGAGAATGGAAGATTCCAAAGTTCTAGGAAAGGTGAAGCTGACATCCTGGAAAGTCTGTTTTAAAAGAGTGTCTCTCGCTACTGACTCATATTGTTCTGGGACTTGAATAAAAAACAAACCATTAAGATTTCAGGGAGAGTTTTGCAATAGCTATTCTGCCCTGAATTATACTCTTTTTCTTAACTACAGGCTCCTGGAGCAACCATCACATTTTTATGTGCTCACCAGCTAGCAGAGTGCCTAGCAAATACAATATATGAACGTTTGTGTCCAGTCTCTTTCATCCAGCATAATGTTTCAAAGTTCATCCAAGTTGCAGCATATGTCAGTATTTCATTTCTTTTTATGGCTGAATAATAGTGCACTGTATACGTATACCACAATCTGTTTATCCATTCATTCTTTGACAGACACTTGGTTGTTTCTACCTTTTGACTATTATAAATAATGTTGCAATAAACATTGTATACAAGTTTCTGTGTGGGCATATGCTTTTATTTTCCTTGGGTATATACCTAGGTGTGGACTTGTTGGATCATGTGACAATTATATATTTACCTTTTTGGGGACCTCCAAACTGTTTTCCACAATGGCTGTATCATTTTGTATTCTCACCAGCAATGTACAGGGATTCCTATATCTCCACGGTCTCACCAACACTTGTTATTTTCTGGTTTTGTGTGTTTTGGGTATTTTTTATATCTTAAAAATTATATATTTTCATTTTATTCTATTTTTTATTTATTTTTTATCTTTTATTATTTCAAAAAATTATGCTGAAATAACTGGATAATAGCATGCAAAAAATGAATGTGGACTCCATTCCATTTACAAAATTTAACTCAACATGGATCAATAACCTAAATATAAAAGCTAAAACTATAAAACTATTAGAAGAAAACATAGGGGTAAATCTTTATGACCTTGAATATAGCAATGGATTCTTAGATTTGACACCAACAAACATGAGCAACAATGAAAACTAGATAAACTGGATTTCATAAAATGTGAAAAGACAACTTACAGAATAGAAAACAATATTTGCAAATTATATAGCTGAAAGAGGTTTAATATCCAAATATAAAAGAATTCCTACAACTCTCAACAGCAAAAGACAAACAACCCACGTTAAAAAATGGTCGAAGGACTCAGACTTTTCTTCAACCAAGATGTACAAATGACCAACAAGCATGCAAAAAAGAAGAAGAAGAAGAAGAAGGAGAAGAAGAAGAAGAAGAAGAAGAAGAAGAAGAAGAAGAAGAAGGAGGAGGAAGAAGAAGAAGAAGAAGAAGAAAAATGGGAAAAAAGAAACTTGAAAAGTAAGGAGGAGGAGGGAGAAAGAAAGAAAGAAAGAAAGAAAGAAAGAAAGAAAGAAAGAAAGAAAGAAAAGAAAAACCAACATTATTAGCAATTAAGAAAATGAAAATCAAAACTAAAATGAGATGTCACTTCATACCTATTGAATGTTTTAGAGTCTGGATTCCTAAATATAGTTTAAGGCACATAGCTGATTGTGCCTGCTGTTCTCTGCTTTCATTATAAAACTCTGTTCTTGCTGCATTTCCCGTATCTATTAATTATAGCTCATGTATCCAGGCACTCAGATTTACATCAACCCCTTTCTTCCCCCGCTGCCCTTTCCCAAACCCCATTCAGGGTTAGTTACCAAGTTCTGGGAATCAGTGATTCCAACTGAGTTGACATATTATACTGTCCCGTCAATCAATTGCAAAAGAATTTACTATTGCTAATAATAAAATGCCAAAGTTTATGAGTGATTTACTTTTTAACTAGTATATAAAATAGAGGGGAGTGAAAGCCAACTCTATAAGTCATCACTCTCGTTCATATGAATTCCAAAGTCTTTTTTTTACTTTCATGCTAGAGGAATAGGTGGAAGCAAGGTTAGCAAGCTTGAATTTGTATATATCACTAAATATGCCCACATGATTAAGTAGTGAAGTTGAAGTTTATTTATGATGTGTGATAGCTGGGCTGAAAGGGTAGAGAACAGCTGCTGTAGACTGAATCTCCGTGATGCCTCTCGTATTGATATCCTTTCTCCTCCATTCTCTTCATCACCACACCTTGTTTAAATATAGACTACAATGGACTCATGAACAACATGGGTTGGAACTGCATGGGTCCACTTAGATGTAGATTTTTTCAATAAATATGTACAGTACTATAAATGTATTTTCTCTTCCTTGTGGTTTTCTTAACATTTTCTTTTCTCTAGATTATTTTCTTTTAAGAATACAGTGAATTATATATATATCATATATATATATCATACAAAATATGTGATATATATATATTTTATATATATATATA
>NW_006441071.1:10622306-10627910 GCF_000325575.1 Pteropus alecto
TCATACAAAATATGTTAATCAACCGTTTATGTTTTTGGTTAAGACTTCCAGCCAACAGTAGGCTCTTAGCAATTAAGTTTTTGGGGAGTCAAAATTTAGACGCAAATTTTAGACCATGTGGGAGGTTGGTGCCCTTAACTCTCATGTTGTTCAAGGTCAACTGTATTTAATTTCTAGCTAATTTCTTTGCCTCTTGTCTCTTTTCTCTCTTCTATCTAGCAATCCATTGCTGACTTTGCTATAGATTTACCTTCCTAGAGCACAACTCTGATGAACCATCACTTCCTGTTCACCTGAAAATGTCCTTCCGGAGTATTTGCAGCACCTATAAGGTATCCCCACCAGCTTTATCTCAAATGACTCCCCTCCTCCTGCTCTGTAAGCCAGCTAAACAGGACAACATTGCTTTCCCCAACTTTCTGGGTACCATCCTACCTCCAGGCTGTTCCTCTGAAATGACGTTCCTGTTTTTTATGACTCTTAACAAATGAGAAAAAGGAGGCTTGTTCAAATTAAATGACATTCCCTTGAATATAAGACTGCTAGAGACAAAATCAGAATAAAGTCCAGGCAGAATCAGATAGATTTGTCTTTTGACTTGATTTAAAGAGGTTATGGAAAAACCCAAGGTTAAAAGAAGAAAGGAAGCCAGAGCCGATGGAACACACTAGTCCCTCTCTGGATTATCAGAGCAATGTTGAGGTGTTGCAGTGCTTTTATTCAAGTAGCCCTCGTTTTACTTAATAATGGCTCCAAAACACAAGAGTCATTTAGACTTATCACAGGTATATATGTATAAGAAAAACACAGTATATACTAGCTTTGGTACTAGCCGTGGTTTCAGGCATCCACTGGGGGAATATAACCACCATAAATAAGGGAGAACTACTGTGTACTTGTAACATCACTTCCCTTTAGGTTCCACAGCCAGAAAACCGAACCAGCAACACATCAGGCCAAACCGTTTCAAGGATTCTGTGATAATTAAGGCATAAACTGTAAGGTACTTAGTGAATACAAGGTCCTGGAAGATGCTAAACAATAAAATATTCCAGAAAGCTGTGAAATTGTGTTTGTTTTTGCAAACTTAAAAGCTGTAGAACATACTGTGCAATTTATCTCTGTGAAATAGAGTAAACATGTGGTAACAGCACAAAGAAATACATAGATTTTCCATGTATAATAGTAGAAACTTGCTAAATACAGATTTTTCTCACTGGGCTTGTACTTTTTTTCAAGAACATTTAGGAGGCCGGGGAGACTTGAATTATTCTCTCGCCACTGTTGTCCACAAAGAAGAGGTGTTACTATGTGACTTAATACTGCATCTCTGCTAGACACATTCCTCGACACTGAAAATAACAACTTCTGTGCCCCCAGGAATCACATCAGAGGTCTCCACATCCCTGCAACCTTGTGCTATTCTTTTTGAATCTGAGTGACAGGTCCATGGCAAAAGTATAATGAGGATATTCATAGTCAAAGAATAAGCCCAGGTCAGAGTTACTCAAAGATGGAGGCGAAAAGTTTTTCATGCTAAAAGAAGTACAAATATATTATGGGCTAGAAAGCAACCGAACAAACATTTTTAAGCTAAAATGTAAGCTTTCAAAAGAAAAAATCCCACGTGGGCTCTGTTTTCTGACCATATAGGAGTATCCATTGTAGGGAGCATTCGGAAGCAGAACCTCTTGACACCAAAGGAAAAGCAACAGCTAGGACTGCCCCACTCCTTCCTTCTGTTCACCTCCATTTTGGAATTCTGTGCCCCTTCCTGTCTCAGTTATCTCCTCTGGAAAATGTAGGTCAGAAAAGTATATTCCCCAACAACCTGAGAGGGATGATTTTAAAACCAACTGAGATAGTACACGCAAAAATGCTTTTAAAACATGAAATACTGGACAGGTAGTGGCTGCTATTTTTAATTATTATAGTAGAGCTTAGTGTCTTCATGTCTTAGTAGGCACTTAAACATTTAAATTGTAATATATCACTTTACGTATATTGAAACTTCTTAGATTCTTTCAGTTGACCATATTTTGTATTTAAAATAGACCCCCAACTTGATGGTTCTTATTTCTTTGGTATATCGAAAGTAATACGATGTGTATTAGCATTTTTCAGAGAAACAGATATATATACATACACACACACATATACATATATAAAGAGATTATGAGAAATTGACTCACGTGATCACGGAGGCTGAGAAAACCTACAGTCTGCTGTCTGAGAGCTGGAGGCCCAGGAAAGCCAGTTGTATAGTTTCAGTCCAAACCCAAAGGTTGAAAACAGAAGCCAATAGTGTTAAGTCCTGATCTAAGTCCAAAGGCCCAAGAACAAGGAGCAGTGATGTCTGAAGGCAGAAAAGGTGGATGTCCCAGCACACACAGACAGCACAACCACTTATAAGTTAAATCAGCCCTCCGCCTACATGGAATCCTAACCATGGATTGAAAATGCAGTTGACCTTTGAACAACACAGGTTTGAACTGCATGCGGCCAATTAAATGCAGATTTTTTAATTTTTAAAATTCTGTGTTTAATTGGACCCACTGAGTTCAAACCTGTGTTTAATTGGACTCACTCAGTTCAAACAAATGATTTTAATATAACCCTCATTGAAAAGCTGTTTCCTGTGCGATGGGAGAAGAGGTGATAACAAAGTGAGTACCCTGTATTTTTCTGTTATAAGACTTCTGGTAGATGTTCATCATTTTTGCCTGCCTGGGACTTTTTCCCCCTTCTCTAGTAATTCATCCAGAATTTCATTATGAAATCAACCTTTCTTACCTCATTTCATGTGATCTTATTGGAGTTGACCACAGCCTAGCTCGGGTGGGCCTTGGCCTGAGCTAATGAACACATGCATCTCATTAGTTACCATGACTGGTTCAGGAATGGGCAGGTGAAGAATGATGGAAAGAATGAGATAAAGTCAGAATATACTCTCTGAACCCTCTGCTTTTAGCCATGACCAATGCACTGGGCCATTTTCATCTATGAGCCAATCATTCTCTTTGATATAGCCAATTTGAGTTTTTTGTTTGTTTTTGTCTCTTATAACCAAAATACATATGTGTGTGTGTGTGTGTGTGTGTGTGTGTGTGTGTGTGTGTGTGTGTATATACACACAGGTATCTATGTATATATATATATGACTAAAGCAACATTTATAATATTTTTTGACATAACTTGTTATGTATTTGTCTTCTCTCTGAGGATGAAGACTATGGCTGAGGGAAGTCACATCTGTCTTTTGATTTTTAAATCCTCAGCATCTAGCACAGTGTTTGCCATGTAGTAGGAGCTCATTAAATGTCGGTTGAATAAATGTGTGAAAAATAAAATACAATAATAGAATGCTTGTACTCGAGGAGCTTTTGATTTAGAACTCATTCACTATTTGGAATGCAATTGAATTGCTGCCATTGCTTCTCAGGGTTATTTCAGCCTGATGAGTGAAAAGTTTGAGGGAGTACTTGTTTCCAAAAAAAAGATGTAATTCATACTCTACTCTTCAACTCTTGGCCAAAGTTGCAACTTCTTTCTATCATACATAATCCTTATTAAATTTAAAAAGTCTCAGCATTTCTTGATAGCTTGACACTTTCAAATATAATTCCTCTTATAAAGAAGAAGATCAGAAAAATTATAGAATATGTCCTTGCCTCTTCCTCCTTTTGTTGTGACTGTCACCTTTCTTCTTTTCTTTAGGTTACCATCTGGATTTCTCAGAAGTTGGCTAAGAATTTACTTGGCCTGCAGTGTTTGCATGGGTCCTTCCCATACACTTCTTACCTCACCCTCAAGCAAGGCCTATCCATCCTGACTCATGCCTTAGGCTACATTTTATCTCTGTGCAGCAATTAAAGTTTATTCACCAGAGTATGACCGATAAGCACCACACATTTTAAACTGTATTCTTCTTCTTTTCTAGTATACCTCAGTTTGTTAAATTGGTGAGCATATATTCATTCACATTTCCAACTGTGCATCGAAATTCAGACGCATTTAATCAGTTATAGAGAAAAGTATATCGAGAGCAAGTTTCAACATGTAATGAATTAAATGTGCAACATTTAGGTTTCAAGGAGATGCCTCAAAGACTAACTTATTCAAGAATTCAATACTTTGGTTATTAACTACAAATTGAAATTCCAAACACAGGATTAGTGGTATTAGTTTGAATAAGCAAATAAATGAATGAGATGACCCATTATAAGGATTATTTTCAAATTTAAAATAAAACGACCTTTGGTTTTTTCCACATCCTTAGTTTTTTTGTATGGAAATCACAGAGTAGGTGTTCAACAGGTACTCTCTTAAAAAGGCTTGATTACCATATCGATCACTATTACTACCTAGGCTTTACCATGAAAGCTATGCATCCCTTTCTTTATTAGCTCTAATCAGTATTCATTCTGACTGCTATTATACTGCCTTGTAAACAATACTGCTTTGCAACCTTAAAGTCAGTAATTCCGTAGAAATTAAATTGGGTTTACAGTAAATCCATGATTACCATATAATCTGTGAAGTCTAAATAATGATGTACTTAGCTGTAGAATTGCATGTAAAACAGAGTGATGATTACATGGCTATTTGGGGCCTAGGAAAGAAAGGGACGCCAAATGTTTTGATGGTTGAAAAGCTGAGAAATCTTTTTGTTTTTAATGTCTCATTTAAATTATGATCTTCAAACATTTGATAGTACTCTAGATGCCTTTAAAATGGCATTATAATCTACTGCGAAATCTTAAGCCTTATATCATATGTTGGTAGTTCATTTTAATAAATTAAGACTTGTTAAAAATAGAAAATCCATCTGATTTAAAGTGACAATAGAAAAAATTAAGCAGACTTGCCTTTAGCAAATAATCTGTCTCTGTTTTAAAGGGGTCTTTCATGAGAGTGTGGTTTGAGCTTTAAGCAATGTTTCTGGACAAAAGAACAACTAGTCGAATGGGCATTTCAAGCAAGGTCACTTGTCTTCCGGTTTGTCTTGAGGTCTCCTAATACAGCCCAAACTCTGAGACATAGTAATCATTGAACCTTACAGAGTTGCCCACAGAGATATCTACAGAGGTGATACAATTGATCAAAGCCACATTGCTTCGCAGCAGAGTCAAGTCTAAAATTTATTGTGTCCCACCTCCTAATCCAGAGTGCATTTATACTACATTAAGCTCTGCAGAGAAACCAAAGATGAGTTAGCCGCAAACCCCACCTTCAAGAAGCTCAAAATCTAGTAGAGAATATGAGATAGTAAGAAGCGACATCGCAATAACTCAAGAGCAAGGAAGCTATTACAGAGGTGGCATCATGTAGTGCGGAGGAACATGGGACTGGGATTTCAGCAGCCCAGAGTTTAAGCTAACACCACCATTTTTTTAGCTGTGAATCTTCAGCAAGACACTATAATTTTAAACTTCATTTTCTTTCTTTAAAATTAACAAGTAGGATTGTTGTGAGGATAAAGTGTGATTATCCGTGTACATGGTACATGGGAAGAATTCTGCAAAAAAAATTTTGGAATGCAAGTGTAGAGCATGGAAAGAGATTACTCAGTTAGTGCAACTGGGAAAGAATATAAAAAGATAG
>NW_006441071.1:10627953-10640836 GCF_000325575.1 Pteropus alecto
ATTAGAGTGTAAAGAGGGAAAAACAACAAAGAGGGAAAATGAGGCTCACGGGCAGGGCATTCTGAACCATCGTTTGGGCAGAATTCAGATTTAAGGAATAATAATTGCAAGTATTAATGTGAGCCCATCAGGACCATGATGATAAAGAAGTGGGAAGGAGGACACAGGTAAGTTAGAGTCTTCGAATAGGGAGACTTGTATGTTAGGGGATCACTGGAAAGTTTGAACAGTTGGAGGTATGGCATAATTGGACTTTGCATTTTGAAAAAAATGATTCTGGCAATGGCAGAAGGATGCAATGCAAAAGGGAAGGATACTTCATAGCCAGACAAGAAAGAAGCCCATCACAAAAGTTCAGCTTGATGGAGACAAAGGTCTGAACTGGGTGGTGGCCATGATAACAAAACAGGATATAACAGAGACAAGAAATGTGGTATATTAGCCTCCCAGAGCTGCCATAACAAAGTATCACAAACTGGGTAGCTTAACAGAAATTTATTCTCTCCTAGTCCAAAATCAAGGTGTAGCTAAGGCCATGATTCCTCTTAAGATTCTACAGAAGCGTTCTTCCCTGCTTCTCTCCTAGTTTCTGGTTGTCATCAACACTCAACATCCCTTAGCTGGTAGCCTGCATCACTAACAGTCATTGCCTCCATTTCAGGTTACTTCTTCCCTGCTTGTACGCATCTCTGAGTCCAAATCTCCATCTCTTTTCTCTTATAAAAATACCTGTCACGGCTTTAGGCCCTAGCCTGCTCCAGTATGGCCTCATCTTAGTCAATTACATCAGCAAAGATTCTATTTCCAAATAAGGCCACATTAACAAGTTCTAGAGTTACGACAACAATTCAACTCAATCAATGTAGTATCCACAGACTTAAAACGTGCTAAGATGTGGGGAGCCAGAAAGGAGTCCCTTCCAGTCCCATTTCCATGACATTTTCTAGTCAAAGGAATAAAAGTGGAAGCAGCCTCTTTGGTCCTTGAATTAGATCAGCTGTGTTCACTGAATAGGCCAGACAGGAGTAGCCTTCGCAAGCTGTCCCTTCAGTAAAGTCAAGCTAGTGTGGGCTTTTCTGCACTAATAGCCTCCCTGGTTCTCAGCTGAGGGAGGGCGGCTCTGCTCAGACAGAGGTTTAACACTGAAGAAAAGAAGAGGCTGTAGAACCAAACCGAATACCATGCTTGCTCCTTTACATACCTGTGTGAGTCCCAGTGTCCTAATCTGTAAAGAAGCTTGATGAGTTGATGTAACAATTAAACGCTCTTTTTCCGGTCCTTAATGCATACTTGAACACTTGATAAATAGGACCTGACACCATTTAATGATTGTTATTATTGCTTTGTTTAATACTAGCCATCTTTCGATGATTGTTGCTTTCATTAGACTGCCTCCCAGCCTCTATGGTGACTTGACTTTACTCTCCTGCATTGATATCTGTGCGGAACCTTGGCACATTGTCACTGGCGTGCTGTTATTTTTGAATGACTGTCTTGAGACCACAGTCCAAGGTTAAATAAAGAACACATAGGTCCCTTAACCTCTGGGTCATTTTATGGCTTCAACATAGTCTCTGTATTTCCCTTTTCCTTTTGTTCCAAGAATTTTTTATAAGTAAAATATCTACAAATCACTAGGCATATTTTTTTAAATTTATAGATCAAACCTCATTATGAAAAACTCCAGGGGATATTCAAAATGCATTTGTTGTACTGAAATTTTGTTGTATGAAATATTGTTTGAAATCTAAGCCATGGCTGAGAAATATTTTCCTGAATAGATTTTTGTTGTTCAATAAGCATCATATTTAATGACCTCATTGCTTCCTCCTCTCATGTGGTATATTTCTCAGTGTGGTTCATAAGTGTTTACTTTTATTTATTTATTTACTTATTTTTATTAAAAATTACTGGAGTGACATTGATTAATAAAATCAAGTTTCGAATGTATAATTCAATAGTATGTCATACATATATTGCATTGTGTGTTCACCACCCAAAGTTAGATTTCTTTTCATCACCAAATATTTGACCTCTTTTACCCCTATCTAAAGTGTTTACTTTTAAAAGCCATCTGGAGACAGAGTCCCTAATGCTATGAAAAGTTTAGGGTAGCTCAGTAGGTTGGCTAGTGCTCCTCAGGGTGGGGGACGCTTATCAGTCATTCTTGTATCCCTAGATCCCTGCCTGGTACTTGGAGAATAAACCAACAAAAAAAATTGGTAAGTAAATGAATAACTAAATGACTAAATGCTGAATTCATTATCATCAAATTAAAGAAACCCTCAGGAGACTGTGCCCCATATCTGTTTATTTATAAACATTCACCAAAAATATTTTACATGTACTTAGTATCAAAGCAAAATCGGGGTCTCAGGAGAGCAGAAGGAGTTCAGTGAATCATCTGAGTACCACCTGCAGGCCAATCAAGATATTGTTTCTAATTGGCATTCCTACAAGTTAATTTTTGCCTGACTTGCAAGCACTCAGGTGCAAAATCTGTTCCTCTCTTTGAAACCATCATAATAATCACTCCCCATCTGAATCTTGGAACTAGAATCCCCTACTGATGGATACAAATGAGGGAGAAATATGTCAGCACACACAGGCACTGGTTTGTGGCAATGAAGATTTATTTGATCCAGCCAGCCAAGTGATCACCAGAAGCAAGTAATCAAGAAAATGAAATTGCAGGGTGGATTCTGCCAGCACTTCCTTTGTTTAACAGTGTGCCTCTGCCCCATCCATACAGAGCTTGGATTCCAGGGGACAGTGCATTTGTTAACTCAAATCTTGCTTGAAGATGTTGACCCTGAAAATATTGAGTTTGCAACTCAGTTTTTGTTCCTACATGACTTTAAACTTTTGTTTGTTGCTCAGTTGATGTCATTGGGATTTGTTTGGCTGCGGGCTCTGAGTTACTATTTGAAAAGAACACTACCATATGCAGCACATGCATATTCAATGATACAGTTCTTTTTCTAGGGGGAGGGGGGAGTGCCAGGACTCATGGCTCACAATATGAATTTGCATCCCACTTTGCATAAATTTGCATGTAGACTTCATAAGCCTCTGATTTCAAGTATGTAAAATGAAGTGAATCAATGCAATCTATTGCAACTGTTTTTTGAGGCATTAATCACATGAAATACATACCACCTTTAATCATGCCCAGGGTTAGGAGAGACAGGGAAGTGGTGAATACTGGCTGCTAAGTGCCTGACCTAGGGCTGAAAGGGTACATACAGGCTCAACACCATCTTCTTTCTGACCCCTATGTCTCCTGTGGAAGATTACATTATGGTTTGACCAGTATTTCATTTTCTCTCCCTTCAGTGAGTGGACATAAGACCTACTCTGACCAATGAAATGTGGGCAGATGTGAAGCATATCCCCTTGAAGCAGAAGCTTTAAGAGCCAGCACATGGTTCAATCTCTCTCATTTTCTCTGTCATGATATAAGCAATGTTCCAGATAGAGACTGTTCTATTGCTTGAATCCCAGGGTGAATGTCAGGGTGAAGATCAGGGTGTTGTAAGCTGCTAACATTTTCAGGTCACTTGCTGCTGCAGCATATCCTAGCCAATTCTGACTGATGATGCATTTCCTGAATTATTACTAAGATGAACTATAATTTGGCTTCAGAGGTTTGTGCCAGTCTTACGTATATAAGAACATGTATGGCTTTGAGGTAGAGACAAAAGATTGAAAGATTTGTTTTGTATGGTTAATAGACATGGTTAATGAAGCTATTGGAGAAATAAACTGTATATTCAAGATCAATTAAATGTTACCACAGTGAAGAACACTACAGTATGTATTATGTCCTCCCTATTTGAGCAAGATGGGATAGACTATTTAGATTTCTTAAGATTGGCAAATCCATAAAAATTTGGTCTGTACTTGAGAGACTTACTAACTTTCTCTGTGCAATGCCTTGGAATTCTTCGTGTTCTATTATGAGAAAAGTCTCAATGAGATGCGATATTTTAAATACCTTTCTTAAGTACCTATCAATCCACAATTAACTTAAGGGTGGAGAAATCTGAAACAACAGAAGAGTGCACAGTTAATTTTCAAACAATGAAACCTTAAATTCTGAATTTGAGAAACCAGAGTCTTCTGTATTTTCAAAGTGCAAAATGTGTGTAGTAGAACCTGAAAATAATATAGGAAAACAGATTATAGAAATACAGAGTATAACTTTCCTCTAGCTAACCAAATCTAGTGGCTTTGCTTCCGCTTCCCCACAGTGCTGTCCCACAAATTCCAGTGTTACGCAGCCTCACCCTGACCCTAAGAATGCAGAAAGTCAAGGGGAAAGAAACATGCAATACTGAAAATTATTTTCATTCTCATAACGTGAAGATTAGAAATATATATATATATATATAATACAACTCCCAATAGAGATGAAGGAATCATAAATTACTAACATTTGGTTTCTTATTCTTTCCCAAGGCACACATGGCCAAAAAATGATTGTACATTTTGATAACTCTTCTGTACTTCGCGCATTATTATTTATGCTCTCTAGATTACGTAGTAATCATCCTTGAATTGAATCTACCTCCTTCCCAGTATAATCTCCACATAATTAGTAGTTTGAAGGTTGCTTAAGAACTTTAACAGACCTGTAGAAGAATAAATTTTGCTCAAAGAAAAAAATATTTACAGAAATTTTACACTATGTGAAACAAACTCCAAGAAAAGAAAATAAACATTTAGAGTGCCGAAATACAAGGAAAACAAAATATAGAGATGGTGGTCTATTAAAGGACTGACGGTTTGTTTTACTTCTGTCAGTTGCTCTTAAGTTCACTTGCATCTCTGATACTTTTTGGGCAAAGAGATCTTTCAGCAGGGTGAGACGCTCCTGGTGGTTCTTAGATTATAGATGCCACAAGAATGATATATTTTTTAACTAAATTGATTTCTTGCCTATAGCCAGAAACAGTATGATTATAAGACTGGTTTTAAAAATTATTTTCTGGGCCCTTTCCTATCTCAGAAGTTTCCAAATCAGAAATACTTTTAAAACTGGCTTGATTCCTAAAGTAATAAACACCTGTTAACTTAGCTTTTGAATGAAAAGTGATCTTTGAGTTTGAGGAATTTAAATCAGAGAAGAGGTGAGGTAAGGACATTATATAAAATAGAGTCTAAACAAGTGTTTTGTTTTTTTTTTTTAATTCATAGATCTTGTGTTCTCCTGCAATCAAGTGGACCCTGTCTTCACAGGCATAGTTCCTAGGAGTTTTCCAACAAGTCTGCAGTTCTAAACTTTCCTTCAAGAAGAAAGAGACTTTCCTGTGGCTGTCCTTTAAATCTGTCAATTGTCTGAGCCTTGGCCACACTGTGGTAAAAACAGGGCACCATAGAGCTTTCAGATCTTTTATGTGAGGGGAGGAGGGGCTTGTGGGTTAGGGTACAATTTGTGATTTGCAGTTAACTCGGTATTTTCTCTTTGGGGGAGAATGTAATATTTTGGGAACATGAAGTATTCAATCTCACCCTCTAAGAGTTTGTTTAATTGTATATTTCTATTTGAGATTCTGGATTCTGACCAGAGCAGGACTTTACTTAGATTCAGAGAAAAAAGAGTTAGGCAGAAATGTTGCCAGTCTTGAGACTGAGAAAGAATGCTAAATTACTTAAGTCTGTAAATAAGATGCTCCCAGATTCTTGGATCAACCCAGTGTTCTTCATTCCTCCTATATGTAGGAATTTCCCACTGATCTTTGTGTCTTTCAGGAATTTCCTATAGCTTTGCAGTCAAGTTGGTGGTAATTTTCCACTGGTTTGAAAGAAAGCTTCAAATGTGACCTATGATCTCAATGTCACCATAATTTAGCCACCCCTAATATGTCCATTCTTTGGACCACCAACTTTTATTGCTTTAATAATTCTCACACTATTTATAAATAATAAAGTGCCATAAATACTGACCTTCAGGGCCAGCACAAGATCTTTTTAATCAGCCTTTTGCCTGGTTGAGGTAAGACTCCAACTCTTTATAACATTTTATTGCAGATAGGTATGCTAAATTTTCTAAAAAATGTCTGGAATGTTTAGGGACATAGGTGTTATACAGCCATAACAGTGACATTATAGAGCCTAACAACAAGCGCACTGGAACCCCACTGTGACCTTGATGTTATATGGCATAATAAACCCCTGTCAGAGAGATTTTGCACCAAGGTAAGAGAGCTACATACACTAGAGTCCTATGTTGACAGTGGAGATTATTTCCAGGGAGGCACTGATTTGACCCTCCAGCAGAACAAAACGCGTGCCACATTTAAAGAGATAGTACTTTACCTTATTTTTCTGGTGGAACAGGTGAGGTTATTTCCCCATTATAAAGGAAAACAAGTAAACAAAATATTGAACTTAAGATTTAAAAACATGGCTCACTCTGATACTGAGACGAAACTAAAATAACAAGGTAATTATGGTTGCAGGGAAACTCTCATTCAGAAGGTTCTGGAAAAGGAGATTGTGCCTCAGTTGGGGTGTGAGCAGGAACAGAATTATATACAGATGGTTGAGTTGAAGAGATTTTAATAAAGGGACCATTTGCATTAAGAGTAGGTAGATTAAGGTGACCAGTGAGGTACCCAGAAGTTAACAATTGTGGAAAATCATTCCTGATCCTACATACAAAGGGGCAAAGAAAGGAGAGTGTTTTACTGAAGTCCAGTGAGAGATGCACCTTTGGAGGAGGGGTCAATATCTATAGTAATGGAAGGGAGTAGACAGAACTACAGAACAAGAAGAGAGCAGGAAAGAAAGGCCCCAACTTCTCTGTCCTCCCTCCTAAAATCTCTTGCTAACACCTTTCACTGGCTAAAGCCAATGAGAAGGCAAGTTCAAGGGAGCCTGTATGATGTGATCCATAGGTTTAGGGTCAGTGAGCTCAGCATGGGGGAGAAAATGAATCAAAGAGAGGTGAGAGGGAAAAGGGAAAAGCCAGTGTGTTGAGACAACCTATTGTCCACCAAATGTTCTTTTTCCTGTCTTCAGCAGGAAAGTCCATTTTGGTTGGAGGCAAAAATGGTATCTACCACCAGCAAAATGCAGAGGAAAATTGAGGCCTCATGCTTGTCTAGACACTGAGTATTTGCACATATCCAAATATGCTAAGTCTCAACTTGTCTAGCTTAACTTAACATGAAATCATGAAGTTTTTCTTTTTCCTACTAAGTCATCTTTTTATCCCTTTTCCTCATCCTATGATTCTGGTTCTCTCCCCCTACATTTGTTTATCCAAATTTATACTCTGCCTCTTTCTATATAACAATATCATATAACATTATGAAAGTATCATCTCTACCAGATATCTTTGTAATGGCACCAACATTTGAAACTAATGGTGAGAGGTGCCAAAGGGAACAATCCACTTTCACCAGTAGATGGGAGACCATTATGTTTTTGGGTGAAGCATGGTGTGGATGAAACCGGTCTGCTCTGGTAATATCACAAAAGCCTTCTCTGCCAAACATTCCATTTCTAGGAAACATGGCATGTTCGTGAAAGGAAAGAATGAAGGCAAGGATTTGAGTTGATGAGCAAGGACATTTTCCAAGACTTGGAGGACAGAAGGAGATTTTGAAGTGGAGAGATGGTAGTGAAGACACACAAGTAATTTCCAATTAGAAAGGAAGTGGAATGAACAGAAGAGGGACCTGAGGTTCTAGAGTCCCAGCCTACTCCCAGGTACCAGGAAGTTCTCAGAAAGCTATTTGGTGGTGGCCCATGAGGAGAAGAGACTCTGCCTTAGAGACAGTGCAGGACAGATAGCCACTCTTCATGGGGTTTACAGTAACCTAGGCCTCAGTTAATACCTGGCTTTTCTCTTAAGGCTATGATACTTTGTTCAAGCTATTTTACTCTTCTTCATTCAAAAAAAAAGCGGGGGGGGGGAATAACTAGCATTTACAGGTTGTAAGAAGTAAATATGAGAGCATGCATTAAGCATTGGACATATAGTAGGTTTCTAAAAATTATTAACTTCCCGCTTTTCTCTTTAAAGTTTAAAACAATCCTATTTCCCCTACCACGTAATTTTGATATACTCAAATAGGGGCCAACCACGTTTTCCCCTAAATCAGAGGGGAAAGTAATGTAGAGACTGTATATCTCATGTTTATGTTTGCCATTTCAAAGTGCCCTTTCATTGCTAACCCAACACATGCCACAAAAATAATTAAAAGAGAAAAAATATGCTCACTTTAAAAGAAAGAAAAATAAAGCTCATAATATATGTCAGTGAAGGGAGACTTTCTGCTAAGGGGGCTTAATTTCTTAGCAGAGAGAGAAAAGAAAGATCTAGAAAGAAGGGAGAGGGCAAAGAGAAGCAGTAATTTTTACAAATCTTGTGAGCGTGTCATTTTATAAGTCAAAGTGAGGACAAGAATAAGTGCTATTATGGCAATTTTCAGTCTGTTTGCTATTTTGATTGCTGTGAATATGCTGGGGAATGGCATCCACTTTTTGAAATGGCATGTATTTATGTACTGATAAATAAAGCAGCAGGCAAATCTGGGGAACCACAAAACCAACAGGGTATTTCTCCCCAGAGGTCTGTGAAGCAGAACTGGGGCTTTGTGTTAGCATCTTTCTACCAAGGGAAGAGTGTGACCATCATCAGGATACATCAGCTGTGTATCAGTTTCTTATGGCTTCTGTAACAAATTGCCAAAAATAAATATTTATAATAATTACCACTTAGTGGCTTAAAACAGTACAAATTTATTATCTCACACTTCTGGAGTTCAGAAGTTCAAAATGGGTTAGCAAGACTGCATTTCTTCTAGAGATGTAGCAGAGAATTTGTTTCCTTGCCTTTTCTAGCTTCTAGAGGCTGCTTCCATTCCTTGGCCCAGGACCCCACAGCACACTGACCTCTGCTTCTGTCATCACATGACCTTTTCTTACCCTGACCCTCCTACCTTCTTCTTATAAGGACCTTTGTGGTTACATTAAGCCCATCTGGATAATCCAAGGTAATCTCTCATTTCAGGATCCTTAATTTAATCACAATCTTAAAGTCCCTTTTGCTATGTAAAGTAATTTATTCACAGGTTTCAGGCAGTAGGATATAGTCATTATTCAGACAAAATCAGCAGTATATGTATGAAATGTATGCGTGTGAAATGTAGCATTTAGCAAAAGCCTGACTAGATTTCTTTCCTATGACAGGCTTACTGAGCCACAAACAATGCTGGCAAGCACACTATGTGGTTTGAAACTTAAAGAAAAAAACACATTTGGTTTATTAATTTTGAAACTAATTAAGGTCCAAAAATATATTATCCCAAACTGTATAAGACAGAGGAATAAAGCAGTCCATAAACACCAGACTGGGGACAAAAACTGTAAGAATACCAGATATCACATTTTCACACCACCCCCTCTTACTATCAAATCCCCAGCAGGGCACTACAGAAAAATTGCCTGTCAACGGACTAAAATGAATAACATGTGATCCTTGGTATAATTCCCTTGGAATTCAATTTACACTAAATGCAGAAAGAACCAAGGAAACCCTTAGAATGGGAGCAGAGAAGAGTCATGTACATTAGGAAAATTAAATTCTGCAACTCGCAAAGGGGAATCATTCATCTGTTCCTCCATGACAGAAGTGCCTCTGGCTACAATTCCTAGTGAGCAATTCTAGTGACTCCTCAGGAGTGAAGATACCAAGTTGCTGTCCTATCTCTACTGCAGGCTCAGACATAGACTGGGGCAGATCGCCAGGCCTTCTCCACCTCAACCATTACTCCTTGGTTTACCTTCACCACCAAAGAGAGCCTTATTAAGAGGTGTGAAAGTCTCATTGCAAATTAGGATATGTTTATTTCTCTACTAATTCCCAGCAATGTGTTTGTGGCAGACACTGTTTGTTGTCTGTCCAACAGCCATTTCCCCTTTATTCCTTGCTAAAGTAATCTGAGTTTGCTCATGTTGTATAAAAAAATTAAAAGACTTTTAAATGGATCAAAAGGCTATACTGTGTTTTCAACTGAAAACTGTGTATTGTTTAGTGCTCATTTTCCCAGGATATATGATTTTATGTTGTGTTCCTTTCATTGTCTTTGAGCTATTTTACAACTCTCAGATAAACTGTAGGGATACAAGTTAACTTATAGAAAACTAGTGGTAAAACAAATACTTCTCGTTTATAGAAATGCAAATAAATCTCTTCCATGGAGGGTCAATTGACTTTCCTCCTCTATAGTAGAAGAAGCTACTTTGCATCTATTAAATTAATTTCATCGATCATGGTAATCTTATATATTTGTTTGGTGTTTGGATTCTCTTTGGAACATTTTTTTCTGGTTCTTTCCTTAATTAATGAGTTAAATATAATCTTTGACACCTGTTCATTTTATATCTTTATGAGAGTCATGATTAAAACTTTAAAAAACATTTATCTTTGAAAATGTATTCTGTAACAATATACCCAGAGAATATGGGCCCATTCCTAATTCCAGGAGATAAACTATGATAAATTTAATCTAACTATGACAATAGTAATTTTATTCCCCTTTGCCTGTGATAGGTTTAGAGGTGATCATGTGGCCACATTCTAATCAATGAGAAATAAGGGAGGAGGTTCTAAAAGAAGCTTACCTCTCTGATAAATAAACAAAAAGGAGTGAGGAGCCAGTAGTGGGGAGTTGGAAAATGCCCCTTCTCTCTTGCCTTTAGATGTTATCTTGTGAGAGTAGGATGCTTGGGAATGACAGCTGCCATCTTGCAATAATAATAACCTCACCAAAAAGCATCTCAGATAAGCAGTCTCTGAGCACTGACATTATTTATTGAGCCTCTGAATTAATCAACTCAGGAACTATTTCCTCCAAAGTTGTTATGAGGTAATAATTCCTCAGTATTTAAGCCATTTCAGTTGGCTATTTAGTTACCTGTATCTATAAGTATTCTAATAAATATGGTCACAGATTCAGAAAAAAAAAGAACCCAGGATATCTGACATGGAGTGAGACTTTCAATGTAACTCATGTGTGCAGTGGTGGTGGTGCAGGGCAGAAAAGGGTGGTTGCAGTGAGCTAGGCAAAAGATGGGTACTGAGGGACAGCACAGTAGGATGGGATGTGATATGAAGAAGGCAGGAGCGATGGTTGAAGAATTATAGGGTAGTAGCAAATAACAAAGAAATAGCCATTTGCCCATCGTTGTGACTAAGCTACCCTTAGTTTCTCTGGTTCCAATTCTCTACCTCAGAACACATAACAGCAAGGCTAGACTAGGATCCAGGTGTCCTATCCCTGGTTAGACATTTTCCTCAACTGTAAATGACAATTATATATGACAATTTTGCAGTGATCTCATTCAAAATCATCATCCTCTTCATCATTTCTGTTTATTGAATTTTACTATGTCAGGAATTTTGATAAATATGATATATGAATTATATTATGTAATCTGCCAACAAGTCCATGATAAGATGTAGTAGTTACACTCCCTATTGATTTTTATTTCCCTGTATCTATGCCCTGGGGAAGTCAACTCTCACACTTACTCTAGGCTGGCCAATGGGGCAAGATGACTTGTGTTGGCCAGTGGGACAATGCCATGACACAGAGGCTTGTAAAGCACTTAAACATGGGAGTTTGCCCTATTTTGATGCTCCTGGAAATCTTGAGATTACCATTTGTGAATAAATACAAATTAGCCCACTAGTTTCAAGTGGCATATTAATCCCCATGAGCTGACCAATTCTCAGCACGAATCTACAATCGGCACCAACCAACGGCCAGCATAAATCACAAAACGCCTTAGACCAACTAGCTCTTAGCCAGTCCTCCAACTGAATACAGCCACATACATGAGTTCAGGTGAGGTATGCAGAAAAGCCTCCAGCCCAACCCAAATTGTCAACTACCAGAACCATGAACTAACAAATAATTTTTAAGCTACTAAATTATAAACAACAAAGCCTAACTGATACATTAAATTATATAATATCAATGCCCCAATTTTATAGACAAGGAAAACTAAGACTCAGAAAAATTTCCCAAGGCCACACAGCTAACAAGAGCTGAATCTAGGATTCAAACCCAAATGTGTCTGACTTCAGAGCCCATGTCTTCGACAACAACTCTAAATAATATATTCTAAGCAAACCATTAATTTCAAGGAAACAGAGATGAGATATACCTCTAAAATCTTCCTGCATTGTGAATTTCTCAAACTTGAATTTATCTCTTTAACCTGCTGGTAAGTGTGCATACATATCACCAGCCTGAACCAACTCTTAAGAAAAATAAAAAAGTTTACAAATGCAGAATTTATTGTAAAATGTAGCATTTCCTGTTGTTTTTTTCTTTATGTCCTAATTTACATTTATCAGACTTACAGGGTCTTGGCCCAGCTTCTAATAAACTAGTATTCTGTGAAAAATTCCATATTCCCCATACCTTTGTGACCTCACCATGCCCTTTCACATACCTTGCATTTGCCTATGTTTCCACCCCCTGGAATTTTCTCTTCACATATCCATTGCCCACCCTCCTCACACAAAAAGACTCTCATTATGAGTCAACTCCAATCTCAGACTCCCCTAGCAGTATTACTGCCTCTCCTTTGTGTTTTTATGGCATTTTGCACATACTTCTATTATAGTGCTTACCATATTTACTCCCATAACTGCCTTTTTCACTAGACACATTCCTTACTGAATCCTCAACATCTAATATGGTATCTGGCATACAGCAGGTGATAAATAAATTTTTATAAATGAATGAATAAAAGAATCAATTAATCGATCAAAAATTAAAATGTTCTCAACCCACTTCTTTAGTTTTATCTCAAATGATTTCTCATCTCCCATCCCCTGTTTCAACTAAATTGAATT
>NW_006441071.1:10640873-10690103 GCF_000325575.1 Pteropus alecto
CCTGCTTGTGAGAGAAAGGCTATTCATTCATCAAATCCATTTTCTCTTTATTCTCACTAGACTACATTTTCCAGCACCCTTTGCAATTAATTGTGACCATATAAATAGGTTCTAGCTAAAGGAATATAAGCAGAAGTGATATACCACTACCAGACTTGGCTCGCAAAAATCTCCTAAGTGTTTCTTTGCATTCTCTTTCTCCTTTTACCAACTTAATGTAGGTGAGTACAGTGACCTCAGAGGTGTTAAAGTTGGTGGAGCCAAAAAATGAAAAGAACCTGGTCATTCAATCACCACTTGTCAGATAGTCACTAACTGAATAGGAATGTCTATTTTGGATTTTCTGGAAGCAAGAATTAAACTTCTATTCTGTTAAGTCACTGAGATTTGGGGATTTATCTGTTTTACTGGCAAGCTTTACCTTAACTAATAAACTGATGTATCTTTGCTCTGTGTATTCCTTCTGTATCATATGCCCTGTCTTTAATATATATGCCCAATTTTACTCATCCACTGAAATACAACTTTTTCAATTATTCCTTCCCTAATTCTTCCAACAGTCTTTGCTCTTCCTCTAAAATGCTCTAATGCTGTATCTACACACCTCTTAGACATGTACCATGTTCTGCTTGCGCTACTGGTATTTAAGTTATTTTTCTAAACTTAAAAACACTAAAATGCATACAACTCTATGACATGAACCTCGGCTTGCTCATTTCTGTTTGCCCCACAGCACTCAATATATAGAGCCTTATACGAAACAGACACACAAGACATTTTATCAAATGAAGATCTGTGCTTCTATACTCACCATGTTTTAGACTTCAAATACATCTAGCTTTATCTTTCTAGGCAGGAATATTGATTTTTTTGTTTGTTTTATTTTATTTTCAGTTTTTCTCTTTTTCTTGCTTCCTCTTCTCCTTATTTTCCCTTTCCGTTCTCTAAATTGTTTCCAGTTTCATTTGCTCTCTCTTGAGGGTCCATGACCAGAATGAGGCCACATCCAATATTCCGGATATGGCTCTCTCATTAATTTATTGGGCAAAACTAACCACTGGTGTTTTAATGGGTCTTTATGGGAGATAACACAGTGATTGCATCTATCTCCTCCAAATCAAAAAATGTCTCTGTCATTTTGGAAGAAGTTAAATAATCTATTTTTGGTTGATAAAGAGTAAATTAAGAGTTTTATAGAATAGAACCCATTCTGAGGGTTGGCTTCCTCTATTTTATTGGGACCATGGAGTCCTGATGGGAGTTATTTGAGGTTGGAGAAGCTAAACATAATAGGTCCAGGATTTCCTGAATTACACTAAAGACTGTAACATTTAGGAACAGAATTCAGAGCATTAAATCCTCTAGAAAGAGGAGGATTTAAATTCCTTTAGAGAATTTAATTTTCCTTTTTGCCTTTCTAATCTCCTAAGTGAAAATCAATTTAAGATAATCTGTGACTGGTAGAAACTGGGTTTTGATTTTTAACAATCTATACATCTAAGGCTTATAAAGGCTTTCTGATTTTAGATCATGTTAAAAATATAAGCAGAAAGAATGAACTCTTTATTGCTACAGAACACATAAAATTCCAATTTTGATGTGAAACCTAGAGGGCTTTCTTCTCATTTATGTGCTCTCCTCTCTTCCAAGCTCCCAGTCACATGCTACCAGGAACTGGGACAGGGACACTATTGGATGGGAAATGCACAGACTAGATGACTGTCAATAAGGCCATAAGATACAATGATATGGTACAGTCAGACACAGCAAAAGATAGGCAGAAAGCAAGGCTGAATGCTGATAAAGAGTTCAGTGAGTCTCAAGGCAAACAATATACAGTGGAACTATTTGATAAATGGAAAAGGAATGCAAAATAATGATTAGGAAATCGTTTCACGGTTATGGTAGGAAAGTCCCAAAGCCCTCAGCCAAACCATATGCATCTGAGAAAGGAAAAGAGAAGCTAGAATATTGCTGAAGGAATACATTATCTATCAAAGTAAGAGCAATCTCTGAAGGTTTTTCTTTTTCAGGGACAACCAAGAACAGAAATCAAATCCTCTTTTCCTCTTTCTTGCTTTGTTTCTTCATTGCCCCTGCTTTCTTTAATAGCAGTCAGCTCAAAGCACTTCCATAGTGAAGAACGCACTGCAGTGAAAGTGCTGTAGTCAGGTCTAATTGTAATTCCACCTCTGCTACTTAATTATCTTCTTGGTGACCTTGGCCAATATATTCATCTCTCTGGACCTCAGTTTTCCATGGGGTTAGGTCGGCTGATCACTAGAGTTCTTCCTGGTTCTCAAGTTCTCTGATTCTCGATTTCAACATATTTTTCTACCCTAATTTACATTCTTTAGTGTCTGTTAATCACAGGTGCAGTCCAGATGGATTTCTCAGATCTGCTAGCACCTAAAATTCATCACCCAATAGAGGAAGCTTGCTTAGGAGTCAGGAATCAATGAAGACATAGTGCTCTAAGTGGACTAAATTGGGAAGAACTGGGATGCCTTTTGCAGATGGTGTGACTGCCCCTTAGTGAGCTGAAGCCTCAAAGCTCCTTAGATTTGCTTAGACACTGAAAATTTAAGAAGGTTAACACTTCTATGGGAGACTCGGAGCTGATGCATTATTTATTATTTTCAGTAGGCATATCTCAGAACCAGCTCAATTTGGTATTTATATTTGTAAGAAAAGCACATTTGTGATATGAATAGCACTAGAAGTTGGCTGCCAATCTCTCTAGAGCAGGTTTTACCAGATACACCTTTCTTGGTTTATTTACCATGATCCACAGTGAGACCTGAAGCCTCATGTGCTCAAAACTGACTTTACAACAAACCTAGAGTATATCTATGTCTCTAATGGATTTTTAACCAAGTTCCCAGAGATTACTATATAAAACTGGATATCAATTTTATTAATTCATAGAAATGTATGTAGTCTGGCCACACAGGTGGCATGATTGATATATTATTTCTCACCAAATTACCACTTGAGCTTGCTTGGTGAACAAAGAATCATAATAAAGGAGTAAACTTAAGAAGAGTTCATCGACTAAAAAAAGTTTGAAAGGAATATAATAAATGTTCCTTGTCACTGACAGATTTAGTATTTCTGTTCTTGACTACATGTGAGTGACCCCAATGACTTACAAAAGGCATGGTGAATAGGAGCACAGGAACAAGTCACTTTAGCCCTGTGTTCCCAAATGTAATGTGCACACCACTTCTGGTATGCAGGATAAGTGTAGAAAGTAAAATCCATAGTAATGGTAGGTGACGCATGTGACCCAATTTGGGATTTAAACTACCTTGTATTTAAATTATAAATTTAATATTTTAGCTCATACAAAGCAAAAGACTGAAGGAAGGATATCTATGCAGGGAGGCAGAAATGGGAGTAAAATTTGGAGGGGTTAATGTGGGGAAGGGAACCTCCTAGGGGTAGGAAAGGAGCCTTTTTGGAACAGTGTTCATGAATGACCTGAGGATCTTGTTAACATCCTGATTCAGCAGATCTAAGGGTGGATGGGGCTGAGGTTCTCATTTTTAACAAGCTTCCAGGCTCAGGAAACACACCTTGGGTAGCAAGAAAGGTTTTGGAATCTTTTCACTCCATCAGAATAGAAATTGCCTCCAGATTAATTAGAGGTAAAGAAGTTTATGACATTTAATTTAAAAAAAAAATTTACTTAATTTAATCATTAGTTTACAATAATGTTCTAATTTTAAAAGTGACAATGGATGTATACCTGTGTAGAGAAGTTGTTTCATTTATATCTAAGTCATTTTAGTATAAAAAAAAAATGAGTTGTTTTTAAGATAAATATTAAGTAAGTAATAGGACAGGCATACTTTATACTGGCAAAAATCATGATATGGATGTTTGCAACCTACTTATGGGAAATGTAGACTTAGAAAGTGAATCTACACCCATTTTTCAGATCATTCTCATTTTAAAACAGGCTCTCATTTATAACAACATTGTGAAGGTGATGCTCTTAATTTTCGTTTTAGAGATGAGAACATTAGTAGAATTCTGTTCTGCTTAGGAATTTGAGAATGTCTCAGGATATTGTCTATCAAACTTGATGTACATTCACTGAGACGCGCCCCCTCTTCCTTGGCGCTGCTAGCTTTGAGCACTCCTTTTCCTGCACACTTGTGGTAAAGCAATCCCCTTTGCTTTCACTCATTCATGGTTCAGATGTATTAATACCATCAGTAAGAATATTCTCTTTATCCTGGAAATCACTCTGCATCTTCAAGATGATTCCCTATATTATTTCCTTATTAAGTGTTGATTTTATCATTGAACACTCAAAGCACATTTGTATTTTCAGTTTCTTGTGGGGCAACTCACTGTGTCTCCCATACACTGGTTATCTTCGTCCCACCTAAATCAGTGGTTCATCTAAAGTAGATTACTAATGGCAGAACTCCAAGCACACTTTCACACTTGCAGTTCTCAGTGGATAATAACCTATCACAACAATATCCATTATAATGACCACTTTATGCTTTCCCTTTGTAATAAGACCTTGTTTCTGAGCTAAAGCTTTGCACGCAATAAGAGAAGATTGGCTCTTAAGAATTGAAGTCATCCATAAGTTCGATCTTATGGTCTTGGAAACCTTGGGGTTACTTATTTTAATTGGGAAAGAGATGCTGCTGACATAAATTCAAACAAATTTACTGAGAGGCAAATCATTAAAATAACCCAGTGCTTATATCTACAAACAGGAATCTGGGGACAAATAATTCTGCACTAAAAGGTAATAAATATTGGAAAGAACTTAAAAAAAAAATAGAGATGGCAGGAACAACTTGTCCAAAAGATAGAATTGGCAAGTGAGCTTATTAAAGAAAAAAAAATGGTAAAGAAATCAACTGCAAAATAGAAACTGAGATTGAAATAAAGATAAAAACAAAAGTGATCATTTTCTTTTTCTCAAGTGTCTTTATTAATCTTTCTTATTTGGTATATAGAATCTGCACTTCAGCTGACTTTCAGATTATATTACTGAGAGTAATAAAATGGCATATACCTCTTCAAGCAAGTTTGTTTACCCACCGAACTTATCAATAAAAGTAAATAGTATGGTAACAGTAATGGAAAGGATATTCAACTGGATAACCAGAGAACTAGAATCTAATACCAATTTGGCCACTAGCTGATTGTAGTAAATGTGTGAGTTATTCATTATATATGTATCTATAGTATATGTTTAGCATATATATGTATATGCCAATACATATATATTATATAGAATATTGTTCTTAACCTGAATATATCACAGTATCCATCAGATTCTAAAGTAAGGGTGACTTTCTTCAGGTCACTATTAAAAACATATCCTCACTATCAGTAGATATATATTATTATATACTATATAATTACTATTATTATTATTATTATTATCATCATCGTTTTATGAAATTGAGTCTAAAACCGCCTTGAGGTAAGTTGTAGCTACTAACCGAGGCTAAGCTTGGAGGAAAGATGTTAAAGATCAGCTGCTCTAAGACAGGATTGTTTCCTCCGTGCAGTAGAAGTTCAATTTTATCAAATGTTTTCAGGCTATTGGGACTAACTTCTGTTAATCAAATAACAAGTGACTGATTCACACTGAGAAATTATAAATTGAAAAATTGAAAAATCAAACTCTTAAAAAGCCCAGAATATCAAATGGGTTATCTACTCTTCTCAGAGGATGCCCTAATTCTATGGGACTGAGATCTGCTCGATTCAGAAACAGAGTCAAGGGAGCTGGATAATTCTAAGGTTTTGAGATTTGAAGGCCAAACTCACTCCTTTCCAGTCTAGGTAGGTAAAGGTTCAGTGTGTGCTTATGCTAGCTAGACAGAGCGCTCTTCTTTGAAGAGGACTGGAGACACAGAGACTTACTCTTCCTCTCTACTTTCCCCTTTTCTAGTCTCCCTTAGGACTATCACCTTTTGGTTACTGTGGGACTGCCACTTCAGGCTGTCAGAGAGTAATGTTATCACTTAAGCTAACTCTTCCTGATATTCCACTGTAGTCCTGGGGACAAAGCATTGGCCATCCTCATCTACAGAGTCTCTGTCATGCATGTCTCTCCCTCTCTCAGGGGGGTCGCCTTTTCCTGATCCTTCCCTTACATTCTGAGAGTGCCTCAGAGAACCTGCCTATATACCTACCACAGCCTTGAATAAATGTGGATAAAATAATCTGTTTATCTCTTATCTCAACCTATAATAATTTGATGCACATTTTGCAAAATCCTTCTAGTAATATGTGGTGAGTATAGCCCCTAAGGATCTGGTAAAACTTGTGTGGAAATTCTAGCATCAAGCTCATTACTGATAACACCCTAGGACAGCGATCCCCAACCTTTTTGGCACCAGTGATCAACGCTCCTTTGAGAATCTAATGCTTGATGATCAGAGGTGGAGCTGAGGCAGTGATGCTAGAGCTGGGGAGTGGCTGCAAATACAGATGAAGCTTTGCTCGTTGGCCTGCCACTCACCTCCTTCTGTGCTGCCTGGTTCCTAACAGGCCACAGACCAGTACCCATCCGTGGCCCAGGGGTTGGGGACACCTACCCTAGTTGATGCCATGGGGAAGCACTGAACTTGCATTCGAAGGGTTCTTGCTGACAGAAGATGCTGACTGGATGTGTGTGGGTACCAGGCCGGCCACTGAGCAGGAGGAGCGTCCCTCAGGATCCATTTGCGATCTTTTGGCAATGTTCCTTCATTGCTACAAGGAAACCTTGAGGAATCTCAGTGCCGTCTAGGAACTAATGGTATTTAAGCACCCTCAGGATCTTTGGTTGGTAATGAGCTTCATCGTTGGTTCCGAAGGGTGGTTCTTCGTCAGCACAGCTTTACTAATTTTCTTTTGCTGCCCGAAAAAGCAGAAATGAGTTTGTGGGGTCTGGAATTCTACCTGCAAAGATGCCTACTTCTCTATTAAGGGCAGATTGTGAATCCATTGACTTTTTGATAAGACACAACATTCCCGTCTTCTCTCCAGATTCACCTCCTATCATTTTTTCCCCAGTCTTGCTCATTTAACTATAGCTACACTTTTAATGTCTCCTGTAGATCCCATGATTTATTTTTCTATATAGCATTTACCACCACTTAACATAATATATATTAATTATACATTATATATTATATGTTGTAAAATATATATTTTTTCATTGTCTGTCTCCTCCAACTAGAGTGTAAGTTTTATGAGAGCAGAGATTCGATCTGCTTTATTTCTTTCTATATCTCAAACATCTAGAATGTATCTGGTATATAGTAAGCATTCAACAAATATTTGTTGAAAGAAACAATGAATAGTCTTATGAATTTGAGTGTCTAGTGCAGTGCACTGATCAAGATCAGCAGTTCTTGAACCTGGAAAAAATGTATCAGATTCCAAGGCTCTAACCAAGATATAGTAAATCAAAATATCTGAGGGAATAATGTTCAGGAATCTGTATTTTTAATAAGCTTTCTAGTATTTCTGATGAGTAGTCAGGCCTAGGAACCAAGGGTCAAAGCCAGGGATCCCCAACCCCCAGTCTAGTCCGTAGCCTGTTAGGAACCAGGCCACACAGCAGGAGGTGAGTGGCAGGCTAGTAAGCAAAGCGCCATCTGTATTTGCAGCCACTCTCCAGCACGAGCATCGCTGCCTCAGCTCCACCTCAGATCATTAGGCATTAGATTCTCATAGGAGCACTGGTTCCTGGTGCCCAAATGTTTGGGGACTGCTGCTCTAGGCCACAGTTTCCAGAATACAGGAGGAAGCATAAGGTAGTGGTTAGTGTGTGGATATTGAGATCGGCCTGGATTGGGCTCCCAATTCTGCCATTTACTCACTATTATAGATTACTAAATCTCAGCTTTCTCATACTTAAAATGGGCTAATAACAGTATCATACAATGGTAGAAACTTCATGCTTTTGGAGCATGTAAGAGTCAGAACAGCTTAGCTTTCCCATGGTGTTGTAGATGTGGAGGTAGGTAGGACCATGGAACATTACGGCACTGGCACTGCTGTATGGTCCTGGAGCATCGGCCCAGGGGTGGGGCACAGATTATTCCTTAACCCCTCTGTTATCAGCATAAGAACCATGATATAGTGTCCAAATGGCTTCCCACTGATAACAGGAAGGACAGACAGCCTATGGGATGGAGCAAGGTCTGAATCGGGGACTGATAACCACAATTCAACTACATGAACAAAAGACACTCCTTTATCAACTGCTCGGGCTACAGAATTAGATCTTCTGACATACCTGTCCACGGCCTTGCTATTTGAGCTGGAACATAATGCAGGAAATGAACATCTCTTCAAGCTTAACTCACAATCCTGACATCATTATCATTCTCCCTCTAGTCGGAGCCTCAGGAAGCATTTCACTTTTTATTCGAACTTGATAGAAAGTCTCTATGAAACCTGCTCAGCAGAGTATTGGAGGTGTGAGCACCCCTGTTTATCCAGTAATGGTAACAGTATTAACTATAACTAATGCTTTAGTATTAGTGAATATATACTAGTGTAATTCCACAGCAATCCTCACGTTATTTTCTAAAATGCCATTGGATTCCATGTATCAAACGTTAGTACAGTACAGTCTCACAGGTATTGTATTATAGATAGTATTTATTTATATGAATATACTCAATAAAAAGGAGTCTGACCTACTTCTTAGTTGTTTTTCTCATTATTATCTTGTGTGTTACATATCACAATTCACATTTGTACAGTGTTTCCGGTTCATCAACTTTCCTAAGGAATTAGGCAGTGGTGGGGCGGGGAGAATGCTTTTTGAGGAAAGGAGACTACACAAAGTAGTCTCCAGTGGTGCCTCTGCTACATCATGGGCACTTTTTGGCCACTGTATTAAGTATGTCTTGTATGGTTTTTCTTTTCTCCCACTGCAGTACAGCTTGACTGCACTAGGAGCACCTAGAAATGTAATCTGAGTATTTAAAAAAATGTGTCTAGATGAGAATTACTAGAGATCAGAAGAATATATTTCTGGTGACCCAATTTGAGATCAGCAATTAATTAACTATGTATAGAAATGTCACTTAAAGAAAAACCTTTGTCAATATGCTGAAATTTCTTTTATAGATTCGTGATTAACTTCTAATTATAGACTAATTACCCTCTTTGTTATCACCCAGGATCTTGAGCATTGACGCAGAACCTATAAATGATGCCAAGCAGACAAGTGTGGATGTAGCATGCTTCTTTACTGCCTAATGTGCTTCCTTCACCACGTGGGCAAAGATAAAAGGCAGAAAACAGACCCATGTTACTCCAGGAGCAAAGCTGACAGCTTGAGAATTCTGGTGTGAACACGCAGTGATGGGATTTTTAGCAACCAGGAAAATGACTTCAGTGAACTTTCTGATTTTACTTCAAAGAGATGTTTAAGGTAACTGATAAGAAGGAGAAGAATGAGCTTTGTTTCTAGATAGCAGCTTTGAGATGAATCCGCGAAGCAGCTGGCTTAGAGCAGTGTGTATGCGTGTATGTGTGCGTGGGTGTGTTTGAGCATATGCGTGTGTGTGCATGTGCGTGTGTGTGTGTGTGTGTGTGTGAAAGAGACAGAGAGAGACAGAGAAACAGAGACTGAAAAATAGGGACAGAGAGACAATGCTCATGTGTGTTTGACATTTGTCTGCCAGTAAAAGGGAGAGAGAGAATACTTATTTCCTCAGAAAATGAAGTGGAAGGTTTAATAGAACAGAAGACAGTGTTATCGCTACTGAGGAAAGAATTCAATCATATATGGTGGCTGCTTTCAAAACTCACATGTTGCCTCGACAGATCTAATCTT
Organism: Pteropus alecto; assembly: GCF_000325575.1. Classification (NCBI taxonomy): domain Eukaryota; kingdom Metazoa; phylum Chordata; class Mammalia; order Chiroptera; family Pteropodidae; genus Pteropus; species Pteropus alecto. Next base: position 10,650,703 of record NW_006441071.1, read on the forward strand.
ACCACTATACAGATATGCTTCCTTTTCTACAGTGAATAATGCCATCATCCCCTTCTGCTCGTTGGCCACAAAAGCCACTTCTTGTTTCATTTAAGACAACTAGAAAGGACAAAGTACCCAGCCAGGTTGTGTCTAACTCAAGAAAGCCAAAAACCTTCAATTTCCTTGGGTCTAACAGTGATGTACTGGAAACTTCTGGCAAAGGATGGATACCCGTTCACTGATGGAGTTGGGTGGAGAGTCAAATATTACCCACCAGAATGTAAATTTCCATAATGGCAAGATTTTCTAAAGTCTGTTGGGCTGTTTATATCCAACACACAGTGCAGTGCCTTGTTCATATGAGATGCTCAATAAATATTCTTGGACTAAATGCTCTGTCCTATTTTTATGATCTGATATTTCTGCTGAGTTCCATTTTTCAAGAATATACAACAACATTTTTTATTTCCTTTTCTCTCTCTCTCTCTCTCTCTCTCTCTCTCACACACACACACACACACACGCACACACACATCCCCAGCTGCTATAATATAGTAATGGTACTGTGGCTTTGTTTTTCTAGAACCCACAATCATTTTTCTGCCTTTTGACAGGAAAATATACGAAATCTTAAAAAGAATAATAATTATAATGATTTTTTAAGAGATGTCACAGAAGAGAAGATCAAAGGAATCACATCTAAGACAGAAACCTATAGTCCATTTTTCTGAATGGTCATTGTTTGTTCTAAATACTGTGTGGAAACATTTTCTTGAATGTTTAGAAACCAAAAGTTTCTTGATATTGGGAGCAGGATGATGACCAGTACTTGGGCCACCCACAGTTTTTATAACCTAAAATACTCTTATATACACCACTAACTTTTTCATCCATTCTCTATTTTTCCAGCAATTATGAACCAATTGGCTGGACATTTGTTAAGTTTTCAAGGGAAATGTAGCTGCAAGGTCTGACAATGGTCCGATGGCCCCTTTATTTCCAGGCTAATCTCAGATGTTCCTTATTTCTTCCTAAAATTTTTTAGTCATTTTATTTCCACAAGAATAGAACAGCAGAAATTTTCTCATTATAAGATAAAGGGTAGGAGTACTTGAGGGTATAAAATGATGCTTCTATGAGGCTATTAATGATCATAACCAATGATTCTCCAGGTACATGGTTTAAGAGAGAGAATGCACAGTCAATTTTGAGCCCAAATGAATGATCCTTATTTGTGTCTCTAATGCAGGTAAATGATATGATTCCTACTGAAGTTCAAAATAAAGGTTCTGCATGAGTCAAGGATTTTGCCAGGAGAACCATATATAAAGTTGATAAAGTTGTCAGATTTCAGATTTCACTTCTGATCTGAACTCTGCATCCTTGAATTGAGCAGGTTGGCTCACAAAGACAAATTCACAAGAGACATTTTACTAGAATTCTAATGTCCTCTGGGTTGACACTTGGGGTCTGTGCCCTGCACATCTTCTCTCTTTTGGCAAGTCCCACAAGAAGCCTAATTACAACCAGAACATTGCTTGGTAAGCATGAAGTCAGTTAAAGGGAAGCTAATTACCTTTTTTCAATAAGACAAGAATTTCATGTCTTCTCCTCTTTCCTCAATCCTCCCACTAACCCTATTTCACCTTCACACTTAGTAGATAACTTTACATAATTCATGGAAGAATAATAGCCATTGGGTGGGGAAATTTTTTTATTCTTGTCATGAACACTTGTATCCTTTCCCTGGCTCCTTACTGCCCTGCTAGTGAAGGTCAAGCTCATATCATTTCTTGTCTTCTCTAGAACTTTGCTCTTCTAGTTACCCACCCTCTCCCATACATCAACAATCTCTCTTCATCTGCTTGCTTCTTCTCAGCACACAAATATGTTTTAGCATCTCCCATCTCACACACACACATGCACACAAAACACCGCCACTGTCTATATATTTGCTACCAGCTTCTGCCCCATTTTCCTGTCCCCATCATAATGAAATTTCTTGAAAAAGTTGTCTCCACACAAATACTTCATCATATTATATTCACTCCTTAACTCATTGCAATCTACCTTGTGACCTAGGTGTCCCTTCATCTTCTCAAAGTTATCAGTGATTTCCATGTTGGTTAATCCGAAAGATATTCTCTGTCCTTATTATGCTCTAACCCTCAACATCAATTGACACAGTTGCCTTCTCCCTTCTGCTCTGGTACTCTGCTCTCTAGACTGTAGCCTACACCACATACTTAGTTCCTCCCTCACGAACCACTCTTCTTCTGTTCTCACAGCTGCTGCTACACCTCCATCTGACATCTCAATGGGACAGTTCCCCAGGGCTTTATCTTGAGCTGTCTTCTCACTCTATGCATATTTTCTAGGTGTATCACAAATCATCTGGCTTTAAGTACCATAAGTATTCTAATGATTTCCACATTTATATCTCTGAAGCAGAACTGTCCCTTAAATTTTGCGCTTACATAGACAACCAGCTTCCACTGAGATAATTCCCAGATACCTAAAACTTCAATGCAAAAATGTAACTACTAATTCCATTGTCAAAATTATTTCCTCCTTACCTCTGTCTCCTCCATTTCAATCAGTATGACACCCCATTCACCCAGATACTAAGCCAGGAGCCCCCCATATTCAATCTATTTTATTTCTTTCTATTATATTTCCACATATATTTTTCCTCCACCACTTAGTTCAGGCCTTCATCAACTCTTATCCGGGATACTGTAAAGCCTGTAAACTGGTTTCCCTATTTCCAGTCTTTTTCCTCTCAAAGCTATTCTCCAAATAACGATGAGCATGGCTAATTTAGACACAAATTAGCTTATGTCACTGCATGAAGAGGCGTATTGGAAAAGGGTGGAGTAAAACACAATCCTCTCAAAGGAGGCATCCATTTTCTAGCTTAGAAAGATATTACCCACAGATACAGAAGATTTGGCTTTCCAAAAACAAAGAAACAAATGAACGAACGAACAAACAAACAACTGTCTGGCTACAAGAGGAAAACATCAAACAGGTCAAAACACCAGGAATTCAAAAGAAAACCAAGTAAATTGCCAAATATTAGGTTTCTTTTTTATTTAATTTGCTTCAGGCAGCAAGGTATAAAGAAAAAAAGCATGTGCTGGTGTATTTGTTTCCTACGGCTGCTATAACAAATTACCACAAACTTAGTAGCTTAGAGCAATACAAATTAATTTTATTCTTCTGGAAGTCATAAGACCAGAATAAGACTCACTGAGCTAAAATCAAGGTGCTGTCTGGACTGCATTCCTTCTGGATGCTCTAAGGAAGAATTAGTTCTTTGCCTTTTCCAGCTTCTAGAGGCTGCCTGAATTTCCTTACTTTGGGCCTTATCTCTTTGATTTCTGCTTCCATTGTCACATTTCCTACTCTGACTGACTTTCCTATCTCCCTCTTATAAGGACCTGTGTCACTTCCTTGGGTCCACCCGGATAATCCAGGATAATCTTCCCTATCTGAAGAGTCTTAATTTAATCATGTCTGCAAGGTCTCTTTTGCCATTCATAAATGTGCCATCACTAATCTGGGGATTAGGACATAAATATCTTGGGGGGCACATTGACAATGGCACTAAGTGCTAGTTTCCATCTCTTTTCTTCTTTAGATTATAAACTCCTTGAGTCTTTGTCTGATATGTTGAACTGATTTGTTGAACTGATTTGTCTGCTAGTATTTTTTTCACTTCAATTTAGCACACAGTAGTAATTTCATATAATATTCACAGAGAAGGACTGATTTCTTTATGGATCATATCTGACCTACGGCAAGGCAATGACTTTAAATAATTCTATTCCTCTAATGGATTGTTGGTGGTTAAGTTATAATCTGAAGAAGTCTAAGAATCTTGGTTTTCAAGAAACAATTGGATTCTAAAACTTGAGTGTTATCTTTCCAAGTGACTTAGCCCTATTTCTCAACATGTAGAATGAATGTGTGGGTGAGAGGTGAAGGAATCCTACAGTCTGGTGAAGAAATAGCAGAGTGGGGCAAAGGGGTCTCTAAAGCTTGGCCGAGAGGTAGCTCTGAGAATCATCTACAGATGGACCCACTTATGCAAAGGAGAGGAAGCCGCAGTATGAATAGACCCATGTGGCTACAAATATTTTCTGTGGGTTGAGGCAAGAGTCTTTTCATCATTTCCTATCATTTATTCTTTGACTCATTTTTACTTCTTTCTCTTTTCTATCATCATTTATCATGTTTTCCTTTTATCTTTGTATATGATATTATTCATTCCAAGCATTCCTCACTAGGGCCCTCGTGAAGTAACAATCTTTTGCCAGAGGCAAGTAAGGCTAATGAGGTAGCAACATCAGTCTCTGTTGGAGCATCATGGTGTCACTGAGGAACCGTTGGATAACTTGGCACCACTTGTCAGGAACTCATTGAGGTCCTGCAAAGTTCATCTAAACATCTTCAGAACCTAAATAATAACTGGAGAAAAAAGTTATGAGACATGCAAAGAAAGTGCTGAGTCTTCTTTGAGCTATATCATTGCTAGTAAATTTAGAGTAGATGAGGGAAGGGCATTATATTGGAAAGTGAAAACTGAAATTTCTTAGTGTTGATGAATATCTTCTCTAAGGATTAAATTCAATGGCAGAGTTTTAGGTTTCAGCATTATAGTCATTAATGATAAATGACTAAATCTGAATAAACTTTACATGACTGAGTCACAAATAAATGCCATAATGAAACTGGAGAGAAACTAGAATGACTCTAAATGAAATTCCTAATAACCTGTCATTCCTTTTTCTACTCTGTTTTACAACTGAATTTCACATAATTCTGGGTTTATGGAAATAATACAAGGACACAGAGAGATCACTGAACTAGACATGAGAAGAGCTGATTTTTAGTCTTTTCTTTTTCCCCTGACAGTAACTAATTCTATGATCTTAGAAAGAACATTTAATCACTGAGATTTGTTTTCCCTCTCTGCGAAATGAGTGGGTTAAACTAGATACACTTTAAAATTCTTTCAGATTCTACACTAAAAATGTATGGCAATTTTGCCTTATAAAGGGGTTTTTAACATGTGTTTTTTAGAACTACCACTCTGAAGGATGTTATTGGGCATTACATGGAAAGAAAATGATTCTGTGGTCCAAACAATTGTGGGAAATCTAAAACTAAGCAAAGTTTTTTCTATGTCTTTATTTCAGGATACTTCTAAGTCGTTAATATGTAAATATGCCTCCCGTGGTTATTCATCCCGTCAACAGCCTTTTATTAAGAGCCTACCATGCATCCATCCAATTCTAAAGTTAACTCTGTTGAACAAAAACATGCATGGTCTTTGTCCTCATGGAGTTTAAATCTAGTGAAAATAGTGGGTGTTTATCACATAATTATATAAATAAAAACAAAATTATAATTGTAGTACTTCTTTGGAAAGGTACACAATCCTATAAAACATAAAAGAAAGAGATTTCAATCTGGTCAAGGAAGATTAGAAAGAGATAATGACACTAGAATTGAAAGATGAGTTTATGTGAGAAAGAAAGGGGAAGAAATTTCTAGGCAAAAACAGTAACATGTTTAAAGGCCCTGTGGTTGCCAGGAACATTTGAGGGACCGGAAAAAATCTCTAAAAATGAGATGCAATGTGCAATATTTCTCTCATTATTTGCTCTTGAAACATTTTTCCTTTCCTTTTCTTTTTTTTTTAACCTCTCTGTAAGTGCCTTATAGAGATTATGTTTTCTAGAACAGGTGACTTTGTATAGCACTTCTTTAGAGTAATTTAATATGTGTTCACTCTGCCTAAGGAGATTCATTTCTGGAATGCCAGTGAATCCTATTGCATGTGCCCATGGAAGGGGACTGAAGTAAGTGACTTCCCCACATGTCTGTAGGATCCCTTAGCTTTATGATGTGGAGAAGAGAACAAGATGATGGATATACATGTGGTTAGGGGAGAATTTCTTCTTATTTTTGCTTATTTCTTGTTTTTTATTTTATTTTAATAAAAATTATATTACCTAAATTATATAACATGATGACTTGATATGCATACACATAAACATAGTGAAATGATCATTATAGTCAAGCCAATTGCCATATCTTCTCCTCACATAGATTTTTTTTGTGTGATAAGAATGCCTGAAATACACACTTTTAGCAAATTTTCAGTGTTCACTAACATATTATTAGCTGTACTATAGTCAGGCTGTACAATAGATTTCTAGACTTATTTATCCTACATAACTACAATTTTGTGTCCTCTGACAAACACCTCTCCATTTCCCATACCTGCTCACCCATGGTAACTATAGTTGTACTCTCTGCTTCTACGTATTTGCCTTTTTTAGATTTCACATATAAGCGAAATCATGCAGTTTATTCTTTCTGCATCAGGCTTACATCACTTAGCATAATGACCATCAAGTTCATCCATGTTGTTGCGAATAGCAATATCTCCTTCATTTTTAAGGTTAAAAATATTTCATTGTATATATACACTACATTTTCTTCGTGCATGTATTGACATACACTTAAATTGACATACACTTAAAATGGAAACAATTACAACATTATTGTGAATAATGTTGTAATGAACATAGGAACACAGATAATTCTTGGAGGTACTGATTTCATTTCCTTTGAGTATATACCCAGAGGAGAAATTGCTAAATCATACGATAGTTCCATTTTTAGTTTTGAGGAACCTCCATACAATGGCTGTACCAATTTACATTCCCACCAACACTGTACAACAGTTCCCTTTTCTTAACATTCTCACCAACACTTAATCTCATTTCTTTTTGATAATAGCCATCTCAGTAGGTATGAGATATCTCATTGTGGTTTTAATTTGCCTTCCCTGATGATCTGTGATGTTGAGCAGCTTTTCATATATACCTATTAGTCATTTATATGTCTTCTTTGGAAAAAATTCTATTTGACTCTTCTGCGCATTTTTTAATTGGGTTGTTGTTTATTTGTTTGTCTTGCTATTGAGTATATAGTTTCTTATATATATTGGATTTTAACCCCTTCTCAGATATGGAAGAACTTCTTAGGAGACTGTAAATAATGCCAGCGAAGATTTTTACATACCATGTATTTGTGGTGTAAAGGGTGTTCAGTCTCTGAAACCATGAATAAGAGTGTATATGTGAGGGATGGAGGAGATAGGGTAGTATAGAAAAAAGGCTTATTTCAAAGCCAACAGCACTTTTTTCTCTTTTCAGAGGTAGGAGGCAAACTACTTTTAAAGAAAACTTTTAAGAACAAACTTCTCCATCTATTTTAGGAGATAAAAACAAATGATAATTTAAATATAAAGCCAAGATTCTCTTCTGAAATGGAGACATTTGCAATAATGAGGAACTAAATAGGTCTGTGCAGCATAAAAGGCTATCATCATTGTGATTGGCACTGAAATAGTATTATCGTTATAGGGAGGATAACCTGAGATTGGCAATGCTTTTAGAAATCAAAACAAAACAACAAAACAGAACAAAGAGACAGCTAGAGTGACTTAAAAATAAGGGTTCATTTTTCTCCCATCAGAAGAAGACTAGGAGTAAGCAGTTACTGACTTTGGTCTAGTGACTGGACAATGTGTCTGTAATTTTCTTTCCCTTCCCTTCATGGTTAGAAGATGATTGCCAGATCCAATTATCCAATTATCATCTCTACAGTCAAGATAGAAAAGTGAAATTTTCCCCAAAGCCCCTCCTCCCCAAGTTTTCTTTTGTATCTTATTGTCCAGAATTAGGTCATATAACCACTTCTAACTGTAAAGGAGGCTGTGAAAGAAGACACAGGGTACTCAAAATTGACTTGGATCAATTTTAATTCATCACCAGAAGCTAGGCACATTATTGCTCAACCAAAAGGGGTTCCATTAGCATAGAAGAAGAGAGGAAATGGATGTTGAATAAACAACAGTGTTTTTCCTAATGGGGAATTTTAAGAAGTTTGTTGTTCCTGCTGCTGTTGTCATTGTTTGTTTTGTTTCTTAATCTAGTCCTGGAGAAGGTGAAGTCTCAGGCTCTAGGTCAGTGAGATGTTATCAAATTCTTTTTGGTTGGATGTAAACTGGTCCCCACAACATGGCAATAGGATTCAAGTTCCCAAACAATTCCTTTCCAGTGTTCCAATAGATAAACAATTTCATAACTACTTCATAGAAAGCTTACTAAAATATATATTCTCAAGCCCCCACTCTAATTCACTAGGTCTATGTTTAACTATACATATGACATAATTCCCAGGTGATACTTGCTGCAGAGACCATTTGCAAAGCTTTGCATTTTGAGAGGATCAGGCCTAGGGGTTATGAGAACATAGCTGGAATGTAAGCCCTTCCTCCCCTCCTCCTCTGCCACCACCGCATTGAAATCATTTTCTATTGTTCCTAAGCCTTCAAGATAATCTTGTCAGAGTCTGGTCTTTGCTGTGCTAAGGAAATAAAGGGAAGGTGCTGGGCCAAAATTTGGGATTATGCAGTTAGGGAGTAGGGATAAAGAGCTGGAGCTGTTTTTGGTAAAACAGCAAGGGGAACTTATAGAGAATCAGTAGAGCAGTCTTGGGCCAGATAGCTGGATAAGGTAACAAGGACATCCAATACACATTTGTGATCTATGTACACATCCCTCAGTGATTCTCAGAAAAACCTGAAGAGTGGATTCAGGGAAAATACTGGACTTCTTGGTTTAGGTAGGATGGAAGCTTAGATTATTGCTGACTGGACGTTAAAGGAAAATGTGAGCTTTGAGGACTGGAGATATCTGGACATCTGGATTACGGTAATGTTTACTGACTATAAAAAAGATAAAAGAAGCATTGAACGAAAGCTTATTTTGTGAACTATCATGCAAAGCAGGCATCAGTGCACCCATTGGTACTAGTGAGAATCTAGGCTTAGATTAACCAGATGTTTACAGCCACGCTTCTGGTAAATGGTAGAGACTGCCTTTGAGACAAGATCATTTATTCCAAATCTTTTGTTCTCATGACAACATTTGCCTTTCTACCTATATATCATCTTCTGTCAAATTAGAAGGTGGTAGCTGTGAATTGCTGGAATCTGAGAATTAGCTCTTTATCACTTGTTGCTGTCACTTATCGAAATTTGTTCAATTTGAGCCTGCTAATGGTGAAAGTACTTTCTCAACCTCTTTCCCATCGTAGTCAAGCCTGTAATGGATACACTTTAAAGGATCCTGAGAGACTCTCTGTTCATGGGAAAAAATGAGGGAGGCAGAAGATAATGTATGAGGAAGTGGCTCTGGGACTTCACAACCCAACAAGACCTGCACAGATTATTAAACAGTTCAAATGACTTAACCATGACATGGATCCTCCAGAGAACAACAGGATCATTGTCACCACTGTCCCTGTGGAGGAAGCTAAAAGACTCGAGTACTCTCCAGCTCTCAGAGAAAATGAAAAGGGAAAGGAAACAAATGGTGTTTATTTGCCTGGGCCACTGGGCCAGCCTAGCCATTGTGAATTCTCTAAGGCATTATTGTTGTGGATAAGTTTGCACACACATAGATGCTTTGTGGAATAGCCAAGAATCCCAGAACTGACTGAGATGCTCTTACAGAGGAACCGGCCAGCCATTAAAACTACAGCATACTAATTTTCCCTTTTACAATCGTCCCACCTATTCACTAGCTCATTGATATGTTTATATTAAGTAAAAGTTATATAAATTTGGTAGATACCAATAGCAAGCATAACAAGCTAGTTTATGCTGTAGTGACAAATAACCCTAAATTTTTGTGGTTTATAACAACCAAGGTGTTTTTCTTGCTCCTGCTATGCTTCTGTTGCAGGGTAGCAATGGCCTCTGCTCCATGTCATCTTCACTCAAGGACTAAAGATGAAGGGGGCACCACTATCTGGAATTCCATAGGTCAGTGAGGCAGATGGAAGAGGAGGTAGAAAATCACACATACTAAACTTTATTTCACTTACATTTCACTGGCTAAAGAAAAATCAAATGTTCTTAACTAACTTCAAGGAGAGAATGGGAAGTACAATCCTCTCTTGTGCCCAGGAGGAGAGGGAAATAATAAATCAATGAACAAATAATGTCTGTCACAAAAATTGATGTGCTACTACAAGAAAAGACTGTCTAGAAATTTGATCCAATATACCACACACTGGAAATGGCCTTAGAGTTTGTCTACATACACATTAAACTTTTCCATGGTACCAGTTCAAGTCCTGAGCCTGAAGACAAACTTTGCAAGGGACCACTCTGTAAGCCACTGACCCAGAAACATTCTTGGCAGAAACCACACTTCTCATGCCTCACTTCAGCTGAGATATGACAGTCATGTCAAAATGTAAAATCAATGGGTTTTATCATAATTAATGTGTTTAAGGACTCACTCTAATTTTTTTTTTTTTAATCCCATCCTCGTTTCTGAACTTTATCTCATCCTGATCCATTCTCCACAAATGGGGCTCGACAATGCAGTAAGGCTCAGGGACTGAATGAGAGCTCTTGTTTTATGTTATTTGGTGATTTAAAAAACAAAAACAAAAAAAAACAGAAACAAAAATTTGAAGTTTTATTGCTTATATCTAATTCAAAATTTTCAAGCCAGGGTAGATATGTCAAAATGGTTTTATTAAAAGAACTGATTGACTGTTTCTCCACAGGGATTGTGCTCCCTCCCCGTACCTTCAGTCAGAGGAAGGAGTTTGGAGGCAGTAGGAGCTGCAGTGAATTAGGAGATGAGTTTGAGCTGTGGCATACTTTACATCCCATACTCATATGTTGAAGAGCATAAATATCTATGAAACTTACTATGCAATGGAGTTGATGCCAAATGGTTTTTAACTCTGGGAGGGCCAGGGGTCTGTGCCAAGAAGTTCATGAATCCCTAGCGTGGAATGCAAGATCATTAGTATTTATGTATATATCTATTCTTCTTGGAAGAAGCTTTATAGCTTTCATCAAGTCCTCAAAGGGATCATGAGTCATAAAATATTAAGAATCTCAGTATGAAGATAAATAAGAAAGAAGGTCTATGCTCTCCAGAAACTTACACAGACTTGTAGTTTTAGATCACTAAAGGACAAGTGCAAGTTACTTTACGTAACAGACATGTTTCTAAAAGTCAGATATAAACCACATAATATTTAAACGGTGATGATACCTATGTAAACTAAATAATCCTTCAGTAAATTGATCATGGTCTATCTTATAAACTTCATGCAAGTCCAAATTTTATAATAGGGAAATACATATTTCAGATAAATGGGTATCAAACTACATGTGAAAATTCATAGGACATAAACACACATACATACACACGCAGATACACAGACATCTCTTATGTTCCCAAACTTACAGGTCACAGAGGTCAGGTCAACATGATACTTGCATTATGCTTCCCTTCCTCTATGTCTAGGCCATTCTCTTACACCACCCTCTTCCCATAGTCCAGGATACTCTGACAATTTTCTCACCACTTCTCTCTATGACAGGGCCCTCTTGTTCAACACTAGGATATGTGTAATATCATGCATTAATATATTTTAATTTCTATATGATAGAAAATAGAAATACATGAGCCTAATTCAGTAATAAATATCTCATCCCTATTATCACAGGTATCTTACCCTAGATGTAATTTTTCATTTTCCTTTAGATGTTTAGATATAAGGATCATGCGATAGCAGAGAGAACACAAGATTTATTGCCAAGAGACCCGGGTTTAATTTCTGGCTTCATTTTTCAGATGTTCCATGTAACCAAGTCACTTGTCTTCTCTGAAACTGCTTCCTCATCTGTTGAATGAGGAAATAGTACCTAAGTAATATAATAGTGTAAGGTTACAGAAAGAGTTGCTATTAGGTTAAAGAAAATAATGTATGAATAACAAATCTAGCACATGGGCTGGTAAGTAGAAAATGCTCAGATATTTAACAAATGTTACTTGAATCCAATCACAGCAAATGAAATCAACCAAAAGATGAAATATTTCACATTAGGCTAGTTTCCTAGTATTCCCAGTTGGGTCTAGAAACAAAACACCTGAAGAGAATTTGCTAAAACTTTTTTGAGAAGGGTTTTGAGTAGCTAGCTGGAATATAGAACTAAAACAAGACAAAAATCTTGATTGTTTGCACCTCATTTGCTGTGCATAGTAATAGACTTGCATGAAAGACAGGTTTCCCATACTATGTTAGAAAAAAAATTGAGCTCGTCAGTTATCTAAAATGACATACTGAAAATATGTAAAAGATCTCTGAAAACTTTTTTTGTTCCTCTAATGGTCAGGATACTGAGGAGGCCCTGCAAGTTCTATTATGATTACCGTATGATATTTGCATTTCACTCGGCTCAACCTACTACATGAGCAAATTATGTGTATTTTGAAATAGGCATTTATGATTCCAAATACCATCAAATTAATTGTGACAGCGAAAATATGCTATTCTCAGCACTTTTCACAAAATTAGATCAATGGAAGCCACTTTTTCCACGCCTGTTGTTGTAATCCTGTTCTCACTTCCCTCCCTTATCTCGCTGGTAGTATGAGACTCCCATCCCCCACATGCTGCAGTTGCCTTCTGAGACTTCAGGCTCTGGTTTGACAGTCCCCTTTGCCTCCATATTTCTATTTATCTTCATCACAGACCAGGTTGGTGACCCTCTCTACCATCCACTTTTCATGGTTTCTTAATTTCTTCAACCCCGACATCTCTAAACATCTCTATTGCAGAAACCCACACTTTTGACTCCATTATCAATAGAATTGCTCTGTGTCGGGGTCTGATTATCTGAAATGTCCCTCTCTGACCCCAACCTTCCATATCTTTATGTTACCCTGTCATTCCCACTGGATCCTCATTTGCTGTGCATAGAAATATCTTTGCTCAGCACTATGGCATATATACTATCATGCAGAAATATAGTGTAATTTCTACATGCTAGAAAATAGCTGCTTGCTCTCTTTTTATTCAATGATTCCTCCAGATCATCTCATCAGACACCAGAATTAACTTTTTTTAGCTTCTTGTAAAAGCACATGAAATTGAACCATGATTGGCTATACTGATAGTGGTCTCACCGACTCTCAATCCTTGACTCTCTTGATCTTCTGTTCCTATTACCGATACCCAGATATGTTCCACTATCTGCGTTTTCATATCCCACTTTCAGCCAGTTAAGAAATTCTGTTAAAAACATATTGATTGAATCCAGGACACTCTTTTTTCATTCAAAATAAAAGTAAAACTTACAAAATTATTTCTCTTCTATTTTAAAAATCCTGTAAGAGCTTACTACTGTTAATTAGCAATTATTGGGATTTAACTCAGTTTGACTAAAATTTTTGCCCAATATTCTTTTCCTGTAACACATATTTTGTTTCATAGATTACTTATTTGTTGATTGATCGATTGATTCTGGTAACATAATAAAATAAAATTTACCATTTTAACCATTTTTAAGTGTACAGTTCGAAGGCATTAAGTGCATTTACATTGTTGTACAACCATCAGCTCCATCCATCTCCAGAACTTCTTTATCTTCCCAAATTAAAACTTCATACTTGTTAAGCAATAACTCCCCATTCCCCCTACCAGCAGCCCCTGGTAACGACCATTATACTTTGTCTTATGAGTTTCACTACTCTAGGTACATTGTATAAGTGGAATCGATCATACAGTATTCGTCCTTTTGTGACTGGCTTACTTGACTTAGCATAACGTCTTAAGATTCACTCATTTCACTGCAAATGTCTTAAGGTTCACACATTTCACAGCGCAGGATTTCCTTCCTTTTTAAGGTTGAATAATAGTCCATTGTATGTACATACTACATTCTTCTAATCCACTCATCTCATTTTTTTATATTAATAGATACCACCTTGAATATTTTTTCAACAAAGGACTCATATGAGTTATATTTTTTTGAATATGACTGATGTTTAATTTTGATTCCTGTTTGAATAATACTGAGTTCAAAATCCATGTCTTCAGATTTCTTATACATTTTTTCATCTTATTCCAGCTTACCAACTCTCTCTCTCTCTCTCTCTCTCTCTCTGACTCTTGGTAGGTCACTTCTATTTCTTCTGGAAGCATGTTAATGTTTTTTGTGTGTGTGAAATTCTTCAAAGAAAAATATACATATAAGATCTCACTTTTTAACATGGCTTCCAGGTGAGCCATTTTCATTTGAAGACTTGGGAGTGCCTTCAGCTCAGGAAAATGTTCTGTTTCTTCCTCTGTCTTCTTCTATTACTCCTTCTGGGTCATTCATTAGACAGATATTAGATCCCATCAATGTCTTTTACATTTACCTAAAGATCATTGTCCTTTTGCCAAAGTTAGCTTTATATTAAGAGTGATTTCTATTGTTTCATAATGCAATTCCCTATGAGGGAAAAATTTTTTTTGAATGTTGTTTTTAATAATACATTTTTCTTATTTCTTGAATAGAGTACCTTCTCATCTTTACAAATATATTAGAGGTTTTAAGGGTGTTTTGTTTCTTTGTTTTTGTTTTTGTTTTTGTTTTTTTACTGCTCCATTTAGTGTCTCCTATTTTCCTAGCTTACTTATTTTTTAGATACCTCTTGGCCTGTGATGTCCATGTTAGATGTTTTCTCCAAAAGTCTGGCAATTCTTCCTTTCTGTTCATATTTAACAGTGAGGCACTGACAAATTAGCAACTGTCTGGTGGACTTCACTGAAGGGTGCTAAGATGGTGAGCAGACTTCTTCAGAGGATTTCCATAGTTTTCAGTATCTGCACATTTTTTTTCCTTTGGTTACTAGAAATTCTCTAAACTCCTGCTTGGTCGCATGTGGGTCAAAGGGAGAAAGGGATGGTAAAGGGTGGAAAGAAATGGAAAATCAGGTTGGATGACAGCATTCTGGAAGCAGAGGAGAGGTGGGAATGATGATGGTACATCATTCTGACATATTCCTCTGGCTTTCTGTATAGTGGTTCTCTCTTTCCCCACCGGCGCTTCACGGTTCCCAGGTCAGAGCTTTTCTGGGTAAATTTCTCCTAAGATTAAATTTCCTTCTTCTACCTGGTTAGAAAAGTACAGACCCCCACTACCAAGGACAGAAAAGTATTTTGGGGGTTCTGACTGCTTCTTCTACAGACTTTTAAGCAACCCTATTTTCAGCCCTCTGCTCACTCTAGCCTTCAGAGGATTTCTGATGACTCTTCTTTCTGAGCATTTCAAGTTCTGTGGGCACAAATGGCTTCCATCTTGTTCACCACTCACTCTATGGGTTTCACTTTCTACTTGTTTTACTTGGTTTGGTCAGTTACCACTGGTCCATGTGCTTCTCCTTCCTAAAATGTTATTGGTATCTCTCTTCTGCCATTCTTCCCCCTGCTGCTATCTTTGCCTTTGTGGATTTTATTTTTCATCTGGTTATGGTTATTTTTAAAGACTTTCAGGAGGAAGCAGTGATAAATGCTATGTTCATCCCTCCTAGTTTAACTGGAGCCGTTAATATCACTTTTTTCTTCTTCTAGAATTTCCCTTTGGTAAAGACATATTCGATGTTAATACCAAACAAGAAATTATCCTTTTTCATGTATTTCTTCCAGCCTATCTTGAATCTTTAATTTTTTTTTTTTATTTCATTAGATTTCTAGGTCTACAGAGACATAGGATTTTAGAATTAGAAGGACCTTAAAATAATCAAATCCATTCTCTCCTTATATATATGGTATTTCTCTACTAATTTAACTACATAAGATATCTGCTTATATATATGGTATTTCTCTACTAATTTAACTACATAAGATATCTGCATTTAAAATCAATATCTGATGTGTGTACACACACACACACACACACACACACATTTCTTTGTAGAGGTCATTCTGAACTCCCCTTTTCTTCACAATCCACATTCGAAACATATCCAGTCCTATTCTTTTGAATTCATAAATGTCCCTTGAATGCAACTGATCTCACTATTCCTGCCTCCACCCACATTTTACCCTCCTTCTTCATCTAGAAAATTCTCTTTATCTTTCAAAATCCAGTTTACAAAGTCACCGTTTATGTAAGATCCTGCCTAACTATTCTCTCCTTTGCCTTCCACGGCATTTTTCTACAATTTTTGTCATTTTTATCACACATTGCCATGAATATTTGTTTTCATGTCATTTCTTTTCTCCACTAAGACCACAGTTTCTTCTCAGGCAGAGGTAACATCACTTCTAACTGTGGCTGAGGGTCAGACTTGCCAAAGTACATTATGAAAATGTGCTGCATGTCTGAAAGAGCATCTGTGACATGACAAAAATGTGGTATTGTTAACAAGAATAAAACAGTAACACAGAGAGATCATTCCAAAGAATGACTCTCAAGTAACCCTTGCAGCTAATCATATAAGTTTAGATAAATATATTAAGATTGGTATCTGCATAGATTTCATTTTATACTCTCATCTATATATAGTGAAGGCAGCATTAGCACAAATCCTGATAACCTGGGCCATTAATTCCATTTTTTACTAATTCCAATTTCAGGAGACAGACTTATGCAGATAAATAAAAAATAAATAAAAAAGAGTTAAGGAAAAAGAATTATAGGTGGTGGTAGTTTTTGGTGTAATTAGATATTATTGTCCTGTCCCCTTAAAATTTAGATAGCACAAGCTTGAACCCCCATTTCAGGTTTAATGATAACTATGCCCTCCTTAGGATTTCTTTATAGTTCCTGGGATGGGAAGATATGAGGGTATTACACTCTTACAGACATCTACCGCTTTGATTTTCTGCTTCAACAAAATTCTTGTACTCCATGGAGTTAAATTTTATGGAATATTTGAGGGTTACCAAAGTGGGTATATCATTCTGTAGTAGACAGATTTCTCCAGACTCAAGAGACAGGGGAGAGGGGGAGATATTGATTTTTATGAGCGGGCTCACACAATTGTGGAGGCTAGCAAGTCCAATTCTGCTGGAAGAATCTCCTATCCCTCAGAGGAGGTCAGTCTTTTTTTTCTCTTAAGGCCTTCAACTGATTGAATGAGACCCACTCACACGATGAAAAGTAGTCCACTTTATTCAAAGTCTACTGATTTAAATGCTAATCTCATCTAAAAATTACCTTCTCAGCAACACCCAGACTAGTTTTTAACAAATATCTGGGTACCATGTCCTAGCTAAGTTGACACATAAAATTAACCATCGCTCACTTCAACACAGAGCTGTGTTGTGCAGTGATTAAGAAGACAGGCTCTGGAGCCAGGTTTTCTGAGTTCTTTATTCTGGCTCTATTCAGACAATCACACAGCCATTTCCTAGCTGTGTGACTTTGGGAAAATATGTAAGCACTCTGTGTTTCAATTTCCTCATCTGTAAAACTTAGCTAAATAAGTATACCTACCTTATGCTCATGAGATATTTGCAAGAATTACATAAGTTAATGTATGCAAGGTGCTTTGAATAGTGCCTGGTGGACTGTAAAGCATGCAAGAAATGTTAGCTGCAATTATTTTTGTTAGTCTTATGTTACCAGATACCTCTCATCTAAAACAGTTTATTGTTCATGCTACTACAAAGATAATAAATCGCTTATTACATCACTCCGAGTTGCAACCCACTTCTTGCCAATTTTCTTGCTCTTCATTTCCTTTCTCCATCTCAGGATGTTTCCAATTCTTTATCAAATGATTAATCCTAGTATTTAGCCAAGTGCTGTTCTTGAACCATCTGCATCAGAATGAGTTGGATGCTTATTTAAAATATGAATTCCTGCATGTTCCCTTTACTAAATCAGTCTGTGCATAAGACACAAGAATCTGTATTCTTAACAAGCACCCCAAGAAGCCCTTATTCCAAATAAGGTTGGAATATCAGT
Source organism: Pteropus alecto (assembly GCF_000325575.1). Classification (NCBI taxonomy): domain Eukaryota; kingdom Metazoa; phylum Chordata; class Mammalia; order Chiroptera; family Pteropodidae; genus Pteropus; species Pteropus alecto. The sequence continues at coordinate 10,668,548 of NW_006441071.1, forward strand.
GTTCTAGTTGTCTGAGTAAAACCACTCCAGCTCCATTCAGACACCCTAAATTAGAATATCAGAATCTCTGAGCAGGACCTGGGCCTCCTCATGCTTATGAAGCACTCCAGATGATGTTAGTGTACTGGGATTGAGAACTACTGATTCACTGACAAACTCCCCATTCGGATCTGCCTTTACATAGCTCAAACTTTCCAAAGTCACAGATCATCAATTTCTTTAGCAACAAAAGGAGGATGTGTCGTGGGGTGGGGGGAGTAAGATTCATTCTCTTTAGGTGGAAGTTGTGATCTGAAATAGCACTTTCTCTCCCTCTTACCTGTTTCTTCTTTCATGTGTAAGTGTTTTAGAGGCCTTCTCAGGGTTTGCTTCTCTGACTGCACACAGTTCTCTAGGACTTCTACCACCATTTTACCAATTCACTTCTTCTTTTACTGGTAAGTGACAGAGGTCACATCTCTGATGATTCATGAGGTTGTCCAGCTAAAGCCCAGCATCAAATGACATCTACTTGGGGCCCATCTGATCTCTTCAGCAACTGAGAGTGGAGAGAAGAGGCATCAATCACGCACTTAATCCACGTCGAGCAACTGCAGCGGTTTGTTTCCAATGGAAGAAAAAGCTTTCCTTGAGGAACTGGAGGTTGACAGTCACTAAGGCCAGGTGTTGACAAAGGAATTCAGTGTTTTGTGCTTTGGTTTGATTTATTTTTTAACACCACTGGACCAAGCACTTTAGAAACCTCACAGTCCTCACACATTTAAGTTGTACCAAAGAAACTAGCACAATTTTTCAAAAATGAATAGCACTTTTTGGGTAGATTGTTTTGTTGATGATGTTGTTTTTTATTTTTAGCACAATTATTTTATTTCATTTGTTCACTTGAAATATATGAAAGTGTTTGAAACTGAAGATTGAAGTCATTTTCCACCGTGATAAACAGTTTTCCAAACAGCATGAGCTATTACAAAGAAGTCAGCCTACAAACTTCACTCTGAGTTTTTGTCTCTCTCCTCTCTGAATCCATCATGTAAATCATGAGGCAGGATACAAAGCCAGGGAAAGATCCTACATCTTTTGTATTGCTTTGCACTGTTCAACAAAGTTAATAGAAAGAAACTTGGAGATTGCAGTGAAAGACACTGAAGTTTCAGGAAGGTCATTGCTTTGCACTGCTCAACAAAGTTTACTGAATGAAACTTAGAGATTGCAGAGAAAGACACTAAAGTTCAGGAAGGTCAATTGTCAACCTGTCCAGTTTCGTCCAGACAGTTAATTACAGACTCAGAGGTTGATTCAAGAATTCCAATTCCCTATGCATTATTATTTCCATTTCATTGTCTGTATACTAATTGCTCCAAAATCATTCTCTCTCCATGCCTGACTTGTCTCCTGAGCGCCAGATGCAAATTCCCATTTGTCTGCTAAACAACTCTGTTGGGTTATACCCCAGGCATGCCATTCCCAGCATGTCCAAAAACAAACAGGGTTTTTTCCTTCAGCTGTCACTCTCTCCTGAGTTCTCTATCCTATCTGATAGCAGTAGCAATTTATTCCTCAAATACACAACCTTCTGAATCTTCTCTTAGTCCTCTTTCCCCTTCATACTCCACTTCTAATGAATGACTAATGTATCAAAACAATCTCTTGAAATATTTTTGGAACCCCTTCTATCACTTCTATTACCCTCTTTTCCCCTCTACCGCGTACCTCAAACAGGTCTCCTTAATAGGTCTCTCAATAGATCTCCTTATCTTTAGCTACTTTCTTCTCTAAGCCTCCCTCTAATTCAATGGCCAAGAGAGGTTTGGGGAATCTGCCCCAAACTGGCCTCAAATTTTGATTCTTTTCACTGTTATGAAATGGTAATATCAGGATATCAAAAAATAGTAACCAATAAACAAAATTACCCATATCTTTTTTTCTTAATAAATGCAATATCTGAATTATAATTAGATACTTCCTAAATTGCTTTCAGCCTTTTGCCTAAAGGTGAAAAGCCTCAAGGGTCCAGCCTCTCCTAAATACTGGCAAATTACATAGATCAGATACAAAATAACATAAAGTTTATGACCAGAAATAGTCCCTAGGGTTAAATCTCATTGGTCTTTAGCAAGGACCAAAGCCCAGAAGAGAAGAAGATTTGTGGATGCTGTTATTCTCTTTGGAGCAAAAATGCAGGTATCTTAGATAAACAAACACAAAGTTTGACAAATCTCACTTAAAAAAATAGTCAAAATGTGATAACATTCTCCACTACCATAAGAAGGAAAATTGTTATAATATGGGATAATGATTCATAGGAATTTTATCATAATTATCCCCCAACCTAGTGCCTATAACAAAGTCTTAATTCTATAACCTGGAACCTTTACAATCATTACAGCAAAATATTTTGGACACATTCTTCACTTCTCCTGTCAACATTTACTCAACCTTTTCATACTAGTCTACTAACTAATGGCAGAAAAACACTATGTATTTTATGACTTCATTCCTTTCTTCAGGTTGTTCCTTCTGCATAAATTCCCTTCCCATCACAACACTTAGAGATCTTGTTCATTCTTTAGGGCCCTTCATCCTCCTCCATAACACTCATTCCTCACCAAAAATCATCATCATCATCATTATCACTGTCATCATCATCACCAATACTTCTTTAATATTCCATTGTCACTTTGTTTATACCAATAAGTTAGCACTTAGCACTTTGCATTGCACCAAGACTGGGAGCTACTAGGAGGCAAAGTCTGCAATTTCTTCATCTTTGGGTATATAGTACCTGACACACAGGAGCCAGTCAGTAAATGTTTGTGGAACTGAACTATATTATCAATCATCTTTTGTTTCTCAGGTGTCATGGCCTAGTGATCTCAAATCTAGAAGACTGCTGTAATCTATACACATTAAACGTTGTCTCTGGCAGTCTATAGTATATAACAATTAAATGAAAAAATAAAAACTTTCTGAAGAGTAAACAACAAAAAAAATCAAGGTGTAATTATTATCAGAATCACTCTAAACCTATGAGCAATATTTTTTAAAGACTTAAGCAGCAGAAGAGATGAACATTCTTTGATACTGGACTGACGCAGCACGGAGAATGACAACCATCCTGTTTAAACCGTTAAGAAATAAATCTCATCCTCCCTCAATGAATGTCTGGAACGGGAGTAAGAAAGAAAGAAAAGAGGAGGGAAGAAAAGAAAGAGTAAGTACAATTAGAGAATGAGAAAACTTGTGGAAAAGGAAAGGTTACAGGGAAAAAACTAAAAAATAAGAAAACAATTGAGAAACAAGAGAAGCAACAGAGGGATGGGTGAAGAAAGGAAGGGATAAGAGAAAAGAAGGAAGAAAACTGATAGATTCATGGAGATTTGCTTTGTGCTCATTAGGCAATGTGCTTCTTTAACTAGGTAAAGAAATAAAAAAGATTGAGGGAGATGGAAAAGCCATGGCACATTGTATTGAGTTTAGAATCCCCTGAGTCCTCTTAGGCCGTGCTTTTCCTCAGGTGCACTGTCCAGGTGTGTCTGCTAGACAGGCATGTTCAGGGATGCCGCATATATACCTGCCTTCTGAGATTTCGTACTGCCGACTTATAGAGAGGGAACTAAAAAATGCAATAGAAAGGATTTATTAGTAATGCTGTAAATAAAATATCTTCCCTTTTGCTTGAATGATCTCAGCAGACTTGTCTCTTGCTCTGTCGTCAGGCAGGAGTTTCCAAAAGGAGTCTCTGGGGAGTATTATCTGGATGGGATCGGACATACATCTTTCTTTGGGTGTCATTAACTTAGACACAACCCCGCTTTGGATCGGGAAAAAGTTAAACCTTTTAGAAAATATGGTCTTTTTGATAAGCCCCAAGAGTGGGAAATATATCCATATATATTTCAAACCAAATAGCATACTTTCCCTGTCCGAGGAGTCAGCATTTTTCATACGTCCTCCGTGAGAGAGGGGCTTGCGCTTTACAAGTTATGAACCTTTGCCCTGTTGCATTCGTTCACACATCTGGGTCCCGCCTGCTGGAGAACTGCTCAGCCAATCACCTTCTGCTTGGCAAATTTGCTCTGTGCAGATTTGACTCTCATTGATAGACTTTTTTTTTCCTCTGTGAGATGATTTTCCTCTACTTTGGAGTCTTAGTACTGAAAACTTGACATATTTTGGACAGAAATGAAGAATTTTGGAGTTAGGGAATATGAGAGAGAAAAAGGAGTGGAAAGCACCAAAGATCTACAGATGTAAATACGCAAAGTCATGTAATTACAAAAACGCCCTTCACATTCTTGATTATACATTGGCCCCATGAAATGGCTGGCTTTCAAAATGAGAAATAATCATAGCTGGCATTTATTGAGCATTTATTACATGCCAGGCACTGGGCTGAATGTTCTCCCTACATCATCACGTTTAATCCTCATAACAAACTGAGGATGTTGTTATAATCCTCTTTTTACAGTTGGAGAAACTCAGGCTTAGGAAGGTTAAGAAACTCACTCAAGGTTACGGAGCTAATAAATGGTAAATCCAGTACTTAAACTCAGATCTTCCTAATCACCACAGTAAGCTGCCTTAGGAGAAACTATTAGATACACACGCTATTTTAAAAGGTATTAGATTCTCTTTTCCTCTACCAAGGAGGCAACACTTCCATAAGATTCTCAAACATCTCGGGATATGCCATGACAAGCCCTTACCTGTATACTTCCATGTTTATAAGGCATTCTCACAGGCTCCTTATTTTATTCTCCTAACAAAACTATTGAGTAGTTAGAGAAGGTTCTGAACTCATTCGATGGATAAGTAACTGAGCTTCATTTGGTGACTATCTCAGCCAGATGCCACAACCTTTGCTAGCACTACAGAGAGCTTCGGCACATAGTATGTGCTCAGTAAACATTGGTATAAGTAATGAAAGGAAACCAAGGAAATGATCCTGCCAGGGCTTCCTTGGGAATCTTGTTTAAGTCATTGCAGAACCACTCAAGGATTAACTGCAGAGAAGAATGTGTGGCAAGCAGCAAGAGGAAGGGAGGCCTGTAAAGAGCCTGCTACCATTATCCAAGTAGAAGATGGGGGCTTCCTAAAATAAGATGCTATTGCAGGATAGGAAAGAATTGAATGAGTTTAGGAGAGGGTAATTAGTTAGGAATGGCAGGTTAAGTACAAATGGGGAGGGAGAACAAATATTTATGGAAATGAATGTCTAGGGTAAAAGAGGATGAGTGGATGGCTCCTTCCCTCTGTGCTTTACATGTTTTTGCCTATTCCTACAACATGACCATCATATTATGGTACCTAAATTGCTCTTTTGGAAGTCCATCTCTCTTGTTTAACTATAACGTTCTCGAAGATGGGGAGTTTAACTTATTGCCATATCCCCTCATGCTAAATGTTTGTTGTCAGATGGATGAGACTGTAAAAATAAATAAGACATGACTCACTCTCAGGTCAGATGGACATTCATTCCTTTCTTTGCCATTTGTTCCTCAGGCCACCTTCTCTGGGTTAATTTAGACTTTTGCTGAATGGCAACCCCTCCAGGTTAGATTCTGCTTGAAGGGAATTGCTATTCTATGCCACACAAATGAGTACAGGCCTGAAGGCAAGAAGCCTAAATAAAATCAGCCTGCGGACAAATAGTAAACTTAACTTGAATTAAGCATACAAGGCCTGAACTGGTGTACTTCCCCAAGCCCCTGGGGCTCGGCACCTTCCAGGGCATCATTGCTATGCCATGAATGAGTAAGACAAGGTCTGGGAGAGAGCTGCAGACAGGGAAGAATGATAGGGCGCTAAAGATTTTCTAACCTTTTGTAAAGCAAATGGAACCAGCTTCCTTTCACTGTGCTGAGCTGAACAAAGGTTGTGAGTGTGTGCCCGCATATCTCCTCAAATTGCATAAAAAATTAGCAAATTAGGTTTCCTTAGTTTTTCATTTCCCTAATTTCCTAATTTCCCCTAACGCCATACATATAGAATTCCATATATATTCCATAATATTTCTTAAATAGAAAAACATAGAAAAATGTGAATTTTCTTTGAAGGTTTAAAGTTTGAAATTGTCATTCTCGGAGTCTATATTTTGCACAGCCTTTATTTTTCACAAGGTAGCAAACTGCAGCTCAACAGAACTGAAAAATTGCTTCTGTTATATGGGGACTTCAATTTCTAATAACAGTGCAATGGGAAATAATCATTTCCCCCTGTCCATTGAACGTATTTACTGAGCAAGGCAAGCTACCAACCAGTGCTTGCTGCTACTTATTCAAGACCACATCTAGCTAGACAGCAGGGGGAAAGCTGCTGAGAAGATATAAATAGCCTAATAACTATTCTTTGCTCCCACTACTATCTCTTGCCCCTCACTTCTTCCTTTTACTTCATTTTACTGCAAACCAACATTTATTCATTTAATTCTTCTGCATCAATGCTCTTGACACAAAGAGCTAAAGTTGCTTTATAGGAACTGCCTGTGTTTTGTTTTTGTTTTTGTTTGTTTGTTTGTTTTGTTTTTTCTCCCAAAAACCCCTTTCTCAGAAAGGGGGAAAAAAATCTCTACTTTAGACAGTTCCAAAAGCTTACACTAACTGCCCACCTTCAAACATGCTGATTTGAGCACAGAAGAGACTTTTAATATAAGAAAAAGAGAAATCAATAAATGTGACATATTCAACATCAGCTAAAATATTGACACTGGGCAGGTACACAGTCACTCAATAGTATTTAAAATGACTGGGTCAATGCAGGGACTTTGGATCAGATTCGTATGGGCTGAAATTCAACTCTCCCATCCACTACATTAGTGTTCTGATTTGTAGCACTGGATGATAACAGCTACCTTGTGTGTACATAGGTATATCTGGCATAATATTTGACTCCTGTTAGGTGTACTATCACTGGCAGCTAATATTAATGTTGTTATTATTATCATCATTATTATCAAATCAGAATCTTCCATAGGAGGATCTGCTGTTCCCTGCTGTTGGCCCATCCCTCTCCCATCAGCAGAGGCAGATTGTTTGAATCGATGTCTTCTTTTAGCCAGCACTCTCTCCCAGCCACCTAGGGCACTCAAAGCTCTCCTTTGCAAAGATGGAGTTAACGGAAGGAGACTGATGTCCCTCTCCACAGACCCCAGAGGCTACAGTCTTCCTAGAGAACATAAGACATTCCCTCTGCGTACAGGTGAGTCAACTTTAAGCAGCAAAAGGTCACTCACACAGAATCACAGATTGAGGTTTCCTCTTCTCACCATTGGCTGAAGCCTGCTGCAATTATTATGAACTTACCTGTCTCCTCAGAGATCTGCTTCCTCAGCTTGTATCTCCAGGGTGTGGCATGGAGCTTGGCACATGGTGGGTACTCAGTATATGTTGAATTGATTGATCATTTAACTGTCTCGCCCGGCTTCAAGGAGTCACTCCTCTAAATTAGGAAGCTAGGAAAGAAAAGGTGTGAGACTTGGGTACGAAGTCCAGTGGTATCTACTATGTCATTTTATCCACAGTCTCCTAAAAGACTCACCTCATTTCTTACTTCTATGTCTACAGCAAGGTTGGCCATATCTGATCATACGTTATGACCAACAAGGCTTTTAAGATGGGCACACTGATGGAGCCTGTGCTGGCAATTTGTTTGTGCTGCCACCTGGTGGCGCTTGATTTATGGCCTCACGGTGTGAAAAGCCTACCCTACCACCAGCATCATAAACTGAACCACAAAGAATAGATCATATTTGCAACACACTTTTGAATTAACCTAGGCTATGTCTTTAAAAACTAAAACACTTGAAACAGAAATATTGGATTTCTATTACTTTATATTCATTTAACAATCTCAATAAGCACTTATCATTTAATGTGTCTCTTCAATGGTGCCAGAGGGACTCAGAACAAAGTTATGAAACCACCTGAAGCAGAATTTTGGAGTCCTTTGCTGTTAGTTCTTTTCTGGTAAACTTGGAAAAATAATACTTGCTTTGCCTACCTCACAGACTACCTGTGAGGATTCAGTGAAATAATGACGTGAAAGCCTTTATAAGCTATGAAGTGATACACAAATGTGAGAATCAGGCAGAGAGGACCCCAGACACAAACCTTTTTAGATAGAAGAGTTTCCATGTTTATCACTATGTTCTAAAAGGAAACACATGAAAAGACATACAGCTTACATGACACTGGGCATGAAAATGTTAAAGAATGAGCACCCATGCACTCTGGGTCGTCACAGTCAGGAAAGGGAGGACTGTCTAATGATATTTATCCACAGGAAGTCAGAAGCATCGCAGCATCCATATTTCTTTCCAAGGCAGAGATGCAGTTTTCAATTTCGGCTTTAATTAGGAAGTGATTCTTCTCCCCAAAAGGAGTTTAAATTACATCCTCCTTTGCCATTTCACATTAAGAAGGCTGTGTGCACACCCACGGAGAGCACCCAGGTTGAGAAGGCAGCAATACGAAGCACCCTGCAGTTCTTTCTGGCTCAAAAAGGAAGGTGAAGTTTCTGCTTCTACCTCACTGAATTACTAATACCAGACTTGACCTGCCACCCCACCAGAAACAACTAGAAAACTAAACAAAATCTATGAAACAGTAGTTTTTAGATCTTAGACGACCTTCAGCCTAAGACTGGGATCCCTGAGAGAAAGTGAACAATATGCCCTACCAAGTTCCCAGCTTTCCACCTGGAGGCAATTTGTAGGTATGGATCAAGGAGAGATAACCTGAGCAGAGGTACAACCACCTCACTGAGCTGAGGTGGTGAATCAGGCTGACAGGGCTGACATTTGAAGGGCAGAGTGAGCACTGGAGAGGAAGGAGATACACAGAGAAAGAGCTCCGGAAACCCGCATGAGGGTCCCCATGCCTCTGTTGCCCAACACTAAGCTGTACATGTGAAAGGTAACAGTTCACAAGTCAGTCAAAGAACTGCTTCAATCGAGAGCCATAAGCTGAACAATTCAAAAGCTCCTATGAAGTGGGAAGTGAGGTATGTGTGGCGGCAGAGGACGGGGAGATAGATGAGAACCAAGCATATGACATCCTGGAAGACATTGGTGTGCAAGAATAACCAATGGAAACCAAACCCAAAGAGAAGTAAAAACTAGACCAAAGATAGACTGTTCTCTTGATTAGATGCCAGTTTAAGCTAGAAATCTCTTGTATTTAATGTATAGTATAGTAAAGTGTGGGGTCAGTAATTCTCAAAAAATCTTTGGATGGTTTTGTAAAGTCTTAAGTTATAAAATGATTGCATTAATGTTATAAATATAAACCTTATGAAACTATTCTGGTAGCAGTCAGAATTACATGCCTTGAGTTGAAAAACCCAAGTGAACGCAGAGTTGCTATCTAGCTGGTATGCATTAGTTCATTTGTATTAGTTTCTAATATTAACAGTCTTCTATTTTGAGCCCCTGGCTCTACCCCAGGACCAATCTAAATATTTAGCCAACCTGATTTGTCCCCAGAACCTCCTAAATCTTCCCGGAGCCCAGAACCTGAAGGATTAACACAAAGTGAAGCCGGGGACCTCCAGGACTCCAAATACCTTACTTGCTTTGATTACTTGCTGTCCATGCCATCATTCTGCTCAGCAGTAACCTTATCATAGCCTTTCTTACAATGTGTGTTTTCCCTCTGGATATCTTATACATCAAGGACACAAAATACATTACAAAAAATATTGCTGAGTCAATATTGTATTCTAAAGAGATGACAATTCTGAAGAGCCCAAGATTACAAACTAGTTTATGCCAGGAAAATGGCTTATCTATTTAAAGATTATATCAGCAAAAAAGAGCCAGACCTTAACTAGAAATTTTTATTTGATCCGAACATTCCTTACAAAAAGGATTCATAACAAGAGAATAAAAAGTCTGGTCCATGTGGCTAGCCTAATCCTCACTCCTAGAGTGAGCATGCAATATCTACTATAGTAATGAATGACCAGTCTCCTTTGGTGGCTGTGAGAACTGGACCTGCCCTTCATTCATGAAACATTTACTGAGCCTATACTGTGGGCCAGACATTATGCCAAAGTATAGAAAAAGAAAAGGAAAATATGTATATTTCATTTGCCTTCTTTGATAATCTCACCAATGCCTATATTCCATATAGCCTTTAAATGATCATCAAGAATTAGGCAAGCTATCAAGAAAGATAAATAAAGCCATTGAATTGCAATTGTCATGAAGGCAAGAATCCAGTCTGACTTTTGTACAACTGTATCCTGAGCATGTAGCACAGTTTCTGACATATAGCAGGTGCTCAATACATTTTTAGTTCCTTTCTACCTCCTTACTTTCTCCACTCTCATCCAGGTCAGTGGGTCTGTGGCATTCATCCATCCACTCACCCCATCCATCCATCCATCCAACCATCCATCAATCTTTCCACGTATTTAGTATTTAGTGCTTCCCATAACCCTGGTACTTTACATATCGTATCTCTGTCAACTAAAGTTCAATCAGACACCAAACCACTAGGAGATATACTGCGCTCATGCGCTCTCGCACTCTCTCTCTCTCTCTCTCTCTCTCTCTCTCTCTCTCTCTCTCAATGGATTTGTTATAGAAATTTGAGTCATGCACCTGTGGGAGCTGGATAAGCAGTCCCTGTAAGGCTGTTGTTTTCAAGTCTGATGCTAAAAATTGAAGTCCACAGGGCACATAGTGGGGAGGAGAAGATAGATGTAAAGTGGAGGGGAGCATGGACAAGCTGGAATGCATAAGCACAAGCTGAAGCCCATGATAATGGACTGGAACTTGCCAATTGCTGTCACCTCTGATCTTGATAATATGGGTATCCTCCAGAAGCTTGGGTCCTTCATCACAGAGCCAAACACACAATCTGGATCAAGAATCTGAGAAACTAAAGGAGAACCCAGGGAGAGGTGGAGCAGTTGGCTTGACCAATGAGGTAAGCCAACAGATAAACAACAATATCTTTGAGCAATAAAATGATTTAGATTATACTATTACTTCTCTTCTACCCTCCAAAGCCCATTCAAGAATCTCTCTCATGATACATCCTATCCAGAAATAAAGAAGAAGGAAATTCTGGAAATCTAGTTTAGCCAGTTTGACACTTTACATAGCCATCATACATCTCACTTAATCTCATCATCTTAGGAGGCTGATGTTATAATCTTTATTGTACAGACAGAGAAATTGAGCCTGAAGAGTTTACGATCTCATAGTAATGGGTACAGTTGGGATTTGATTGCAAGGTTCTCTTCCCACTTCAGCATTGCAGGAAAAAAAAAAAATCAAAGCAGATGCTAACAGGAAGCAGAGCGTGTGGACCAACATGCTGTTTCAGGAGACAGCAAAGCACAATAGTAGACATTAGGGAAGAGCTGATCACTGCTGGGGCACAAATGTAGCTAAAAACCTAGGTAGTGACACTTCTAGTAAGACACAAAAGCTTTTAAACAGAGGGTTATATAAGAAGGACTGTTTCTGAAGAACAGCAGTAAATGGGATACAGGAATCAAGACAGCCAGAGCCACAACACAACTTTGAGAGGTACAATTCATTCAGAGTACAATGTAACTGTGAGCACCAGAATTAAGTCAACAGGTCATATGCTGTACAGTTTAGCTATACATACACTGCAGAGAACAGCACCACTTCAAATGACTCGAGCCAATTTAATGAGTAGATAAATAGTCACAAGGGAATACCCTCACGTACACAGAGTATTTACATATTAATCAGTCCTGCCTACCCAAATGTACACTCACACATCACATGAACCTTCCATGCGGGAGAGAAATTGAGGATTGAGATATGACTTGAATTTGTCACATTCTTTGGCAACTGTTGCTGCTAGTGCTGTCACACCCATGTTTGGCAGGCTGTTCTAGAAGTGGAGTTCTTAATGGCAATTGAACTCTTTCAATAAGTCTCATCTCATCTAATTTTGAAAATTAAGTCTCTTAATGGCATGTTACCACACCACAGAGATGCAGTTATTAAGAACTATCCAACTCATACTCTAAGTTAAAACAGGAAGGAAATATCTACTGTAAGAAGAAAAATTCATTTATGGAAATGATGAACAGCTTTAAAAGAGCAGGGTCATTTATAACAATAGGTGTCAGAAGGTTTGGTGCATGAATAGACTGAGCCTGATAATATCCAGGAAGAAAGGTCAGCATTGTGACAGGGGCACAGTCAGTCCCAGTGATGCTGAATTATTAAACGTTTCTTGCATTAAGCATACAGCCCATTTACAGTTATGGTCTATGGAAATATGCCTCCCCTATGACATCATAGCTATGCTGGATGTGGTGGGCTGAGCGAGAGGGCTGGGGGTGGACTCCTCACCTCCATCAACATACACTTGCCATGCATGGAATGGGTAACCCATTCCACTCAAAAAAATGGTAATCCAATCTACTCACCTCTTATGCACTCCTTTTTGGGTCAACCTATTTTACTTAAAAAAAAAAAAAAACGATTCACCATCCTTATTTGGAATTTCCCTCAGCGTTATCATTTTGGGCACAGGAATGCTAGGAAATTGGTCTGAGCTCTCAGGATGAAACATTTTTGTGGTGAGGCCAAGGAAGGGAAACCAGTCTTCATATTTACCTCCTCAGCTTACAAGTCTATCCTCAAGCCAGCACTGTTAATGCTTCTGGAAATGTCCTTTATTTTATTTAAAGAAAAAAATACCAGATGTTCAGAGGGGACTAGAATAATCTGTTCTCTCTCACAACAGATGAACAACTCCTCCAATATGAGAATCATTTTAATTTTGTCCTATTGTAACTTATAATGATTAAAGAGAAGGCTCATTAAATACATTGGATATAAAACAAATCCAATTTTATTGTTCTTTCCAAAGTTGGCCTGCATTTGAAAATACAAATAATGTGGGGATTGTGCAGCATAAGTAGTCTTGAGAAACTGGGGTGAAGTGTGCAAAAGGCGATCAGGATTATCTTTAACTTTTGCTCATGGAGCTTTCAAGCACCAGATGTGAGCGTGTTACACTACCTCCAAGCTCCTAACTCATTCTATCACTGGATTATTGATAGATAAAACAAATAGTTACAGGGGAGGCCATCCAGTGCAGCCTCTTCTGTTCATGTATGCAATAATTAACAATTTAGGCCAAGTAACTTAGCCAAGGACACCCAGAGATGTGGAAATCCCAGACAAGGCTCTTTTCATTCACTTTGCTGGGTCCCTCTGCTTTAGGAGCCAGAAAAGGTGGGAGGTCTTTAAGAAAAGAATAACCTACCCTTTTTCTTAGGAGGGTTCATTAAGAAATGGCCTTGAGACAGGGCACTGGACTTTTCTACTCTGAGGTCCTTTCCCCCCAGTTCCATAATGTAATTTTTCAAGAATTTACTATTCTTCTCTATTGTGTTCTGCTTCAAAGGGCTGAAGAATACACTAGTGATTTAAAACTACATTATCTCTTTTCTTCATTAACAGAAATGTCTATATAACCGCTGGCTGTTAGTTTAAAGGACCAGGAGATGAAGAGCTTAGACTCTTTAGCCAGATCACAATATAGATTGGAGAATCTGGTTGTAAAACAACTACATTTCACACCAGACAACATGCTTCCAATCTGTTTTCTATGTCTATTCTATATCCCTCTCTTTATAACCAACCTGAAGTTGCTAAATGTCTCTAATAATATTCTAACCTCATGATAGGATTTCTGGAAAAATTCAAATGCCAATGAAGTAAAAAATATGGAAATTTTATTTTTTAGTAGAGATTTTAAGGTTTAATTGACATAGAATAAATTGAATGGATTTAAAGTAAATGATTTGGTAAGTTTTTTTTACCTCTATAAATCTGTAAAAGCATCAGCACTGCTCAGACAACGGCAAAAAATCATAGCCTTGGTGGCTTAAACAACAGACATTTCTTTCTCACAGTTCTGGACCCTTGGAAGTCCCCGATCAAGGTGCCAGCGGACTCAAGTCTTGATGAAGTCTCTCTTCTGGTTTGCAGATAATCCCCATCTCATTGCGTGCTCACATAACCAATTTGTGCACTCACAGAATGAGAGAGAAAGAGAGGTCTGTTTTTTTTCTTCCCATAAGAACCCTAATCTCATCATGAGGGCCCCACCATCATGACCTAATCTAAATCTAATCACCTCCCAAGGGCTTCGCCTCCAAATACCATCATAGTGGGTGGTAGGCTTTCCACATAAGAGTTTTGGGGGAACACAAACATTTAGCCATAACAATACTGAATATATTTATCTCTCCCAAAATTTTTTTGTGTCCTTTTGTAATTTTTCTATTCCTGTGCCTCTCTACAACCACCACCCCAGTCCCCAGACAACCACCGATTTGGCTTTTTTGTTCACTATAGGTCAGTTTCTATTTTCTCAGGTTATATAAATGAAATCACACAGTATATATTCACTTCTTTTTTAAAGTCTGGTTTCCTTTACTCAGCATAGTTATTCTGAGATGCTTCCATTTTATTGTGTGTATCAACACTTTTTTGTTTATATGTTTGTTTGTTTGTTTGTTTGTTTGTTTTCAAGTATACTTTTTTGTTTATATGTTTGTTTCTTTGTTTGTTTGTTTTCGAGTAATAATCCAGTGTATGGATATACCACAATTTGTTTATACATGCATCTAATCCATTGTATGGATATACCACAATTTGTTTATACATGCATTGTTGATAGACATTTGAGTTTTTTCCAGTTTGAGATTATTTAAGTAAGCTACTTTGAACATTCATATACAAATAATTGTACAGATATATGTTTGTCTCTCTTGGGTAAATACCTAGAAGTGAGATGAAAGACTCACATGGTAGGTGTATGTTTAACTTTTTTAAAGACTGTCAATGTATTTTCCAAAGCAGCTGGACTATCTTTCATTCCTATCATCAGGGTAGGAGAGTTCTATTTCCTCCACATCTCTGACAATACTAGGTATGGTCAGTTTTCTTTGGGAGTTTTTAGATGTTATCAAACATATTTTTCATCTTTATTGAGATATCATTGATTTGTAACATATGTGAGTTTAAGATATAAAATGTGATGCTTTGATACACATTTGTATTGCAAAATGATTACCATAATTAGGTTAGTTAACACTTCCATCCTCTCTCATTATTACCATTTTTTGTGCATAGTGATAACATTTAAAAACTACTCATTATCAATATTTAAGTATATAATACAATACTATTAATTATAGTCACCATGCTATACATTAGATCCTCCCAGAATTTATTTATCTTATAGTTGGAGCTTTGTACCCTTTGACCAACATCTCTCCATTATCCACACCCTTTAATCCCTGACAACTACCATTCTACTCTTTGGAACTTCAGCTTTTTTAGGTTCCATACATAGGTGACAACATACAGCATTAGTCTGCCGCTGCCTGACTTAAATGCTCCAGAGAGTAGCATTGCTATGCTTTTCTCTCTGCCCCATTACTGTAACCACTACCAATATGCAGGATCTCTTCTTTTCTTTCCACCTTTGCCCCAATCTGGGGGCCTAGAATGTGGTAAGATTCATTTTCCATACCCCTCAGAAACCAGACACTTAAGTTGTAGGCCTCAATAACTCGGCCTGGCCTTATCGCTAACGCTTCTCTCCACGGTATTTTTCCAACTCCAGCATCATCAGGACACATCGGCAACACCAGGATGTCGGTGGCCAGCAAACTGAAGAATGAGTGGCAATCTCCATTCGCAACAGATACCCAAAAGCTTTTTGTGAATATTTTAATCTGCTCACCGACCCCAAGTTCTATTTGATTGAGGGAAAGGGACCAGTTGAGTATTTTCTTCTTTTTCCTTCCCTTCATGAACACCATTCCCTGACTCTTTCAATCCCCTATTTATTGCTCCCATTGCCAAAGATCATCAAACAAATTCAATTCTACTCACACCAGGAACTGAGTAGAAGTTTCTAATAAGAACCAGGCATTCTTTTTTAACCAAGATATGGAGAATTTAATAGCTTTGTTCTCTACAGGATATCACTTCTACTATAATCTCTGTACTTCTCAGTGTTCTATAAGGACAGAAAAAAATATTAATCATTATCCCTCATTATGTGTTGTGCTCTTAGTTTGAGATATTTTTCAGATATCTTTTTTATGCCCCCAGGTGGCTGTTTGGATTGATTAATCAGAGAATGACATGTGTGAATCTTGGTCCTTGAACCTAACCTCCTCATTCTAGTGTTCTTTCTGTCATCAAGATATATCAAAAGTTATTGGTCATGAAGGGGGCCTGGTCAGCTAGCTTGAATAAACAAATGCAAACATATTGTCACTACCATGGAAAACAATCCAAACATAACACAAGAACTCAGCTGATGGCTGGTGATGACTATGTGGCTGAATTTCTCCATGATGAACAAAGCTACATTTTTTATACCTCTCCATTTATTCTGAAACAGGTGCTTTTATTTAGCTTTTCTCAATCCCTTCAGTTGTATCACCACATGCTTACAAACATTTGATGGAATAAAAAGGTCTTGTGAGTATCCAAGAAATTAAAAGAGGCATTTGAAATATATGCTTCACAACTGCAACTAGCCAGTTCTAGACCCCACAGATTCCCAGTATGGATTGTTGATCATCTGACCAAGAGTTTAAAGTATCTCTGGAGACTCCTTAGGAAAATAAAATCTGGCCCATGAATCTTCACTTTCATACTGACTAGAGTGCTTAGTACACTGGTTAGCACAAAATAGGCACTTGGGAAATGTTGGTTGTGTTAAATGGAATTCAATGGAATTGTTTATACATTTATGTCTGACCCTATGCCAAAATCCTGGTGGGGTGAATTAATGGACCAAAAAAAAAAAAAGAGCATAGATAATGTATCTTTAAGTAATGGCTGGAGGAAGAAATAGTGACTTATGTTAAGTGAAGGGCAAAGTGATAAGTTAGGGTAATTATTAACTTTGTAGGCCCTTCATGCTTTATGTATAACACTGGCTATTTAATTTTAGGTAGAAAATAAGCTTCTGTTTGGAAATGAGTTAGGAAATTCCTTTTTCCTGATGAAATTTAGTACTTTTACAATCACCACTACAGTGTGCAAGTGTTGTGTGTGTGGGGGTGTGGGTGCACGCGTGCGTGCGTGCACTGGGTGATGATGAATGTCAGAATGACTGAGAATTCTAATTGAACACATTTCCCCATTTAGACATATAGCAGTGTTTTGACGAGACAAGCCTTCCTATCTGCATATCTAAGGTATAAATGCCAAAGGATAAAGTTTTAGAGTTAACAAGGCATGACTTTCTAGATGACTGTTGGTATCAAGACATATGTCTGCATAACACACACATATGCATGTGTATGCATAACACACACATATGCATGTGTATGCATACCCGAACATACACCAAAAACAGCAGAGAAGAACAAAATGGGCCAGAGAGAACAACATCATTGCTTGTACTTATCTGAAGGAGT
This sequence comes from Pteropus alecto, assembly GCF_000325575.1. Taxonomy (NCBI): domain Eukaryota; kingdom Metazoa; phylum Chordata; class Mammalia; order Chiroptera; family Pteropodidae; genus Pteropus; species Pteropus alecto. The sequence continues at coordinate 10,686,002 of NW_006441071.1, forward strand.
GGACTCTGTTCTATGCAGATGAAATCATTTGGCTATGGTGACGGAAAACTTCCCTTCGGTCTTTTACACTATATTTCTCTCGGAGACTCCTGTCAACACTTCTATGTCTTGGAATGAGTCAGGAAACATCCCTAGTGCAAACAGACAACATTCCAGTCTGAAGCCATGAACATCTGCACAATACAAACCTATCCGTGTTTATTCCCGTGACACTGATCAAAAGATGACAGCTTAATACAGCTCTCTGTATGAGCTAAGCACATTTTTATCTCTGGCCAAGATTTGACCCTGAAATGACTTTCCTCATATTTCTCAGAACTTTGGTGCCCTATATGGCCACTGGGTTTCACCTTATCACCCACTTCAGGTGCATTCCAGGAGGCATTAAAATAGAATCCTGGTGGGGTGTTTAAATATCTACTACCTAAAAATTTTTTTTAAATTCAATGGTATAGTCAACTGAATTAAAAATTGTATTGAAAAGTAGGGCAAGGAATTGAGAAAAGGGGAGTATGTAATAAAATAAGTAAAGCCATTTCACAGGTGAATTTTGAATCCAGTTATTTTAGGTGAATGAGTTACTGTAAAGCAGTAGTAAAAGTCATAATATAGAGAAAGCTTTTCAGCTTAATGAAATTCACTTCAGTGCCTCTGTAACCTGTCTTATGTGATAAATGCACTCTGTGGCACGCTATTTTGTTTATAAAAAGACACAGAAAGGCAACAGCTCTACAGAGCAAAGCCAGAAAAACCTCAACCTTGGACCTGAAAGTGAGCTTTGAATGAATGCCTCTTGAGAGATTCTAGCCAAGATCTAGTGTGGCTCTCTCTCTTCTCAGTTCAGTGGATTTCCCCCCAAAGATGAAAGGAGGCCATACCTTGGACAAAAATGGAATGAAGCACACTTAAAAGTGAGGAGTTAAACCTCTATTCCTTTCAACTACTGTGACTTTTATCCCCCCAGACAAATCCCAGATACTATTGGCTCAAGAAGATGAAACAACAACAGAACCACGACCACCTCAAACTAGCTAAATGAAATTCTGTATTCAAATTCTTTACTCATACAGATGTCCTTCATGTCAACCATCAGTCGAGCATTTACTCAGGGTTAAAATTAACACCTAAAGCTTCACCTTCTCAGACTAATCTCAGTACATCCTTTCCCCAGGTAGCAAGTATAATTTAGTTTATATTATGGACTCTGAATCCAGCTGAGTAGTGAAAGTTCAAATGTGTGTTCCATATTTTTAACTATATATAATATATTCGAGAGGGAAGTGAAAATCTTAAGTGTATATAATTATTCGAATTATTTAAAATATTTTAATTATAGTTTGTTAAAATAAGCAATTAATATCTCTAATCTAGAGTATATACAATGATCCTACATATCTAAAATTTGACACCAAATGAGTGTCAATTGAAGATGGGGAATAAAAAGCAAAAGCTTCACAAATCCTGCAATGATAAGACTGCCTACCATTTAATGCCTCTATGCCTGTAGTCTATCTGTTAAAGCAAAGAGAGCAAAGAGAGAGAAAACTTTATCTTTTTAAAACTTAATTAAGTCCCTGTCCATAAGGCGAGTGCCTTTGAAGCTGTGCTTGCAAGCCAGCAAAATCTGGTTTTTTTTCTTACAGCTTGTGGTAACAGAAGCCTAACTAACCCAGGTTGGGGAGGGAGGTGGGGTAGGTAGGGTGATCTGGTGATGGTGTCTATTACATATGATGGAAAATTAGGTCTCATTCAACATACCTGCCAGTCTGAGGAAGTACAATTCATATGTGTACTGTGACACTTCACCTTCCCCAAATGTTTTTCTACACCAGCCTTCTGCCTGTCCTAAAGTATCTTTCCATGTAGAACTGTTGTTTTGCCCGTAGTTACTACTGTGGCTGCCCATCAGATTCACCTGGGGAGCTTGTTAAGAAAACAGATTCCCAGACCATATCCCAGACCTACTGAATCAGAATTTCTAGAGCCAATGTGAAGAAAATCAATATTTTAAACCAGTTTTCCAGGCGTAGGCAATACAGTCAGTCCAGCTGATCCAGTATTTGGACATTATTCATTAGAAAACATGCAGGAAATGTAGAGAAAAAGAAGAAAATGGACAGGGCAGAGAGGGTTCCTAACCTCATCATCTTAACAAAGGTGAGTTTATCAGGTAAGCTCATTGTCACCCTGAAAGGCTCACAGAATATTTCTATCCCAGGAGTCACAAACTCACATGCCTTCAGGACAGGCAGATAATATAATTGAGTGAGACCAGCTGAGTGGAACGCATGTGGCTTCCTCAGTCTGTATTTCATTTCTCACTTTTGATAGAAACACGGGAACAACAAATATCCCACATTCCTCTGAATTCTTTTCTTACAAGAAAAGAAATGGTACAAGCATGAAGATAAAGGGCTATACCTGCAGTGTCCAAATAATAGGGAGGAGTAGGGACTTTGGCATCTGAAGAGTTCCTGCCACGTCTAAAGTGGACAGCTTATACTCAACCTCTGTCAACTTCTGTGGTGGCAAAGCCTATGCAAAAGGAGCTGGGTTAACAGGAGCAAAGGGAAGGTTAAAGAAAGGCTACACAGAAGTGGGGAAGCATTGACTCTAAGGTGGATCTAGGCTAATAGAGAAGAAAGACTTGTCCTAATGTCCTCTTCACAGGAAAGAAGAGACAAATAATCTACTGTTTTATTATACTGAGATTGTGACAAAAGAAACTGGGATTTGGAATCAGGCAGATCTGATATAGAATCCCAGCAATCAAATTGCTTAACCCTGTCTGAGCCTCACTGTTTTCACTTTTTAAAGAGGAGGCAATATCTAACTTGTATGGCTGTTTTGAGGGTTCTCTGTGAAAATCCATATGAAAACAGAAGTGCATGGTCTGAAACACTGTAGACGCTTGATGAATAACTTTTTTTCTTGAATTTCTCGCAGTTTGGTCACAGCACACTCCCATATTACCCTCTTTACATCCATGGCTCTATGAAGATTTTTAGGAAAGTGGTTGCTTTATCTCAGCCATTTATAAAACTGAACCAACCCAGGCAATGCTTCCTTAGATTTTTGTAGTCTAAGATTTCTCCCAAGTGTTGTACCTGAGATTTGAATATCAGTCAGGTATTGGAAGATGTTCTATGGGTTTTATTTGTTTGTTTCAATTAAAATGTGGTGATATAATTTTTCAACAACAAGAATTCATGATCTCATGTTTCCATTGATATAACCTGAAATTTATCTGGTCTGTCTCATTTAGCCATCTCACACAAGCACAGACACATACTCAGAAGATACATGACATCATTAATTATTATTAGGTCTCCAGGATTTATTTTGCTTTTGTCTTTCTTCTCATGGTATTTTAGAGGTTTTGATAACTTTGTTCTTTATTCTCTAACAAATAGAAGTAGTAGAACAGAAAATATATTCTCACATACAGGACATAATTTCCCAGTTTGCTAATCAGGGAAAAAACAAGAGTACTAATAGCAATGCTTGTTTGATTCATTCTTTCACAAGCACTACCTGAAGGACTACCATGGGGTAGAAACAGTGCTTAATGCATTCATATACATGGGAAAATGGTTATAGAAATCCCTTTACAAACAAATACTATAAGACAGCTTCTATTCAGAAATCAATTATATATCTGATGGCTGTGTAACATGTGGCCTGATAAGTCCATGAAAATACCATGATCGCATCTTGATAATGAGTTCTACTGCTAGTGTCTGTGTCATATGACATACACTTTTTAGATTTAGGACCTAAAAAGAAATGTGGTATTAGATACAGATTCATTGGGTAATATTGTATTCCATCATTCTCATCTTCACTAGGTTGATAATCATCTTCCTTGGTAGCAATGTCTCTAGAATTATACTGGTACACATCCAATGAAGATTTTTGTGTTTATCGATGTAGTTATTCATAATCATTCACTTCTTTCTTTAGATTTTTTCCTAGCTTATTCGAGGTAGTAGCCCTGGTCTCAGTTTAGATTTTTTATCTTTGGTTAAACTTCTTTCTTAGTCTGTTCCATGCATGTGTGGTTCAGGGGTTGGAGATGTGGGTAGACAGAGTTTAGGGATAT